>NC_041385.1:155153834-155258660 GCF_002162155.2 Triticum dicoccoides
CACGGCGTGGTGACCTAACTTGGCACGTTCTTATCTCACCTCCTGCCACGCCGTCGACCTTAACATTTTGGTAACCAATCATGATATACTGCTAGTCACCATCAATCGACTCACTTACGACAACTAAGGATGAGCTTACCTTCTTATTGAGCCCTTTCTTTGTCATCCATATCATGGAGTGATCTTGTCATGCCATCATGATGGCATCCCCGAGGCTGCAGAAGGCACCCAATCTTCCTCGCAGGAAGGAGACTAGACTCTGCCTCACCTTCAAGTGGAGTTCGGCCTATCCTTCACTGCTAGGCGCCGGACCACTTCATCATTGTCTGTCGTGATCTTGTCTGGTGCTTGGGTTGTCGCTGCCCTCGCGATCGAGAATGTAACTACCCGTTGTCCTTACCAACTAGTCAAGCTCCTCATCAACGCTCCTACTCGCCTCCATGTCGATCATGAGACATGCTTGCTTGGCGAGTGCAGCCGCTTTCCTCCAGCCCCTCAACAGCGACAACAACGCTTGTGGACTTCAGTTGTTGTTCATCTTACCGTGCATGATCTGGAGGCTCTGTGACTGATCCCGGCATGGCTACCGTTGTTTTGGGGTTGCTACAACCTCTCCTTACAATACAGGTGGAGACTCTACGCGTTGAGTTACGGGCTGTGTTTGTCTCTCGTTTGGGCAAGGTTGTTCAGCCGCTTTGTGACATGGTGGCTGCTATCCAGGACTGGACAACTTGGGTCGCATGCCTTTTGGAGCAGTTGGACGACTTCGATAGCAAGTTTGTTCTCCCTCAGTGTTCTTGGCTCCCTCCACTGCTCCCTCCCCTTCCTAGTGCGAGCACGAGGAATCTGCACATCTTCTTGTTGCGGGTGCTAAGGATATCAGCAAGGTAAGTGTTAGCGGTGGCACCTCTGAGTTACTAGCTACGATGGCAGTGGTGGAGCTTGAGCAAAATTTAAGAGGGGGTCATGACTCAAGGGAAACAAATTAGTAGGTTAGGAGGGGCTAATCACTTGTTGAAAAAATAATTGGGCCTAAAAGCTAGCATGCACTTCACTGAATGCCAAAATTAAAGGGGGGGCATGGCCCCCCTTGGTCTACACTAAGCTCCGCCAGTGTACGCTGGCACAGTCTGAGGATGTGTATCATGCTTTGCATCTTGTCTTGGCTGAGATGATGATTCAAGGTGTGGAGGAGCAAGTTATGGTAGATTGTGTCTTCAAGCAATGGCATGGAGCTGACACAAGCGGCTTTGCTTGTTAGATTAGTTGGAGAGGTTTGACAACGTCAGGTGACCCTCACAGCATGATGACTTCTGAGTCCAATGAGTCGCTTGATGACATTTGCGAGCCGCAATGCCAGACATCATCAACCTTGTTGGATGATTTCTTGAGCAGCTTCAGTCCCATTACACTGTGCCACGCTCCTTGCTCGATGCACCGGTTCATGCACAAATTAAAGTGGACTCTAATTGTGCCTAAAGGCGTAGTGGACGTGTGGATAAGGAAAACAAAAACTACAACGTCCCGGCTTCCAAGGGCACTGAATTTAAGTGGGCTGAAGCTTTCAGAGATTTTCTTAAAGGCGCGACATCCAAGAAGGGAGGATGTGCAAGAGAAAATGAAATTTTACCTATAGATGTACAAGAAGCCACTCATGCATATGATGATCCAGCCAATTTGTTTCTTGGTAGAGGTAAATGCTTGATCAAGTTCTTCATAAGGTTAAGCGCAAGTACACATATGGTTGCAAGCATTGTCTTGAGGTCGGGAGCTTCATTTGGTTAGGTGTGCGGTGTTTCTGACGGTGTTGGGCCTAGGCATACTTGTATCCGGCTCGGATGATGCGCCTTGATTGCTTGTCAGCTTTGTGTTGGTTTCATCGTTTTTTCTTAATTAACTGTTCCTTTATGTAGTTTGTAGGCCTGGCTTCCTTCATTAACGAGACAAATTATGCTTCTTCTAAATGCAAGGTGGGAGCTCCCCGCCCTCCGGCGAGGTTCTGAAAAAAAATTGCACCATGGTACAAGATTTTTCTTAAGTTGAGAAAATAAATCGAAGGCAGTAGTACTTTGTTAACCTTTCTTCCTCATCCCTTTCCCCTCACAAATTTCCACACCCTCTGCTGCTTTGTTCTCCTACCGGAGCAGCACAAATGGCCCCATACCCTAAATAAAAGCGAACATTCGATAGGAAGTTATATTTGATGCATCAGTACACACAGGCCGAGCACGGTGGTACATATTCCTTGTATTTCATCAGTACAGCAAACACAAATTTTTCGTACTAAGCCACACACAGACTTATTAGGTCACCACACACATCATTACCAGCTGAAAGGAAAGCTACATAGTGTCACACACCATGCGTCGCCCTTATTTAGGTAGTATACGGAGAGCATGGTTAATGATCAACTAAGGCATGATATGGAGGCGCGCACGTACGCACGTACGCGCTGCCACGCGCGCCACTTCACCTGATCCACTTACTGCCGTGCTTGCCGCCGTTGTACTTGCCGCCGTGGTACTTGCCGCCGTGGTGGTGCCCGCCGCCATGCCCGGTGTGGTACGATCCCATGTGACCTGCACCCACGTATGCGCACGTTTTATGTGTCCCGTACGTCTCAGACTTTGATTCATGCATGATGAAGGTGCAAAGACATAAAAGTTAGTTACCCTGGTGCGCCCCGTGAGAAGGGTAGGCCGCCGGCGCGTAGCCGTGCGCCTGGTAGCCCCCGTGCGGAGGGTAGGCGCCGGCAGCGGGAGGGTACCCGAGCTGCGCGTGGCCGCCGCCGTATCCGTGCTGCTGCCCGTGTCCGCCGTACCCGTGCCCGTGTCCCTGCTGCACATGCCCGCCGCCATACCCATGCTCGTAGCCGCCGTGTCCGTGCTGCGCATGTCCGCCGTAACCGTGCTCGTAGCTCTGTCCATGCCCGCCGTATCCCTGCTGGTAGCCCTGTACATGGCCGCCGCCGTAGCCGTGCCCCTGGCCGTATGATGACCCGTAGCCGTGGCCTTTGCCGCCGCCGACGAGGCTGGACACGAAGCCCTTCACGCCGCCGTTGGGGCTGCCGTGCATGTCGTGGCCTCCACCCATGCTTGAAAACTACCAGCAAAAGGTAAACTCATTAACGATCAGCCCTTGGTACTTTGTCAGCTCCAGTTATAATCACAATGAACAGTAAGCACAACCAGAATCCACAAATTCAAGACGATAATGCCTTTGGAAGTAAAAGCGCGGCGAAAATTTATTGACGAGCTGCAGGCTTGTAAAAGCGCGGCGAAAAATTATAAGAGATCACTCGTGATCACTTACGAGGATTAGCAGCACACACGCTAAGATGATGCTAAAAGGCAAGACGGCTCGATGCCTTGTGTTTGATCTTAGCTCGAGCTCGGTGCTGCCGAAAACTGTGTGGCCTGCGTCCCCTTTTATAATCGATCGCAGTGGCTTTCGACGTGTAACCACGCGCTTTTGGCCGAGCGCGGAATCTGCACTAGGCCTTGCATCTGCGCGGGCACTAGGTTGATGATCAGGTTCGATTCGTATGCTCTCTTCCAATATTGATAGGTTGGATTCCTTTTTTACTATATTTGACGATTAAAATGGGTGCAGTGTCACTGCCAGATCTGGCCGTGCGTGTTACACCTGATTCCGTACGTGCTTTTTGGTTCTCGCATTTGTCTTCCACTCAAGTTCTTTTTTTGTTTGTAAAAGAGGAAACATTGTCTCCCACTCACACCAAAATTCTATGTCAGGTTTCATTTCTTCCTTTAATTTCCTTTCGAGTCCTTATCAGTCACTACCTTATTTTCAAAAAATTATGTGCGTCTCTCTCCGAGCTCTATGGAGGCCCCAACATACATAGCATAGCAACCCCCATCCAGCGCTTTGTCTCAATCTGCGAACAGTAGTAACAATAGATGGGAGAAAAATGTTGAGATTCGTCAGACCGATCTGCAGTGGCACGAGCATCAATTCCAAAGAAGTCTGTCAGACTCTGACTCCTGCCCGTTTTGCTCGGAAACTGAATCAACTTCTCACATGCTATTACACTGCCCAACGGTCTTCGAGGCCTGGACGGTTGTCCACTCCCTAAACATTGATCCTGCTGATTGCGCAACCATCCATGAACAACGAAATCCATAGCTTACATGCAAGATCTGCAACACTATAATCATAAAAGGAGGAACGCCAAAATTTTCAAGAACGAGGTGTAATCATTGGGAACTGTTCTCCGTCATGCAGCCCAAGAAATCTTCTTTCAGTTTTGCTAAGTCTCGCTCGACTGAGATTTCATTATGTCTCAGTCGATGCTATCTTCCTTTGATTTGGCATGGAGATTCATACAAAAAATTATTTTCAGTTTTTCTTCTTCTTACATACTATATCACTTGACCGAGACTTGGTTAACACTCAGTCGACTGAGACCTAGCAACACACATCTTCTTTTGGTCAAGCAGATGTGCTAATGAGGCCCCGAAACAAACTCTGGTTGACTAGGGGATTATGTTGTCCAGCCTAGATGTAGCTTAGTTCCTAGCGTTTTATTTTTCCCTTTCCCCCTTTCGCCTTCTTTGTAAATACTCTGTAAAACAAAATTCAATAAAATGAGTTCAGGCTGGCCTTGCCCACCGAAGTTCCCTAACAAAAAAGTCATCCATCCGCTTGCCGATGCTGGAGGCGGCAAGAATACTCACCGTCAACCTGGGAAGTCACCCCGGCCTCCTTAAGGGCGAGATCCACCTGCCTTCACCAAAATCACAACAAGAATACTCACCAAGAGAGAAAACAATGTCTCCCACTCACACCAAAATTCCATGTCAGGTTTTATTTCTTCCTTTAATTTCCTTTCGAGTCCTTATCAATCACCACCTTATTTTCAAACAACTTTGCACATCTCTCTCCGGGCTCCCTATAAGCCCCAACATCCGTAGCATAGCAATTCCCCCTCAAGCGCTTTATCTCGACCTGCGAATAGTAGTAACAATAGATGGGATGAAACTGTCGAGATTCGTCAGATCGATATGCAGTGGCAGGAGCAATGAGGGTGAAGCGACCCATCCACTTGCCGATGTTGGAGGCAACAAGAATACTCAACGTCAACCTGGGAAGTCACCCTCATCAATAATCACAACAAGAATCCTCAGGTATGTCAAATCTACAACATTGTTGGCCATTACACGACAAAGTGACCGCAAACTTTCTGTCAATGTTGCAACAAGAATGGATCTCTGTTATTTGCACTGATTTTTTACAATGAAAATGCACGTCTGTCGTGTGTGTTTTCCAGTCTAGAGGTCAGGGATTCTACTATGTTCATGATTACAATACTGTTAAGCAAATCAAAGACCGGTCTAGTAGCATAGCCATTACTATTACTAAGGGATCTGCTACTGGTAGAGAGGTAGAACATGAATTGTGTACTTATGTTGGGGCTGGTTGGTGTTGTGTTGCTCGGCTGATTGGTCCTAATCAGTATGTTATGAGATTTCCTAATGTTAGAGAGGTGGAAATGACTTTATACGTTGAACATATGACACTTAAATCGCGTGGTGCTATTGTGAGATTGTCTCCGTGGTCGGATGTTGTTGGCTCTGAAGGTGTTCTCGAAGTTGCTTCAGTTAAAGTGAGCAAAATTCCTCTTGTTAAATATGTGAAAGAAATGTGTCATTTGTTGGTGGTCTGGTTGGGCTCAAACCGGAACTGCTAGAGGAACGAATTTTCAATAGCATAATTTGTACATTGTCATTCCTCTATGTGAGTCAAAATTGGCTGCAGGAACATTAATGAGCTCCCTATTGTTGCTTAAGGGTGCTAGGAGGTCATTTTTTTACAAGTTTCAATATGAAATTGAGGAAGTCCTGGTGAGTAACCCTACTTGTCGATTTGTTGTTGTTTCTGTTGACATAGACATAGTTGAAAATCTGAATCGTACTCCTAAACGTAGAAGCCAGGATAATGTTCTGGGGCAAATAATTCCGAGTCCCTTGGTAGTAACAGAGTTGGGCACTCTGATGAGCATGGGGAAAAACTTGTCCAATAATGGCTTCCGTTGATAAATAAGTGTCTGAATCTTCAAAAAAAGTGAAGTGGATAGTGCTCTTGTGATTGAGAACCTGGCTCGCGACGGGGCAATGGAAGAAGTTACTCAGGTGGTGTGAACTCTAGCAAGTGGATTGTCCCACATAACACTCTTACTATCGTGGCTCATGTTCCTGCTGCACATGGTTGCTCTACATAATAAGATATGTAGATGAATTATTTTTGAAAATGATAAATCCTGAACATTTGGGATTTGACCATGACAAATCGAAAGTTTTTTATGACAATTTTTGAGACGCAGGGATGACAAGTTTAGTTTGCATGCACGACAATTTTCTGGCAAAAATGCATTATCCATGGAGTTAACATGCTTTCCAACTAAAATTGTCGTCCTCGTGTCACTAAAATTTCCATCGAAAGTTTTAGATTTGCCATGGTGAAGTCCCGAATGTTCAGGCGTTATCGTGGTTCATTAGTTTCCTAGAAGTCATTCTAGATATTATGCAAAGGTTGGTACTAACTCTACTCAGATGTTGGAGGTGGTGGGTGAGGTGGACCATATCCTGAAGGTCTCCAACGAGTACATGGTATAATCTCATTCTTCTGATTGTACTAATGAGGTTATTCCTATCACACCTTTGTCTCTTGAGGTCAAATTGAGATTTAGACAACACATTGCTCGGACCCAACAGAAAAATGAGGAAGTTAGAGTTGTTAACCTTACCAGGAAAAGGAATCTGGAAGGTAAGTCCCCTTTAGTGAATAATAATTTGTTTCATTATTTGTCTAATCAAGAGATGATGTGTAGAGTGGCTAAAATGGTTGTGTCCCTGACAATGATTTGCTTGCATTGATGTGTTGAAAATATTACATGTTAGAGGAAATTTGTGTGAAAAAACTTGCAATACTCATGTTCAACCTACTAGTAATGACTTGTTTGGGTAAAAAAACTCCTACATATTTGAGTTGGTTGGATAGTAATTATTTTGAGGAAGCTTCTTTGAAACAACTAGGTATAAAAAGAAGAAAATTCCAGAAAAGGTTGATGGTATGTTTTCTAGGCATGTGACTAGAGGCCAAAGAACAATATCATAGTATTGTATCCCTATGAATGGTGGTAACTCTGCACACCCCCTTGGCAGAGTTACTAATAACCCACTAGTATAGGGGATCACAACAACTTTCGAGGGTAGAGTATTCAACCCAAATTTATTGATGCGACACAAGGGGAGCCAAAGAATATTTGCAAGTATTAGCAACTGACTTGTCAATTCAACCACACCTGGAGATAAATTATTTGCAGGAAAGTGATCAGTAGCAAAGTAGCATGATAGTTTTGATAGTAGTAGCAACAAGAATAGTAACAGTAACAGTGATAGCAATGATTTTGTAGCAAGTGCAATAATGACAGTAGCAGTAGTAACTTAGCAGAAACAATATAAGAGATATTTGTAGGCATTGGATCGGTGATTTCGTTGAATGATATTCATCATATAACAGTCATAACCTAGGGCGATACGGCACTAGCTCCAGTTCATAAATATAATGTAGGCATGTATTCTGTAAATAGTCATATGTGGTTATGGAAAGAACTTGCATGACATCTTTTGTCCTACCCTCCCGTGGCAGCGGGGTCCATAAAGAAACTAAGGGATATTAAGGCCTCCTTTTAATAGAGAACCGGAACAAAACGTTAACACATAGTGGATACATGAACTCCTCAAACTACGGTCATCATCGGGAAGTGTCTCGACTTCTGTCACTCCGGGGTTGCCGGATCACAACACGTAGTAGGTGACTATAACTTGCAAGATCGGATCTAGAACATAGATATAATGGTGATAACATAAAGGATTCAGATCTGAAATCATGGCACCCGGGCCCAAAGTGATAAGCATTAAGCATGGCAAAGTCGTAGCAACATCAATCTCAGAACATAATGGATACTAGGGATCAAGCTCTAACAAAACTAACTCGATTACATGATGAATCTCATCCAACTCCCTCACCGACCAGCGAGCCTACGAAGGAATTACTCACTCCGGGCGAGGAGCATGATGGAATTGGCGATGGAGAAGGGTTGGTGATGACAAAGATCGAATATCCCCCTCTCCGGAGCCTCAAACGGACTCTGATGAGCATGTGCCCGCTTCAGTGATGTACCACAAGATAGAGGGACGGCCATGATAGTTGTCATCCTACTTCTATCGGATTTGAGTTGAAGACCCTAAAGTTTTTGTTTTGTTACGAACAAGTCCATGACATTTTGAATCGAACACCCTAAAGCTTTCGTTTTGTTACAAACAAGGCCAAAATTTTGCCAAGTCGAAAGAATTTTCACTAGAAATTTCGGTAGCATAACACGTTGCAAAGAATCACATGCAGCACGACATTACTGTTTCTTATTTCACACGAACGGGAAACAAAGCATGTCTTTACAACAACTCCACCACATGCTGGCTCCCATCTCCTAAAACTACTATCCACAACTTGAGCTTCGAGACCACATCAGCAAGGAGCGATCATCTACAAAAAGAAAAACGAAACACATGTAGAACCGACCATTTTAACAATCGGCAACTTCAGGGACTCAAAACAACTTAATGGCAGCTGCCGACCACCGCAAAAGCGCTCTCCAGGGACTCATAGCTGCTAACCAGAAGGGATGATCTACACGCGCCAGCTGAAATGTGATATTTACACCTTAACAATGACTTGTAGCTGCTGACCAGAAGAAGATGGCACCACTGCCATGGAAGCGGAAGCCGAGCTTGTAGATAACCTCAAGGAATCAACCATAGATTTCTGGAGGTTACATAACCTGTAAAAAGGATGAAGCAAAATTAGAAGAAATGTCACATAGAACTCCATATAATACTTGCACTTGCATATAGAGATTTACACCCCGCACTATCACCAGCACGTCCACCAAAAACAGAACATGGGCATCATGCATGTCGTGAGCATGTACAAAGGGATAAGCAACTCAGACAACAACACATAAACTTATTCTTGACAAGTCAGAACTTGAACCTAAATCAGAATTGATGGTGCCACATGTAAATACTAACAAAAACTAAGCTACTATTCTAGTACAATCTATGCTCTGCATGGTAGCAATCTCATAAAACCTAAATACATAACCCACAACCAAAGACCAAACATGCTGCTATCCCATATTTAATACTACCAAACACTAGCATACAATTTCTCTCATTATTTAATTATACAAAATATATTGTAATCCCTCCGTCCCAAAATAAGTGTCTCAACTTTGTACTGCCTCTAGTACAAAGTTGTACTAAACTTGAGACAGTTATTTTGGGACGGAGGGAGTATTCAGCAAGACTAAGCAAAAATGGTAGCAATTCTCAAACTCAGGCTTAAATGGAGATGATAACCATGCTATCTAGTTAACATGAGCATCATCATATTGACTCCAGGAGCATGAGAGAGCAGACGAACAACACAATCATGAACTGCAATTGTATAACTTTTTTGTTCAGGAAACTTGGTGAGTGGCTTACCCCTCCGCTGGCGGGCGCAATGGACATGGTGGCGGCAGCCTTCATGAACCATGAGAGAAATTATACATGAAGCCCAAGAACTTGCTCTACTGCACACATCAAACCAAAAGTTAGAAAAAAACCTTTGAGTTAAGCATCCACCAGTGGCGGGGAAGGGCAGATAAACAATATAGATACCTTCTCCTGGAGCTTGTTGGGTTGATGATTTGGAGGCGCTGCTGCACCTAGTCGGTGGTGGCTGCACCTCAGATTCTCAAACAACTCCCTCCAGGAATATGTTCTCCTACAGTAGAGAGGAAGCAGCATGAAGTTCACAAAAAGAGAAGCAAAGGCATGATTGACTATCACGAACAGAGCAACAAGTTATTTGAATGTATCCAACTCTGCGAACAGACACAAACAAACCTATATGGGCAAAAATCACAATAATCAGTTGATCTTTTTTGTCCAAACAAAAGGCATCAGCAAGCACGATGCGACCTTCTCAAGTTGTCTTAACTTTTTTAACACGAAAGCATGGCAGTAAACAAACGATAAGTCGATATCATTGTAATTTATCAAAAGAAATTTGCAAACTAATTAGCTTATTCTGCTGTCAAGTTACTGAAGATGTGTGTAATTGCATTTCCAAACCGTAGCCAGAGGGATATTGTCCAAAGAACTAGCTATGGACAGGGGTGCGTGGAAGCTTGCTATCCAGAGCCATGAGTTGGCCGCGAGATCTTATGGGTTTCACCTCTAGCCTACCCCAACTTGTTTGGGACTAAAGGCTTTGTTGTTGTTGTTGTATAACTAGATAACAAAAATTAAGAGCATCATTTACCAATCCAAATTTAGGCCAAACTGAAAACCTAAGTAGTCATGGCACCAACCAAGGCCATAACCCAGAGCTATACAACATAGTCGGCGCTCAATGACTAAGCAAAAACAGTAGCAATTCTCAAATTCTGGCATAAATAGAGATGATAACCATGCTATCCAGTTAACATGAGAATCATATTGAGTCCAGGAGTATAAAAAAATTCATTCAGAACCTGGTAAGTGACTTACCCCTCCACTGGAAAGTGCACTGGATGCGATGGCGGCAACCTTCATGGCCCATTAGAGCGATTCTACATGAGGTTTGTTGGGGCCAAAGACTTGGAGGCGCTGCTGCACCTGATCGGTGGTGGTTGCACCTCAAGTTCTTGAACAACTCCCTCCAGGGGTATCTTCTCCTATAGCAGAGACAGAACATCATGAAGTTGAGAAATAGAGCAACATAGGAAGGATTGACTATTTGAAGATAAGTAAACAAACTTGGAGCACATGTTCACATGCCTAAATATTGTGGTCCACAAGCTAAGCTCACATAAATTATTTTTTAAACAAGAAGTTGTTTATTGGCAAGGCGGTTTAATTCGCACACACTAGGAGAAAAACTCTAGTACAAGGCTGCAATACTATATGTAAGATCACACAAATATCCGTGATTTCGGTACCCCCGCAGAAAAACGGTAATAAACCCAAGAAAGTGCCAACATATGCATCAGGTTCCACATAAGTTTGAAACAAGCAACGTGTCACTCGCTGCCACTCTCACAGAACAATAGTAACAAATTATAAGAAACCACTCGTGATCACTTACGAGGATTAGCAGCACACACGCTAAGATGATGCTGCAAGACAAGACGACTCGATGCCTTGCGTTTGATCTTAGCTCGGCGCTACCAAAAACTGTGTGGCCTGCGTCCCCTTTTATAATCGACCGCATTCGCTTTTCACGTGTAACCAAGCGCTTGGGCCGAGCACGGAATCCGCACTACGCACGCGTGCACTGCCAGGCCTTGCAGCTGCGGGCACTAGGTTGATGATCAGGTTTGATTCGTATGCTCTCTTCCAATATTGATAGGTTGGATTCCTTTTTTACTATATTTGATGATTCAAATGGGTGCAGTGTCACTGCCAGATCTGGCCATGCGTGTTGCACCTGATTCCGTATGTGCTTTTTGGTTCTCAGATTTGTCTTCCACTCAAGTTCTTTTTTTGTAAGAGAGGAAACATTGTCTCCCACTCACACCAAAATTCTATGTCAGGTTTCATTTCTTCCTTTAATTTCCTTTCGAGTCCTTATCAGTCACCGCCTTATTTTCAAATAACTATGTGCGTCTCTCTCCAGGCTCTTTGGAGGCCCCAACATCCATAGCATAGCAAGCCCCCTCCAACGCTTTGTCCCAATCTGCAAATAGTAGTAACAATAGATGGGAGAAAAATGTTGGGATTCGTCAGATCGATCTGCAGTGGCAGGTGCATCGAATCCGAAGAAGTCTGTCAGACTCTAACTCCTGCCCGTTCTGCTCAGAAACTGAATCAACTTCTCACGTGCTATTATACTGCCCAACGGTCTCCAAGGCCTGGATGGTTGTTGACTCCCTAAACATTGATCCTGCTGATTGCGCAACCATCCATGAACAACAAAATCCATAGCTATGCAAGATCTGCAACACTGTAATCATGGCTATTCTCTCGAGTATCTACAAAAGAAGGAACACCAAAATTTTCAAGAACAAGGTGGAATCATCGGGAACTGTTCTCCGTCATGCTTCCCAAGAAATCTTCTTTTAGTTTTGCTAAGTCTCAGTCGACTGAGATTTCATTATGTCTCAATCGATGCTATCTTCCTTTGATTTTGCATGGAGATTCATACAAAAAATTATTTTCACTTTTTCTTCTTCTTACATACTATATCACTTGACTAAGACTTGGTTAACTCTCAGTCGACTGAGACCTATTAACACCCATCTTCTTTCGGTCAAGCAGATGTGCTCATGAGGCCCGGAAACAAACTCTGATTGACTAGGGAATTATGTTGTCCCACCTATTTTTCTCTTACCCTTTCGCCTTCTTTCTAAATACTCTGTAAAACAAAATTCAATAAAATGAGTTCAGGCTGGCCTTGCCCGCCGAAGTTCCCTAACAAAAAAGTCATCCATCCGCTTGCTGATGCTGGAGGCGGCAAGAATACTCACCGTCAACCTAGGAAGTCACCCCAGCCTCCTTAAGGGTGAGATCCACCTGCCAGAACCAACAATCACAGCAAGAATACTCGCCAAGAGAGAAAACATTGTCTCCCACTCACATCAAAATTCCATGCTAGGTTTTATTTCTTCCTTTAATTTCCTTTCGAGTCCTTATCAATCACCACCTTATTTTCAAACAACTTTGCACATCTCTCTCCGGGCTCCCTGGAAGCCCCAACATTTGTAGCATAGCAATTCCCCCTCAAGTGCTTTATCTCGATCTGTGAATAGTAGTAACAATAGATGGGAGGAAACTGTCGGGATTTGTCAGATCGATATGGAGTGGCAGGAGAAGTGAGGGTGAAGCGACCCATCCACTTGCCGATGTTGGAGGTGGCAAGAATACTCACCGTCAACCTGGGAAGTCACCCTTACCAACAATCACAACAAGAATCCTTAGGTGTGTCAAATCTACATCATTGTTGGCCATTACACGACAAAGTGACCGCAAGCTTTCTGTCAATGTTGCGACAAGAATGGATCTCTGTTATTTGCACTGATTTTTTACAATGGAAATGCACGTTTGTCGTGTGTGTTTTCCAGTCTAGAGGTCAGAGATTCTACTATATTCATGATTACAGTATTGTTAAGCAAATCAAAGACCAGTCTAGTAGCACAGCCATTACTATTACCGAGGGATCTGCTACTGGTAGAGAGGTAGAACATGAATTTTGTACTTATGTTGGGGCTGGTTGGTGTTGTGCTACTCGGGTGTTTGGTCCTAGTTAGTATGTTATGAGATTTCTAATGTTAGAGAGGTGGGAAAGGCTTTATACATTGAACATATGACACTTAAATCACGTGGTGCTATTGAAGGAACTATGCCCTAGAGGCAATAATAAAGTTATTATTTATATCCTTATTTCATGATAAATGTTTATTATTCATGCTAGAATTGTATTAACCAGAAACTTAGTACATGTGTGAATACATAGACAAAACATATTGTCCCTAGTATGCCTCTACTTGACTAGCTTGTTAATCAAAGATGGTTATGTTTCCTAACCATGGACATGTGTTGTCATTTGATGAATGAGATCACATTATTAGGAGAATTATGTGATGGACATGACCATCCGTTAGCTTAGCATTATGATCGTTACAGTTTCATTGCTACTGCTTTCTTCATGACTTATACATGTTCCTCAGACTATGAGATTATGCAACTCCCGAATACCGGAGGAACACCTTGTGTAAGGGCATATTTATCCCTTAGTAGTTTTGGTGATTGATGACAATGCTTTTGTGGACTAATCGTGTGCATTGAGCATTTCAGATATATAATGTCTAAACACAAGACGATGGTGCCCCTCAAAGACTATTGAAGACGGAGTTTCTCTACGTTTCTTTTTGGTGGATTTGAGTCGTAGGAAAGCTATACTATTAAGAGGGGTCCGCGTTGGAAAGGTTTGGGTGTAATCTCACGTACATGTCTGTTCCTTTTTGCACCACCTTTCCTTTGGCTCTTTGGAGCATCCTCCGTCTCTCTGTGTCTCTGCAAAATGAAGGATTCCTATTATTGCTGAACTGAGACAGGCGGTAGTACTGCTCTCCAGAGCGGTACTACCGCTGGCCCTTGCGGTAGAACCGGTCTCCTGCACGGTAGTACCGTAGGTGCTCACGGTAGTACCACTCCTTGGGAATGGTAGTACCGTGGCCTCAGACCAAGCGCAGTTGCTCAAGCGGTAGTAGGCGCGGATGTCATTTTTTACATCCGCGCCATACGCGGTAGTACCGTTCCTTGGGTGCGGTAATACTGTGAGCTCTGGCCAGGCATAGCAGCATGAGCGGAAGTAGGGGCGGATGTAATTTTTTACATCCGCGCCCTACACGGTAGTACCGCTCCAGGCTTGCGGTAGTACCGTGTCGGATTTTTGCATAGATCTAAACTCAGTGGAAGTAGTCTCGGATGTAATTTTTATGTTCGAGTCTTCTTAGCCTAGACTATTCTTGCCTTGTGGTAGTACCACACCAGTGGTTCTACCGCTCCCTGTCTTAGCACATCAGGACTAGTATTGGCCCCTGCCATGCCAGCGGTAGTACCGCAGCCCGGCGCGGTAGTACCTCAGGCCTGTGCGGTAGTACCGCTTGTGTGATGCGGTAGTACCGCGTGTCGCAGGCTGAGTTGGTGGATAACGGTTGGAATTTGTCCCTTCGCTATAAAAGGGGTGTCTTCTTCTCCGAGTTGACCACCTCTTTAATCTCTAAGCTCCATTTTCACCCGATCTGTCTCCCTAGCCAATCAAACTTGTTGATTCTCTAGGATTGGTTGAGAAGGCCTTAATCTACACTTCCACCAAGAGAAATTTGATTCCCCACACTAATCCCTTGCAGATCTTGTTACTCTTGGGTGTTTGAGCACCCTAGACGGTTGAGGTCACTGCAGAGCCATAGTACATTGTGGTGAAGCTTCATGGTGTCGTTGGGAGCCTCCAATTAAGTTGTGGAGATTGCCCCAACCTTGTTTGTAAAGGTTCGGTCACCTCCTCCAAGGGCACCAATAGTGGAATCGCGGCATCTTGCACTGTGTGAGGGCGTGAGGAGAATACGGTGGCCCTAGTGGCTTCTTAGGGAGCATTGTGCCTCCACACCGCTCCAAAGGAGACGTACTTCCCCTCAAAGGGAAGGAACTTCGGTAACACATCCTCATCTCCATAGGTTCCACTCTTGGTTATTTGATACTTTTCCAAACAGTTTTGCCCTTATTTTGGACTCTAACTTGCATGATTTGAATGAAACTAACCCGGACCGACGTTGTTTTCAGCAGAACTGCCATGGTGTTATTTTTGTGGAGAAAACAAAAGTTCTTGGAATGACCTGAAAATCCACGGAGATTACTTTTGGAAAATGTAAAAAATAATGGCTAAAGAATCAAGGCCAAGGGGCCCACACCCTGTCCACGAGGGTGGGGGCGCGCCCCCCTACCTCGTGGGCCCCCTGGTGCTCCAGCGACCTCAACTCCAACTCTATATATTTGCTTTCGCAGAGAGAAAAAATCAGAGAGAAAGTTTCATCGCGTATTATGATACGGAGCCGCCGCCAAGCCCTAATCTCTCTCGGGAGGGCTGATTTGGAGTCCGTTCGGGGCTCCGGAGAGGGGGATTCGTTGTCGTCGTCATCATCAACCATCCTCCAGCACCAATTTCATGATGCTCACCGCCGTGCATGAGTAATTCCATCGTAGGCTTGCTGGACGGTGATGGGTTGGATGAGATTTACCATGTAATCAAGTTAGTTTTGTTAGGGTTTGATCCCTGGTATCCACTATGTTCTGAGATTGATGTTTCTATGACTTTGATATGCTTAATGCTTGTCACTAGGGCCCGAGTGCCATGATTTCAGATCTGAACCTATTATGTTTTCATGAATATATGTGAGTTCTTGATTCTATCTTGCAAGTCTATAGTCACCTATTATGTGTTATGATCCGACAACCCCGAAGTGACAATAATCGGGATACTTCTCGGTGATGACCGCAGTTTGAGGAGTTCATGTATTCACTAAGTGCTAATGCTTTGGTCCGGTACTCTATTAAAAGGAGGCCTTAATATCCCTTAGTTTCCATTAGGACCCCGCTGCCACGGGAGGGTAGGACAAAAGATGTCATGCAAGTTCTTTTCTATAAGCACGTATGACTATATTTGGAACACATGCCTATATTACATTGTTGAATTGGAGCTAGTTCTGTGTCACCCTATGTTATAACTATTACACGAGGAATCGCATCCGGCATAATTATCCATCACTGATCCAATGCCTATGAGCTTTTCACATATTGTGCTTTGCTTATTTACTTTTCCGTTGCTACTGTTACAGTCACTACAAAACTGCTATCGTTACTTTTATCACTGTTACCATTACTATCATACTACTTTGCTACTAAATACTTTGCTGTAGATACTAAGTTATCCAGGTGTGGTTGAATTGACAACTCAACTGCTAATACTTGAAAATATTCTTTGGCTCCCCTTGTGTCGAATCAATAAATTTGGGTTGAATACTCTACCCTCGAAAATTGTTGCGATCCCCTATACTTGTGGGTTATCAAGACTATTTTCTGGCGCCGTTGCCGGGGAATATAGCTCTATTCTTTGAGTCACTTGGGATTTATATCTGCTGATCACTATGAGGAACTTGAAAGACGAAAGAACTAAGATTTTTCCCTCAACTACGAGGGGAGGTAAGGAACTGCCATCTAGCTCTGCACTAGATTCTCCTTCTGTTTAGAGTAAGCTTGCGACACCTAAACCTGCTACTGCTTTGAATCCTGATATGTCGCATGTTATTGATGATGCCATTTCTGCTATACATGATACTTATGATGAAACTACTTCTATGCTTGATACTACTGTGCCATTAGGTGAATATCTTGATGAACAACCTGCTAGGGTTAGAGAGAATGAAATTATTGAAGATGATATTATTGAAGATAGTGATGATCAAGGTTCTCCCCCTAAGTATGAATTGCATGTTGTTCCAGAGGGTTATGTTATGGATGAAGAAACTGCTAGAGATCTTCTTGCTTGCAATGATAGATCTGATCTTAAGAAGTTATTAGCTAAACTTAAACAGAAATCTCTAAATGCTAGAATGAAATATGACCCTCCTTTTGCTACTTCACCTATCTTTGTTACTGATAAGGATTATGAATTCTCTGTTGATCCTGAGATAATTAGTTTGGTTGAATCTGATCCTTTTTATGGCTATGAATCTTAAACTGTTGTGGCCCATCTTACTAAATTAAATGATATAGCTACCCTGTTTACTAATGATGAGAAATCCCACTATTATTATATCCTTAAGATATTTTCGTTCTTATTAAAGGGTGATGCTAAAACTTGGTTTAATTCTCTTGATCCTGGTTGTGTGCGTAGTCCCCAGGATATGATTTATTACTTCTCTGCTAAATATTTCCCTGCTCATAAGAAACAAGCTGCCTTGAGGGAAATATATAATTTTGTGCAAATCGAAGAAGAGAGTCTCCCACAAGCTTGGGGAGGCTTCTTTGATTACTTAATGCTTTGCCTGATCATCCTCTTAAGAAAAATGAAATATTTGATATATTTTATAATGGACTAACCGATGCTTCCAAGGACCACTTGGATAGTTGTGCTGGTTGTGTTTTTAGGGAAAGAACAGTCGACCAAGCTGAATTATTATTGAATAATATGTTGACTAATGAAAATAATTGGACTCTTCCTGAGCCAATTCCTGAGGCAATTCCTAAGCCAATTGAGCCAAATCCTGAGCCTATTCCTAAACCAACTCCGAAGAAGAGGGGTGTTCTATTTCTCAGTCCTGAAGATATGCAAGAGGCAAAGAAATCTATGAAAGAAAAAGGTATTAAAGCTGAAGATGTTAAGAATTTACCTCCTATTGAATAAATACATGGTCTTGATAACCCAACACAGGTAGTGAAGGTAAATTCTCTCTATAGATATGATAAAGTTGAAATCCCGTCTACTAAATTTCCTAGCCAATGTTTAGATGAATTTGATGACTTTATGGCTAGACAAGAAAGTTTTAGTGCTTTTGTTGGTAGAGAATTAAAGAGTAATGCTCACATGATTGGACGCTTGAGTGATTATATGGTTGGAGTTAAAGGTGAACTTAAACTCATTAGTAAATATGCTTCTATGGTTACCACTCAAGCAGAGCAAGTACTTAAAGCTCAAAGTGATTTGCTCGATGAATTAAATAATAAACGTGATTTTGCTGTTAGAGTGGCTACTAGAACTGGTAGAATGACTCAGGAACCTTTGTATCCTGAAGGCCACCCTAAGAGAATTGAGCAAGATTCTCAGAGAAATAATTTAGATGCACCTAGTCCTTCTAGAAAGAAGAAAAATAAAAATGATAGGACTTTGCATGCTTCTAGTGAACCTGTTGTAGACACACCTGAGAATCCTAATGATATTTCTATTTCTGATGCTAAAACACAATCTCGTGATGAACATGAACCTAGTGATAATGTTAATTATAATGTTCATGTTGATGCTCAACCTAGCAATAATAATGATGTAGAGATTGGACCTGCTGTTGATCTTGATAACCCACAATCAAAGAATCAACGTTATGATAAGAGAGGCTTTGTTGCTAGGAAGCACGGCAAAGAAAGAGAACCATGGGTTCAGAAACCCATGCCCTTTCCTCTTAAGCCATCCAAGAAAAAGGATGATGAGGATTTTGAGCGCTTTGCTGAAATGATTAGACCTATCTTCTTACGTATGCGCTTAACTGATATGCTTAAAGTAAATCCTTATGCTAAATACATGAAAGATATTATTACAAATAAAAGAAAGATACCGGAAGCTGAAATTTCCACCATGCTTGCTAATTATACTTTTAAAGGTGGAATACCAAAGAAACTAGGAGATCCAGGGGTACCAACTATACCATGCTCCATTAAAAGAAACTATGTTAAAACTGCTTTATGTGATCTTGGAGCCGGTGTTAGTGTTATGCCTCTCTCTTTATATCATAGACTTGAATTGAATAAGTTGACACCTACTGAAATATCTTTGCAAATGGCCGATAAATCAACTGCTATAACTGTCGGCATTTGTGAGGATGTGCCTGTTGTGGTTCCAAATGTCACTATCTTAACGGACTTTGTTATTCTTGATATTTATGAGGACGATAGTATGTCGATTATCCTTGGTAGACCCTTTTTGAATACTGCAGGGACTATTATTGATTGCAACAAAGGTAATGTCACTTTTCATATTAATGGTAATGAGCATACAGTACACTTTCCGAGGAAACAACCTCAAGTTCATAGTATCAATTCTATTGGAAAAATTCCAACTATCATTATTGGAGGTTTTGAATTTACTCTTCCTACTGTTAAGAAGAAATATGATATTCTTATTATTGGGGATGTGCATATCCCCGTTGATATAACCTAGTGTTATTCGAAATTTCTCCGGTTCCATGTTATTCAGAATGAGTTTGTTAACAAGACTTGATCAACCTTGTTAGTGGATTCCTTTTGATGAGCATGAGATGGATGAAACTAGAAGGCACAACCTTCTGTACCCTCCTTTTACTTTCTGTTATTTAGAATAAATAAAGCAAAACTAGTATTAACTGTCTGTTTTTTGAATTATCCATGCAATAAAGAAAATATCCTGAAAATAAAGTTCTCCAAATGCCCTGCAAATTTAGTATGAATTTTTATGGAATATTTGAGGATTTTAGGCATTGAGAACACAGCAGGTGGGGCAAGCACCTGGCCACGAGGGTCCAGGGCGCGCCCACTCTTACTCGGCATGCCCCCTACCTCGTGTGCCCATGGTGGCCCCTCCACTTATTCCTGCACCCACACACTCCATCTTCCTCCCAAAAAAATTCCCATCCAGCTCAACCACGAGTTCTAGCTCACTTTGCTGCGATTTTCGATTTCCATGCTCAAAGCTCCATTCACAAAACTGCTTTGGGAGATTGTTCTTTGGTATGTGACTCCTCCAATGGTCAAATTAGTTTTTGTTCTAGTGCTTTAGTCATTGCAAATTTTTGCTGCCTAGGTGACCCTGTTATTGAGCTTGCATGTCAAATTTATGAGGTCCCAAGTAATTCTAATGCATGATATAGGCTCTAGGCACTTATGGGAGTAGTTGATATCAATCTTGTTGAGTTTGATTGACTTTTATTTTGAGTTACTAAAAATTTCAGAAAATTTTCAGAGGAAGAAATATGTCTAGGAAAATATACCAAGGTGGTTCTTCAAGAAAGCAAGCACCCAGGCACGCAATGCGTGAGCAAGACGATGAACCACCAAGGGAAGCTGATGTGCAGCCTTATGAATGGCCGTCAGAAGAGTTTATGGTCAATGCAGGCATCAAGGATGAATTTGATGCATATGTGCGTAATGCCGATCTTGAGGACTTCATGCATGATAAGTGTCCTCAGTACTATTATTTAAATGATTCATTCGTGAGAAGGTTTAAATTTACATCTTCGCGTAATTCCCAAAATGTCCTGTTTGATATTTATGATTAATCATATACCATGGACCTAGAAGATTTTACACTGCTTGCAAACTCCCGCAGTGCGACAATGTTAATGAACCCCGTAAATCTGAATATAAAGACTTTCTTGCTAGTATCACAGTGGGAGAATCTAGAGATATAGCACAAGCTACCATAGGGAGCATTCATTTTCCTGCTATACATTCTTTTGCTCTCTTCATTGGTAGATGCATAAATGGTAAAGATGAAGCATGCCACATGTGTGTCCCTGATCTTTGTGTCCTCAAGAGTGCTGTATTAGGTAATAAAGATTACAACTTTGGGGCAATTGTTGCACGTAGGTTGCATAATAATGGTTTATTTGGAGATTTTTTTGGAGGAATTTATGCGACCCGTGTTGCTAATTATCTTGGTATACCTCCACGTGAGGGTGATATGGAGTTGCCTCCCGCCTTTTTAGATTATGACGCTATGGTCAGTCATCATTTTCTTGTGAGGAATGAACAATTCCTCTAGCATCGACTAATCTTTGACAGACGTTGAGATGTCCATGTTACTCTCCCTGCTCCTTCCCTTTTTGATTATCAGGAAAAAAGAAGATATGTTGTAACCAGGGAGGAGGCAACCGAACACGAGAGGAGAGCGGAGGCAGCTCGCCAACATGCCGCGGCTTAGGAGGCAATGGTTGCTGCATCTCAGTAAGACCCCAGTTATAACTTCGGATATCAGCCAGGGCTATCCTTGGCAATAGACCAACTTAGGCCAAAAGCCTAAGCTTGGGGGAGTACGTATTTCTCACCGACATTACATTCATGTTCACACACTTATTCTAGTTGTCGGTGCTCATACTCTTTCATTGTATTATCCATGCTAGTTTAATTTATTTTTCTAGTTTTCTTCTTGTGTGTTTGATAAACCTTAAGAAAAAACCCAAAAAATAGTTAGTTTAATTTCCATGCTTGTAGTAATAATTAAAAAGAAAATCCAAAAATATTTTTCGTTCTTCTTTTGCTTGTTGGGAGCTTTCCTGTGTAAATAGTTTTATTTCTTTTCTTTCCTTTGGGGGTCGAGAGGAGAAAACCATAATGAAAAATGTTTAGTGGCTCTCATATGCATGATTGTTGATTTAATTTAGAGCCCATATTACTTTGTCTTCTCCCTTGAATTGAATGCTTGCAGATTCCAGCTTAGTCCAGTGCACGCGCACTATTATTATTATACACACTGTTCGGTCGTGCAAGTGAAAGGCAATAATGACAACATATGATGGACTGATTGAGATAAGAGAAGCTGGTATGAACTCGACCTCTTTTGTTTTTGTAGATATGATGAGTCCATTGTTCCTGATTCATCCCATTATGAATAAACATGTTTGCAATGACAATTAGAGATCATAATTGCTTATACCATGCTTAATTAGCTAGGAGCTTATAATGGTTTACCTTGCGTGCCAACATGCTATTAAAATGGTTGTGATGTGGTATGATAGGGTGGTATCCTCCTTTGAATGATTCGAGTGACTTGACTTGGCACATGTGCACGCATGTAGTTGAAACAAAATCAACATAGCCTTCACGATATTTATGTTCATGGTGGATTATATCCTACTCATGCTTGCACTCAGTGTTGATTAATTTTAATGCATGTTCATGACTGTTGTCGCTCTCTCAGTTGGTCGCTTCCCAGTCTTTTACTAGCCTTCACCTGTACTAAGCGGGAATACTGCTTGTGCATCCAAACTCCATAAACCCCAAAGTTATTCCATATGAGTCCACCATACCTTCCTATATGCGGTATTTACCTGCCATTCCAATTAAATTTGTATGTGCCAAACTCCAAACCTTCAAATGAAATTATGTTTTGTATGCTCGAGCAGCTCATGTATCAACTAGGGCTGTCTGTATCTTCCATGCTAGGTGGGTTATTCTCAAAGGGGAGTGGACTCCGCTCCTCATTCACGAGAAAATGGCTGGTAACCGGGATGCCTAGTCCCATGATCAAAAAGATCAAAACAAATCAAAATAATTAAACAAAACTCCCCCAAGGCTGTTGCTAGTTGGAGGCACTCGTTGTTTCGAGCAAGGCATGGATTGATGCTTGTTGGTGGTGGGGGAGTATAAACTTTACCATTCTGTTTGGGAACCGCCTATAATGTATGTAGCATGGAAGATATCAAGATCTCATAGTTGTTATGTTCACAATGAAAGTATACCGCTCAAAATGTTATTCCTCTCTATTTTAAATCAAACTCTGGACCTCTACAAATCCTTGCTTCCCTCTGCGAAGGGCCTATCTATTTACTTTTATGTTGAGTCATCACCCTCTTATTAAAAAGCACCCGCTGGAGAGCACATTGTCATTTGCATGCATTATTATTAGTTTATATTGGGTATGACTTGACTGGATCTCTTTTACCATGAATTACAATGTTTAGTCAGTCCTTGATCTTTAAAGGTGCTATGCATTTATGTTTTGTGGTCTCAGAAAGGGCTAGTGAGATACCATCTTTTATATCATATTATGATTGTTTTGAGAAAGTGTTGTCATCCGAGATTTATTATTATTGCTCACTAGTTGATTATGCCATTGATATGAGTAAACATGAGACCTAAGTGTTATTGTGAATATGGTTAGTTCATAATCTTTGCTGAAAACTTGAATGCTGGTGATACGTCTCCGTCGTATCTATAATTTTTGATTGTTCCATGCCAATATTATTCAACTTTCATATACTTTTGGCAACTTTTTATATTATTTTTGGGACTAACATATTGATCCAGTGCCCAGTGCCAGTTCCTGTCTGTTGCATGTTTTTTGTTTTGCAGAAACCCAATATCAAACGGAGTCCAAACGGGATAAAAACGGACGGAGATTTTTTTGGAATATTTATGATTTTTAGGAAGTGAAATCAACGCAAAATGGTGTCCGCGGTGGTCATGAGGTAGGGGGGCGCGCCCTACCCCCCAGGCGCTCCCGTGACCCTCATGGTCCACTCGTAAGGAGGTTGACGCTCTTCTTTTGGAGCAAGAAAGTTAATTTTATGAGAAAGATCTGGGTGAAAGATTCACCC
This sequence comes from Triticum dicoccoides, assembly GCF_002162155.2. NCBI lineage: Eukaryota > Viridiplantae > Streptophyta > Magnoliopsida > Poales > Poaceae > Triticum > Triticum dicoccoides. Next base: position 155,177,503 of record NC_041385.1, read on the forward strand.
CAATCAGAGTTACAGATCTCCAGATATAAAGGAAACGGTAAAGGGGTAGAATCAGGGAACGCAGAAATAGAGAGATAGATCCAAACTCGGAGGGGCTCTCGCCCCTCCCAAGCCATGGGAGCTAAGGACCAGAGGGGAAACCCTTCTCCCATATAGGGAGGAGGTCAAGGAAGAAGAAGAAGAAGGGGGGCCCTCTCCCCCTTGCTTCCGGTGGCGCCGGAGCGCTGCCGGGGGCCATCATCATCACCGACATCTTCACCAACAACTTCACCGCCATCATCACCAACTCTTCCCTCCTCTATGCAGCGGTGTAACCTCTCTCTTACCCGCTGTAATCTCTACTTAAACATGATGCTCAACGCTATATATTATTTCCCAATGATGTATGGCTATCCTATGATGTTTGAGTAGATCTGTTTTGTCCTAATGGCTATTTGATGATCGTGATTGGTTTGAGTTGTATGTTTTATTATTGGTGCTGTCCTATGGTGCCCACCGTGTCGTGCAAACTTGAGGGATTCCCGCTGTAGGGTGTTGCAATACGTTCATGATTCGCTTATAGTGGGTTGGTGAGTGACTAAAACACAAACCCGAGTAAGAGGGATTGTTGCGTATGGGAAGGGGACTTGATACTTTAATGCTATGGTTGGGTTTTATCTTAATGAATCTTTAGTAGTTGCCAATGCTTGCTAGAGTTCCAATCATAAGTGCATATGATCCAAGTAGAGAAAGTATGTTAGCTTATGCCTCTCCCTCAAATAGAATTGCAACAATGATTTCCGGTCTAGTTATCGATTGCCTAGGGACAAATAACTTTCTCATGACAACAAGCTCTTTACTTTTACTAATTTAGTTGTGTCTTTATCTAAACAGCCCCTAGATTTTATTTACCTGCTCTTTATTTTCTTGCAACCCTATCCAACAACACCTTCAAAGTACTTCTATTTTCAAAATTATTCTAGGTAAAGCGCACGTCAAGCGTGCGTAGAGTCGTATCAGTGGCCGATAGGACTTGAGAGAGTATTTGTTCTACCTTTAGCTCCTCGTTGGGTTCGACACTCTTACTTATCGAAAGAGGCTACAACTATCCCCTATACTTGCGGGTCATCAAGACCTTTTTCTGGCACCGTTGCCGAGGAGTCATAGCGTGGGGTGAATATTCTCGTGTGTGCTTGTTTGCTTTATCACTAAGTAATTTTTATTTGCTGTTCTAAGTTGTTCTCTATCTTTACTTATGGATATGGGACACAAAATACCAAAAAAATTAGGTGTACTTGCTACTCATGAGGATGGGGTAACTCCTAAAACCCTCGATTCTCATCATGAGAAAAATATTTTGTACTACTTTGATAATCCTGAGAAAACCCCATTCAACTTTATAATGGGAGTAACGTTGGATCAACGTGAATACTTTAGGGATTATCGCTCGACACAAAAAGGGAAACTATTATGAGATCAAATTAATATGTTGAAGTGGTATGCTAGACAACTATGCTAGGAATATGATTATACTTGTTGCTCTAGTATGAATGCTCCACACCTCCCCTTTTCATGCAAATTTAATGATAATGAAGCCTTGGCTTCTTATGCTAGAGGTATATATGATTACTATGATGTGGAACAAATAGAAGAATTTGTTGCTTTTATGGGTGCTTATGAAATTGAATCCATGTTTAAAGAGTTTGAGGATTTTGATGATGCTTGTTATAGATCTGAAAATTTAGCTATCCTTAAATATTGTTATGAGAATTATTAATATAATGCCTATATTAATGCACTTATTAAGAAATTCTCCGCTGTCCAAGAAGAGACTAATATTTTGCAGGAATCTATGGAAGAAGATATTGATGAAACTATGAGCTCATTGGATGAAAAATATGAGGAGGAAAGCGAAGAACAAAAGGAGGAAGAGCGGATTGATCACCCATGCCCACCTTCCAATGAGAGTAACTCTTCAACTCATACATTGTTTAATTCCCCTTCGTGTTTACCGAAGGATGATTGCTATGATGACTGTTATGATCCCTATGATTCTTTTGAAATATCCCTTTTTGATGATGCTTGCTATGCTTGTGGCGAAGATGCCAATATGAATGATGCTTATGGAGATGAACTTGCTATAGTTACTTATGTTAAACATGAAATTGTCATTATTGCACCCACGCATGATAGTCCTATTATCTTTTTGAATTCTCCCGATTACACTATATCGGAGAAGTTTGCACTTATTAAGGATTACATTGATGGGTTGCCTTTTACCGTTGCACATGATGATTTTGATAGATATAATATGCATGTGCTTGCTGCTCCTACTTGTAATTATTATGAGAGAGGAACTATATCTCCACCTCTCTATGTTTCCAACATGATAAAATTGCAAGAAACTGTTTATACTATGCATTGGCCTTTACTAGGTGTGCATGATTTGTTCTTTTATGACATGCCGATGAACAGGAAAAGAGTTAGACTTCGTTGTTGCATGATATATGTTGCTTTGTGCTCACTACTAAATTACAAATCATTGTTAATTAAAATTGGCTTTGATATACCTTGGGATCCGGGTGGATCCATTACTTGAGCACTAAATGCCTAGCTTAATGGCTTTAAAGAAAGCGCTGCTAGGGAGACAACCCGGAAGTTTTAGAGAGTCATTTATTTCTGTTTAGTGCTTTTGTATAGTTTAAAAACAAAAAAATAAAGAGGGGAACCTCAAAACTTTTCAAAAAGGAAAGTGAAAGTGAGAAAGACAAGCATTGTTGAAGTGGGAGCTAGCCTTGAACTTTGTTCATGCTCACGGAAACTTTGTGAATCTTGATTACAGAAACTTTTCAACAAAAATAATTATCCCCTTGTACAATTCCATTGTATTATAAAAATAATGTGCTAAGGTTTGCCTTTAGGATGTTTACAATGCTTGTTGGTTTGTACGGTGTAGGACAGAAACTTTGGCTGTAGTGCGTGATTTTACATTTTTATCTGGAACGTCAATTAGTTCTGATTCCTTTTGCACTGTCTTTCTATAAAACTTTTTTAGTTTTCCTAATTTTGGTAGAATTTGTTGGGTAACAGAAGTATGGTGGATGTTCAGATTTCTACAGACTGTTCTGTTTTTGACAGATTCTGTTTTTGATGCTTAGTTTGCTTGTTTTGATGAATCTATCAATTTATATTAGTGGAATAAGCCATGGAAAAGCTATATTACAGTAGACACAATGCAAAAACAAAATATGAATTGGTTTGCAACAGTACTTAGAGTGGTGATTTGCTTTATTATACTAACGGATCTTACCGAGTTTTCTGTTGAAGTTTTGTGTGGATGTAGTGTCTAATCGAGGATGTTTCGATGTGAGAAGAAGGAAGAGAGGCAATAACTCAAGCTTGGGGATGCCCGAGGCACCCCAAGTAAATATTCAAGGAGATTCAAGCATCTAAGCTTGGGGATGCTGGGGAGGCATCCCCTCTTTCTTCAACAAGTATCGGTATGTTTTCGGATTCATTTCGTTCATGCATTATGTGCAAGTCTTGGAGCGTCTTTTGCAATTAGGTTTTTATTTTTCTTTTATGCACCATGCTGGTATGAGATAGTCTTTGGTTGATTTATAGAATGCTCATTGCACTTCACTTAAATCTTTTGAGTATGGCTTTATAGAATGCTTCACGTGCTTCACTTATATCATTTGAAGTTGGATTGCCTGTTTCTCTTCACATAGGAAACCACCATTTGTAGGATGCTCTTTTGCTTCACTTATATTTGTTAGAGCGTGGGCATATCTTTTGTAGAAAGAATTTAAACTCTCTTGCTTCACTTATATCTATTTAGAGAGATGACAGGAACTGGTCATTCACATGGTTAGTCATAAAATCCTACATAAGCTTGTAGATCGCTGAATATGATATGTTTGATTCCTTGCAATAGTTTTGCGATATAGAGGTGATAATATGTGGGAGGTACTAGTAGATGGTTGTGTTTAGTAAAGATGTTGGTGTTAAGGTTTGTGATTCCCAAAGCATGCACGTATGGTCTACTAACTATGTAACCAAATTGGCGCGCATTGTATTTTGATTGTTTATCTTTGCGTGAAGGTCGGGGGCGCGCGATGGTTAACTCCTACCAACCTCCCCCCTAGGAGCATGTGCATAGTACTTTGTTTCGATGACTAATAGATTTTTGCAATAAGTATGTGAGTTTTTTATGACTAATGTTGAGTCCATGGATTATACGCGCTCTCACCCTTCCATCATTGCTAGCCTCTTTGGTACCGTGCATTGCCCTTTCTCACCTCGAGAGTTGGTGCAAACTTCATCGGTGCATCGAAAACCCGTGATACAATACACTCTATCACACATAAGCCTCATTATATCTTCCTCAAAACAGCCACCATACCTACATATTATGGCATTTCCATAGCCATTCCGAGATATATTGCCATGCAACTTCCATCATCATCATATACATGACTTGAGCATTTATTGTCATATTGCTTTGCATGATTGTAAGATAGCTAGCATGATGTTTTCATGGCTCGTCCGTTTTTATGTCATTGCTATGCTAGATCATTGCACATCCCGGTACACCACCGGAGGCATTCATATAGAGTCATATCTTTGCTCTAGTATCGAGTTGTAATATTGGGTTGTAAGTAAATAAAAGTGTGATGACCATCATTATACAACATTGCCCCATAAAAAAAAGAAAAAAAAGGAAAGGCCAAAGAAGCCTAAATAAAAAAGGGGCCAAAGAAGCCCACTGAAAAAAAGAAAAAGAAAGAAAAAAAGGGGCAATGTTACTATCTCTTTTTCCACACTTGTGCTTCAAAGTAGCACCATGTTCTTCATGTAGTGAGTCTCATATCTTGTGCTTCAAAGTAGCACCATGTTCTTCATATAGATTGTCTCCTATGTTGTCATTTTCATATACTGGTGGGAATTTTCATTATAGAACTTGGCTTGTATATTCCAACGATGTGCTTCCTCAAATGCCCTAGGTCTTCACGAGCAAGCAAGTTGGATGCACACCCACTTAGTTTCTTTTGTTGAGCTTTCATACACTTATAGCTCTTAGTGCATCCGTTGCATGGCAATCCCTACTCCTCACATTGACATCAATTGATGGGCATCTCCATAGCCCGTTGATTAGCCGCGTTGATGTGAGACTTTCTCCCTTTTTGTCTTCTCCACATAACCTCCATCATCATATTATATTCCACCCATAGTTCTATATCCATAGCTCACGCTCATGTATTGCGTGAAGGTTAAAAAAGTTTGAGAATACTAAAGTATGAAACAATTGCTTGGCTGACACCGGGATAGGCATGAGGGGTACCTTGTGTTAAGAAAAGGGAGCATACAAGACTATATGATTTTGTAGGGATAACTTTCTGAAGCATTGATGTTTTGAAAGACATGATTGTTTGTTGGGATGCCCTAAGTATTATTGCTTTTATGTCAAATGATAGACTATTGCTTTGAATCACTCGTGTATTAATATTCATGCCATGATTAGACATATGATCAAGATTATGCTAGGTAGCATTCCACATCAAAAATTATCTTTTTTATCATTTACCTACTCGAGGACGAGCAGGAATTAAGTTTGGGGATGCTGATACGTCTTCGTCGTATCTATAATTTTTGATTGTTCCATGCCAATATTATTCAACTTTCATATACTTTTGGAAACTTTTTATATTATTTTTGGGACTAACATATTGATCCAGTGCCCAGTGCCAGTTCCTGTCTGTTGCATGTTTTTTGTTTCGCAGAAACCCAATATCAAACAGAGTCCAAACGGGATAAAAACGTACGAAGATTTTTTTGGAATATTTATGATTTTTGGGAAGTGAAATCAACGCGAAACAGTGTACGGGGTGGTCACGAGGTAGGGGGCACGCCCTACCCCCCCAGGCGCGCCCCTAACCATCATGGTCCACTTGTAAGGCGGTTGACGCTCTTCTTTTGGCGCAAGAAAGCAAATTTTATGAGAAAGATCTGGGCGAAAGATTCACCCCAATCGGAGTTACGGATCTCCAGATATAAAGGAAACAGTGAAGGGGTAGAATCAGGGAACGCAGAAACAGAGAGATAGATCCAATCTCGGAGGGGCTCTCGCCCCTCCCAAGCCATGGGAGCCAAGGACCAGAGGGGAAACCCTTCTCCCATCTAGGGAGGAGGTCAAGGAAGAAGAAGAAGAAGGGTGGCCTTCTCCCCCTTGCTTCCGGTGGCGCCGGAGCGCTGCCGGGGGCCATCATCATCACCGCCATCTTCACCAACAACTTCACCGCCATCATCACCAACTCTTCCCTCCTCTATGCAGAGGTGTAACCTCTCTCTTACCCTCTGTAATCTCTACTTAAACATGGTGCTCAACGCTATATATTATTTCCCAATGATGTATGGCTATCCTATGATGTTTGAGTAGATATGTTTTGTCCTAATGGCTATTTGATGATCGTGATTGGTTTGAGGTGTATGTTTTATTATTGGTGCTGTCCTATGGTGCCCTCCATGTCGCGCAAGCATGATGGATTCCCACTGTAGGGTGTTGCAATACGTTCATGATTCGCTTATAGTGGGTTGGTGAGTGACTGAAACACAAACCCGAGTAAGAGGGATTGTTGCGTATTGGATAAAGGGGACTTGATACTTTAATGCTATGGTTGGGTTTTACCTTAATGAATCTTTAGTAGTTGCGGATGCTTGCTAGAGTTCCAATCATAAGTGCATATGATCCAAGTAGAGAAAGTATGTTAGCTTATGCCTCTCCGTCAAATAGAATTGCAACAATGATTACCGGTCTAGTTATCGATTGCCTAGGGACAAATAACTTTCTCGTGACAACAAGCTCTTTACTTTTACTAATTTAGTTGTGTATTTATCTAAACAGCCCCTAGCTTTTATTGACGTGCTCTTTATTTTCTTGCAACCCTATCCAACAACACCTTCAAAGTACTTGTAGTTTCATACTTGTTCTAGGTAAAGCGAACGTCAAGCGTGAGTAGAGTCGTATCAGTGGCTGATAGGACTTGAGAGAGTATTTGTTCTACCTTTAGCTCCTCGTTGGGTTCGACACTCTTACTTATCGAAAGAGGCTACAACTATCCCGTATACTTGCGGGTCATCAGCTGGCTTTACATATTTAAAACAACAAGAGCAAACAGAGTTTGTAAAAGTTTTTCTTTATCACTTTTAGTTTATCAACTGAATTGCTTGAGGACAAGGAAAGGTTTAAGCTTGGGGGAGTTGATACGTCTCCAATGTCTCTACTTTCCCAAACACTCCTGCCCTTGTTTTGGACTCTAACTTGCATGATTTGAATGAAACTAACCCGGACTAACGCTGTTTTTAGCAGAACTGCCATGATGTTATTTCTGTGCAGAAAATAAAAGTTTTCGGAATGACCTAAAAATCCACGAAGATTACTTTTGGAAAATATAAAAAATACTAGCGAAAGAATCAAGGCTAGGGGGCCCACACCCTGTCCACGAGGGTGGGGGGCGCGCCCCCTCCCCTTGGGCGCGCCCCCTGCCTCATGGGCCCCCTGGTGCTACACCGACCTCAACTCCAACTCTATATATTTGCTTTCACGGAGATAAAAATCAAATAGCAAGTTTCATCGCGTTTTACGATACGGAGCCGCCGCCAAGCCCTAATCTCTCTTGGGAGGGCTGATCTGGAGTCCGTCCGGGGCTCCGGAGAGGGGGGGTTTGTCGTCGTCATCATCATCAACCATCCTCCATCACCAATTTCATGATGCTCACCACTGTGCGTGAGTAATTCCATCGTAGGCTTTTTGGACGGTGATGGGTTGGATGAGATTTACCATGTAATCAAGTTAATTTTGTTAGGGTTTGATCCTTAGTATCCCCTGTGTTCTGAGATTGATGCTGCTATGACTTTGCTATGCTTAATGCTTTTCACTAGGGCCCGAGTGCCATGATTTCAGATCTGAACCTATTATGTTTTCATGAATATATGTGAGTTCTTGATCCTATCTTGCAACTCTATTGTCACCTATTATGTGTTATGATCCGACAACCCCGAAGTGACAATAATCAGGATACTTCTCGGTGATGAACATAGTTTGAGGAGTTCATGTATTCACTAAGTGCTAATTCTTTGGTCGGTACTCTATTAAAAGGAGGCCTTAATATCCCTTAGTTTCCATTAGGACCCCGCTTCCACGGGAGGGTAGGACAAAAGATGGCATGCAAGTTCTTTTCCATAAGCACGTATGACTATATTTGGAATACATGCCTACATTAAATTAATGAATTGGAGCTAGTTCTGTGTCACCCTATGTTATAACTATTACATGAGGAATCGCATCCGGCATAATTATCCATCACTGATCCAATGCCTACGAGCTTTTCACATATTGTGCTTTGCTTATTTACTTTTCTGTTGCTACTGTTACAATCACTACAAAACTGTTATCATTACTTTTATCACTGTTACCATTACTATCATACTACTTTGCTACTAAATACTTTGTTGCAGATACTAAGTTATCCAGGTGTGGTTGAATTGACAACTCAACTGCTAATACTTGAGAATATTCTTTGGCTCCCCTTGTGTCGAATCAATAAATTTGGGTTGAATACTCTACCCTCGAAAACTGTTGTGATCCCCTATACTTGTGGGTTATCATTATCTCTTACCTTTACTTGTGCAATTTATATTGTGTTATATCCTTTGCTTGCTTGTGTGCTTATTGTTGTTGCATTATATAGGTTGCTCACCTAGTTGCATATCTAGACAACCTACTTTGATGCAAAGTTTAATTTGGTAAAGAAAAGCTAAAAATTGTTAGTTGCCTATTCACCCCCTCTAGTCAACTATATCGATCCTTTCAATTGATATCAGACCCTCATCTCTTAATTAAGGGCTTTACCGTCCTAAGAGTATGGTTGGCACCATAGACGGTGAGGAGGAGCACCCCGGTGTGAATCCTTCTTCATCTATGGCCGATGGGGGATCCCCGGTCTCATATGAGGAATTCAATGTGGCTTTGGAGACATTGAAAACCTCCATGACGACCGAGGTCAAAGGCATGTTCAAAGAGTTCCGTGGTGGTCTTCAGTTATCCACCGCACCTTTGGAAGTGGTCGCTGCCACTAACAAAGTGGACGATGCCAACTCTGATAAGGGGGAAGCTTCTAGTGATAAAGTTCCTTTGCCTAGTGGTAAAAGTTGAAATGGCATCTATTCTCATGTAGAACCACCTCTTATGGAGGACCGGTTCCCTCCACTCATTTAAATCATGCGGGTTCTCCTCCCAAGATTGTGAAGAATGAGGATTTTCACTCTTGGGTTTATCGCTTTAAATGTCATTTAAACCATGTTAATACTAATCTTTGGAGAATCATGGAGGAAGGTTCCTATCCGCATGATCGAAGCAACTTCACCCCTAGAGAAGCCACGGATAATCAATTCAATGAGAATGCTCTCTTCATCATCCAAGATGCAATTCCACCCAAAGACATTATGCATCTCCGACCCTTCACTGTGGCAAAGGAAGCATGGCACCATGTTGTTTCGCTTTACAAGGGAAGCGCAAGCATTCAATGCTCCAACTATGAAGTGGTGCAAGATGAAGCCGATGAGTTTGCAATGCATGAAGATGAAGAACCTCGTGAGGTTTACCAGAGAATAACTACTCTCGCGGTCTCACTCCGAGATCATGGGAGCAAGGATACGAATGACAATTGGATCAAGCGGAGGTTCCTCAAGGCCATGATGCCTTACCACAAGGCCATGTCCTACGTCATCCGTCAAAGGACGGACTTCCACACCTTGTCCTCAAGTGAAGTGTTGGATGAGTTTGTGGCAATGAGGATCTTGGACAAGACCACCGACAACGCGGTGTTGCATTCTCAAAGAGCAAAGAAGCCCAAACTTGCCTTGAAGGCCAAGGTTAGTGTGGAAGAAGAGGAGGAAGAGGAAGATGAGGAGAGAAACCCCGAAGATACGAAATATGATTACCATGAGCACATGGCTCTTACTTCAAGGAAATTTTGGAGCACGAAGAACATAATGCCCAATTTCAACAAGAATAACTCAAGTGGCTTCAAAGGGCAAGCAACATGTGAGAACATGCTACAATTGTGGCAATGTGAGCCATTTTGTTGCGGAGTGCCCTTACGAGAAGCGGGAAGACAATGGTGGCAAGCTCATCCGAAAAGACAAAGCCAAGTCATTCACCAACAAGAACAACTTCACCAAGAAGACTCCGACCAAAGGGTTGGTGGCACAAGAAGAATACAATGAGGATGATGATGATGATGAAGATAGTGAATCCATGGCCATGGCCTCCGTTGCCATTGCCACTACTCCACGGGTGTCTCTCTTCGATTCACCCAACGAGAACATCCCCACCAAGTGCCTCATGGCTAAATCCACCAACAAGGTAACCCCCAACATCAAAACCACCATCATTACTAATCCTTCCTTGACAGATTGCATTGATTAAAGTGAGGGGTCTAATGAGGAAGTAAATGAATTTGAGTCTTTTATGAGTAAGCTTAAGGGCAAATCCAAGAAGCACTTCATTGCTCTCTTGGAACAACTTGGTGAAGCCAATGACATGATCTAGGCTCATGAAGAAACCATCTCTAAGATGGAAGGTCATAGTCGTGACTATCCCGATGAGATATCGGATCTCTCTAATGCGCTTGGGGAAGAGCATGTTCATCGTTGGGCTCTTGAGGAGTCACACAACGATGACCATGCTAAATTAAGGAAAGATCTTGATCATGCTCTTGTTGTATCTCGTGTGCTAAATTCCGAGAAGGCTAAACTTGGGGTTGACCATGCTAGACTCAAGGAGGAGTTTGATATACTTGAAAAGTCTCACAAAGTCTTGAAGGGTGCTCATGCTAGCCTCAAGGAGTCTCATGATCAACTCCAAGTGAAGCTAACCAAGGAGAAAGTCGCTTTTCCTCATATGGTATTAGTTGATAATGCAAATGCTACTAACCCGTGTTGTGAGCATGTGCATCTTGTGGAGGATAATGCCAAGTTGAAGGAGCAACTTGAGAAAGGCATTGTGTCTTGTATATAAGGTGAGAATAATCTCAATGACCTTTTGAGCAATCAAAAGGAAGTTGTGGCCAAGGAGGGAGTTGGGTTCGCGCCCAAGTCCAAGAACAAGAAGAAGAACGACAAGACCAAACGACCTCTCCTATCAAGCAAACCTTTGTGAAGGAGGGAGAGGGTGATCCAAAGGATAAGAAGAACAATGTGAAGGGTGGTGATGTTAAAAAGGGCAATGACACCCCTTCTAACAAAGCTGGCGGCTTTAACCCTTCTTATGTGTTGTGCCGTGCTAGTGATGGGCATGTTTATGCTAAATCTGTTGGTTTTACTTATGAGTACCTTGAATGGTCTATTTGGGTTCCTAAGACCCTTGTTACTAACATCAAAGGACCCATTACAAAATGGGTACCTAAAACCAAGCATTGATCTCTTGTAGGTGTTTGCTTCCGGTGGGGGATCATGGTTGCTAGATAGTGGAGCCACAAATCACATGACCGGTAGCAAGGAGTTGGTGGTGGACGTGCACAAGATCCCATCTATGCCCACCAACGTCGAGTGGGGTGGTGCCTCGTCTTCTAAGGTATTGGGTCTTGGCAAGGTTGTCATTTCTCATGATCTCACGATCGAGAAAGTCATGCTTGTTGAGTCCCTTGCATACAACCTTCTTTCCGTTCATCAACTTGCACTCATGGGCTTTGCCACATTTTTTGATATTGATACCGTGGCCCTCTTATGGAGAAAGACTCTTAAAGTATCCTTTGTTGGGCATGTCGAGAATGGTCTTTATGTGATTAACTTTTCGGAGCGACCCACTAAGATCGCGACATGCCTAATGGTTAAACTTAATGTGGGGTGGCTTTGGCATCGCTGTTTAGCCCACATCAATATGAGATCTTTGCAAAGTCTTCTCAAGGGTACCATTTCCGTGGACTAACAAATATTAGTTTTGCCAAAGATCGTTCTTGCATTGCTTGTATTGAAGGAAAGTTACATGAGAAGGCTCACCCTCCCACGACTATCATCTACTCGAAGAGACCCTTGGAGCTCCTTCACATGGATCTCTTTGGGCCTCCATCCTTTGATAGTCTTAGGGGTAGGAAGTATTGTTTGGTGATTGTCGATGATTACTCAAGGTACACTTGGTAATATTTCTTCAAGAGGAAGAGTGAAACACAACAAAGTGTCATCAATTTTGCAAATGGAGATCAACGTCAACACAATGCAAAGATCTTGACAATAAGAAGTGACAATGGCATTGAGTTCAAGAACTACACCTTGGATGAGTTTCTTAGTGATGAGGGAATCAAGCATCAATATTCCGCTCCATACACACCTTAACAAAATGGTGTTGCGGAGAGGAAGAATCGGACGTTGATGGATGCGGCAAGGTCCATGATGGCGGAGTTCAAGTCTCCTTACAACTTTTGGGCCGAAGCCATCAACACCGCAAAGGCTTGAACAAGACTCCCTATGAAATACTCACCGGTAACAAGCCCAACCTCAAGTACTTCCGGGTGTTCGGGTGTAAGTGTTTCATTCTCAAGAAAGGTGTTCGTTTGTCTAAATTTGAGGCTACAGCTCATGAGGGCATATTTGTTGGTTATGCTATGATACGTCCATTTTGCATCATGCTTTTATATCGATATTTATTGCATTATGGGCTGTTATTACACGTTATGTCACAATACTTATGGCTATTCTCTCTTATTTTATAAGGTTTATCATGAAGAGGGAGAATGCCGGCAGCCAGAACTCTGGGCTGGAAAAGGAGCAAATATTGGAAACCTATTCTGCACAGCTCAAAAAGTCCTGAAACTCCACGAAAGTCATTTTTGGAATTAATAAGAATTATTGAGCGAAGAAAGTACCAGAAGGGTCCCACACCCTGGCCACGAGGGTGGGGGGCGCACCCACCGCTACTGGGTGTGCCCCCTGCCTCGTGGGCCCCCTGGTGGCCCTCCGGTGCCCATCTTCTGCTATATGAAGTCTCTTACCTTGGAAAAAATCATAAGCCAGCTTACAGGACGAAACTCGACCGCCACGAGGCGGAACCTTGGTGGAACCAATCTAGGGCTCCGGCGGAGCTGTTCTGTCGAGGAAACTTCCCTCCGGGAGGGGGAAATCATCACCATCGTCATCACCAACGATCCTCTCATCGGGAGGGGGTCAATCTCCCTCAACATCTTCACCAACACCATCTCCTCTTAAACCCTAGTTCATCTCTTGTATCCAATCTTGTATCAAAACCACAAATTGGTACTTGTGGGTCATCAAGACTCTTTTCTGGAGCCGTTGCCAGGGAGTGAAGCGCCTTTGGTGAGTGGAACTTGGTAAGGACACATCTACAACAAAAATTGCATGTAGAGACGTCGTATTCCAAAGCTAGAGACTTGTTATTTCATCTCTAGGCAATTGTAGAGTCGACTTAGTAAAGCTTCTTTGGAGCGTCTCCCCGTGGACCGTCTCAAAACATATAGACACGCTGTCAAAAGCGTCTGTACATGGCATGAGACGCTATATTGGGACGCCCAAAGGCGTCTCTAGATATGAGACGCTATATTTGGACGTTCAAAAGTGTCTCTGATATGTAGAGTCGTTCTGTTAGGCATGCTCGTACGTCTCTACTAACAGGGTCATTTGATTTGTCATAGGCCCTAGGCCCATTCCTATACACTCTATGTACAGACGTTATAATCGTCTCTAAATATACAAAAGCTTTAACCACATAAAATTTGACTTTAAATAATATTTGATTTATTCCAAATTTTTTACTTCGCCATTTCAAATCCAGTAACTTTATCATGCCATATGCTTGTGCAGAATGATCAAGAAATATTGTATATAACAACATCCACCCATATCACCAATCGCATTCGTAAGCAACAAATATCATTATATGAAGGGATCCACCCATATCACCGATTGTATACACAACCATCCCATTCATACAATTTCATTAGCAGGAACAAACACCTTAGGTTCACAACTGAATCAAATAAGATCTTCATATAAAATATGCAAATAATTAAGAAGAGATCATGCAAACTTGAACTAAGTTTCCCTATAAAGCTAAAATCTGTATATGAAACATAATATTTGTCCATCTAAAGACTAATTCTTCTATAGTTGCTCCTGGCTCCTGAAATGCACTCCTTTTCTAAATCTTGAGCTGCCCTGAAAAAGAAAGATAATAGAGAAAATTTTAGAACATAGCTTTAGGACTATTGTGAGAAGAAATGTATTTTGATGATGTACCATACCAGTGTTTGGTGGCTTGTTTTGAGGTTGTGTAGGAATGGTTAATTTCGGGTTTTTAACCTAAAAATCACAAAGATCCTTCATCAGTAAAAAGCCTTAAGCACACACATTGGAGCATACGATGATTGCATGGAAGTGCACTTACATGTGATAGAGGCCACGCAATAACATGACCAATAGCACCCCTTACTGTTTGCAATTTTCCATATGGTCTAACTAGTGTTTGATCTCCAAGTTTTGAAACAGCACAAACAGAGACCACTACATATTGCTCTCCAAGCATGTTTCCTCCAACCACGTATGCCATATCTCTACTCACTAAAGTTCCTTCGGCCACAAATTTATCTTTGCATCTCGGGTTCAATGAAACCAAGAAGACTTTCATTGTATCCTATTTTTTCAAGAAATGAAACATTCGTTATCACAAACCATGGAAGATTTCACTTTACACAGGACGATTGCACATGGAATTAGACCAACTAACTATTCTAACCATTGTCATTCAAATATATATAATATACCTGCTTAGTGATGTGATGAAGTTGTACACTTGGTTCAGGACCACTTTGCTTGGTCGCGTTGTTATTTTCAGCATGACCATTCTTTGCTTTAGGACCATTGTGTGCTTTGTATGGTTGATGTTCAGTTTAGTTGTAAGTACACTTATAGAAAACATAGACATTGTTTGATAACACAGCACAAATTTATGTGCGCATGCACACGCACCTTAGCAACTGTGTGTTCATGTGGTGGAAATAAAGTAGTGCAACCCTCTTTGGTTCTTGCGCAATTGCTAGGATGCAATTCCTGGTTAGTCTTGTCCGGTAAAGTTGATTCTACACAACCTTGATTTATCCTATCAATTTTTTCAATGTGCGCTTTCTACAGTTGAGGTTTAGTTCAGTTGTAAGTAAACATACACAAAACATAGACATTGTTTGACAAAGAATCAAAAGTTTATGCATACATACACACCTTAGAAACCATGTTTGGTAAAAATGAACCAGTGTAATCCTCTTTGGTTCTCGAAGAAAAACTAGGATGCAATTCCTAGGCAGTAATCTGCTTATCCGGCAAAGTTAATTCTGCACTTCCTTCATTGGTGTAACCCTCTTTGGTTGATTCTCCGCGGCCTTGATTGTCCTTTTCAAACATTTCAATGCATGCCTTCTACATTTGAGGTTCAGTTCAGTACGACATTCAGTACTATTTCCCTTTCCCATTTAGTACTTTGTCAGACTATGTTCAACTAAATTGGGCTAAGAATATGTTCAGACTATTTTCAACTAAATTGGGTTCAAACTATGTTCAACTAAATTCAGTACGATGCTCTGAAATGTTCAAACTATGTTCAGTTATATTCAAATTTTCTTAAGCTATATTCAGTACAGCTTCCTGTCTCTTGTTCACACACAAGTAGAAGTGCAAACACTTTCGTTTTCTCTTGTTCTCACTAGACTCACTTGTACACAAACACACACACATACTCTTGCACAAACACTTAATTGACGTCGTCAAAAACAGTCAACGCGGCCCGTTTCAATCAAAAGAGGGTCCAAGTAAAACAAACCAGAAATTTATGCACACACCTTAGCAACCATTTTTTCTTGTGGTAACGATAAACCGGTGTAACACTCTTTGGTTCGCGCACAATCGCTAGGATGTAGTTCCTACAACTTATGATGAACAATTGTTTAAGTATGAGAATGAAGTAGAATGTTTATTAGTGAAGAAACTATTACATCACCTGCATAAGCACTCAATGGAGCATATTCTTCAGCTTCGTTATGTGATTCATTTGGAAGATCACTGCCAACAACTCTTTCATTGAGATCAACCTGAAACAAGAACAGGATAACAGTATATTAATACTCATATTTTCATCTTTGTAGAAAGAGGTGTGGTTTAGATACTAACTTCATCACTTCCTGCGGTTGCAAATTCATTTCTCAAATCCTCTGTGGGGAATTTTCTCTTCAGGAATGAACGGATCATAGCCAACTCATCTGTCACATTTTCTACATTATCTCCTAGTGCCTGCAGTCTAAATTGAACATTTCCTTCTTTCTCAGGATGCTGAACAAAAGTCAGTCCCTGAGAAACTTTTATTTCGCTCCAATACTTATCACCATAATACCCTTAAAGTTTTTTTCACCTCTTCCCCATGCACACTTTTAAACACTTCTTTATAATCACTAAATGAAAGGCTCCCGTTGTTACCTTTCTTTCGTTCTTCCAGTTTCTCCTATTGAAATAAATACAAACATCTCATTATACTAAGTAGTTTCAAATAAAAACCTTTACTTTAATCACAAGTAGAAGTATACCATCACTATCTTTGTATTCGCATTTTTGTATTCACTGTCCTTCTTCTGCTTATGAGCTTCATCGCATAGTTCAATCTTGCTAACCTTTCGATTGCTCTTAATTTCCTATTCAACAAAGTAAATTAGAATGTTTCTTACTGTTTCTGTTAGAACATGTTCAGTTTTCTTCACATTTTCTGAGCCATCTTTAGAAAGAAAAAGTTTTACCATCTCTTTTTTGAGCCTAGCATGGCTTTTCTCCCGGTTGTATGTGGAGTCTTCTGCTTCTTTGCACACTTAGTGTTCTTTTCACATAATTTCTGGGAAAACAACACATATAGTCAATATTAATGTCACCAAACTAGTTATGTACATCAGATTAAGTATGAGAATATAACACATTACCATGTGTGAATCCTGGCACCAAAACCCAACAAGAGTACCCCATTGATGTTCATTAACACCTTTGGGAACAGCTGCTACAATTTCAGCCAAAGACTTCTTGTCACGCTTGAAATATTTACTCTTCAAACGAGACTTATACACTCTCCATTTTATGTTAATATTCAATAGGATCTAGTCTCTCGTAAGTTGTCTAGTATCATTGGGGTAGATAAATTTCTCCTTGAGATATTAAAATTGACAATCAGCAATGTGAAATGAACAATCTTGAACAGTGCTATAAATTTTTTACCTCCACATCTGTGATCATCTGCCCATGTTTTTGTAGAAACAATTCATTGTCCCATCTTGGAATAGGCAATGGTGCAAATGTTGAGTTTTCTGTAAGCCAGGTAAGATGCTGACCGAGAATGGCAGCCGACCTTCCATTTGGAATTCCACTGCCGTCAGTCTCCACAATTATCTCCCCCCCACATAATTCCGACAAATTTTTACCTCGAAATTCCCCTATAATCTGTCGCACATCTCAATTTGGCCCTGCATGCAAGAGTATCACAGTGGCATATAACTGGAGCATATACATCACACTAGATGTGTGTTTGAAAAAGAAAATTGAGCTTACAAATTATTTTAATTTTCCTAGTAGATTCAGGAGGCTTTTTTGGTACTAGATCATCAATCTCTGGAGGGCCTTGCAAATTTTCTTCATCTGGTTGTACACTTTTAGAAGCTTGCTCTAGGATGTTTAGGCTTCGAAGCCGTCGAGGTATCCTCAACATAATATCTTTACCAAACAATGTTAAAATCATATGTTAAGGTCAAGCATCAAAGCATATGTCAAGGTCAAGGACCAAATTTAGAGAAGTATGCTTCAGTAGTACAGGGATATCTCGATGTATGCATGCATAAAGTTAAGGATTCAGGTTGCTGGGTTCTAAGTCCTATATCTGAACTTGAGTGTCAATGGCATTTAACTAACTCCATCCTTCCTGTACAGTACATGTTTGTATAAACTTTCTATTAACAGCAAGTCGGTCTAGGTGATTAACATGAAAATTTGTAGTCATCTTGCCTGATACTGTAAAAAGAACAACTGCAACTCATTTACCTAAAAAGGAATTGATTTATAGGCAGGCAAGCAATTCAATAAACACTTAGAGTGCATACTAGTGGGTTACCTACTATACTACTGAAGCATACTTCTCTGAATGTATGGATGGATCACCTGCTTGACGTGGTGGATGCTGAAGATGCTAGATGGAGGCAAGAGCTGCTTGGTGAGCGGTGTATAGGATGGACAGGTGCAACTTTGTGTGAAGGCTGAGAGATCGGCACAGATGCGGCTTCGTGGCTGTGAGGACGAAGTCGGGAGGAGCGCGGCTTCGTGATGGTGAGGACGACGGACGCCGACGAGGCTGCAGCTAGCGACCTTGTTGATGGAGGAAGAAGGGAGTCGTCGGCGGGCGGAGCTAGCGATGGAGGCTGCCACCGCGCGGTGTGCGGGAATGGCGGCACATTGGGGGAGGTTGGATAATGGGGAGGTGGAGAAGATGGAGGGGAGAAAAAATAGCAGAGACGTGGGAAGTCTTTCCCACGGTAAAGAAAACATTTTAGCGCCAAATTTTTTAGGTGTATCCTTTATTGGATAAATTCGTATGCTTTGTTCTTTTTGGAAAAAATATGAGACTTCATTGGGTAATATACGTATCCAAGTATTTTTGATATAGCTTAATAAAAATAATAAAGGCAGTGGTAGATCGAAGTTGGGCTTGCCCCTCCTCTGCGCGATGCCGTGTCGACTGCGGACGCCGCCCCGGCGTGTCATCCTTTCACCTAGCCTTTGTCGGCGATAGGGGCGGCGGCGCGCAGCAACTCCTCCAAGCCGGTTTAGACCAGCTGGTCATTGTTGCGGCGTCGGCATCTCTGCGGTGCCGGCGTCCCATGTGGCAAACGTGGCACATCATTGCGCCACTCCTTCTCCTGTGCCATCCTCTTAGCCGACGTCAGGGTGCTGGGTGACGATGTGTCATCGCCATGTAGAGGTAATGGAGGAGGCATCCGGGAGGGCTCCTCCTCCTTCACGACCTTGTCATGCTAGTTGCGACACAATGGTGATTTCAGTTGGTCGAAATGGTCAAACATGTTGCACGAGGGGGTGGCTCCTTTTTGATGCAACGTCCAGTTTGGTCTCAGCAGTTTCATCATAGGAGAGGGGCTCCTCCTCAACATGTCTGTTGGCTGGTGTTGGCGTCGTGCTTAAATAGCCACGGTAGATAGACCGACACTACTACAGTGTGGCGCGTCGACCGGAGTAGGCTTCTCAGTCCCCGTGTTCATTTAACCTTGTAGGAGTGATCAACGTAGTACCTCATTTGAAGCACCACGCCGCCACTCATTTCCAACATCTCATGCCGCCGGTCGTAGTCCATACCCAACTCTGGTTGGAGCAAAAAATGCAGTTGGTCCGAAATAAACCTGCCACACCGATTCCAGCAAACCGTGTGGCTAGCTCGAGCGTCCAGACGGGCCACCGTCACCATTTCCAGCTCTCGGCATGGCCGGTTGCAGCATCTCGCGACATGATGTTTTTGTTACAAATAACTAACCAAACTAAAGCTCAAGCGCGAACCTCCCTCTTGCTCCCGGGTTTCGAGGCCCCCAAAAGCTTCCTTGGTTGGGTTCTAGGAAGCATCTAGAAGCTTTATTAGCTTTTTTAAGTTGGTTATCTTTATCTTGTTTAGGTTTATTTCGACCAGGTTTTACTATGTTTTCCTGGTTTTCCTTTTTTCCCTGTATCTTTTATTTTTTACCTTTTGTTTTAATTCTTATTTATTTTTCCTTTCTATTTTTTCTATTTCCCTTTCTTTCTTATTTTTCAAATTCTTGAGGTTCTTCCAAATTTGTGAACTTTTGTTTAGAATTCCCAATTTTTTTAATTCATGAATATTTTTTTCAAACCGTGAACATTTTTTAAATTCACAATAATTTCAAGTTCACAAACATTTCTTGAATTTGTGAAATGTTCCCTAATTTGTGAAAAAATCATTTTTTTTGCAAAAAAGCTTTGAAACCACAAACCATTTTCAAATACTCCAAGTTTTTAAAGGTCATGAATATTTTTTAAATTAATTTTTTTAGTTCGTGATTATATTTCTTTGAATTGGGGAACTTTTTTCAAATTCATGAACATTTTGAGAAGGCATGAATCTTTTTCAAATTCATGTTTTTTTCAAGATCGCAAAAATTTTCAAATTTGATTCCCCCCCCCCAAAATTAACTTTTTATAAAAGTTAACGGCCATATTTGGCCATTCCCAGGATTCCAAGAATAACAAAAGAAATGTACTAGTTACTGTAACACTTCACTGATTTCACCAAATATCCCTTACTGCGTTTGATTTTTATGATTTTCCAATTTCTCCATCTTTGTTGACTATAATTTTTTCTGGTTAACTGGGATGTCAATCGTGCAAAGTCGATGTCATGCACTTGCAAAATATTATTGAAATATTGACTAGACTACTTTCATTTTCTATAAACTAGCACAAAGAAGCATCCAATCAGGACAAATTAACGTGAAGCACACTTCATTAGAAGGTTCCAAAATTTAGTAGTAGTACTGTCAGTGAAAGTTAAAAACTGTTCAAAGAACTAAACGGACAGCCATACAACTCATTCATAACAAAACGGAACATACACATTAAAAAAAGACCATAGGCTCGTTCATCACAGAGTAACATACATTCCGAAGAAGATCCACCCAGCTAGAATAATTATGTTAATTATACCTAGGAGCATGGATGACAATTGCTCAACCTATATCTTAGCTGTAGATAACAAGCTAAAAACACAAAGACTACTCTGTTTCATGTGAAGATGGTTCTCCACCCATGTCAAAAATATCACGAGGTTTGAATTTCACCATGGTATTCCAATTCTCACTTCTCGGATTTTGGATATAGAAGACCTGGTCCACTTGGGAAGAAAATACAAAAGGTTCATCCTTTAACTTCTCCCATGTATGTATTTTTCGGGAGAAGTTCACATGAGTGAATCCAAACTCATCTCTTATAATACCAGCTTTGTGATGAACATCATACCAATCACATTTAAAGAAGACCACCTTGTAATCTTTGTATGACAATTCGAAGATGTCAGATAACCAACCATAATAGGACACGCCATTTTCAGCAAGGTTCATGACACCACTATTTTGTGTCACGTGTCCTGTCTCGCGACTGATAGTATGAAACCGGAAACCTTTAGTTATATAGCCACTATAGCGCACCCTGCATTTGCTTGGTTTTCGGCTAATGCTCTTATCTTTTCTGTGATATCCGGTCCATCATCTAGTATAACCTGTATGTAAGAGTGGTTACATTGAGTTCACATGGAACTGGAGTGAAGGAACATGCTAAAGGTGAATTATACCTTTTGTTCCAACCAGTCAGCAAAGTGTCTACTAATCAAATCCTCATTGTCATCATCCATCAAATTTAATTTACCCGGTTTCCTCTTCTCTTGGTCCAAAAATTCGCTATAATAATAAGACAAATAACATCATGATATTTTCCAACTTGTGAAAAATAAAAGAATTAGGAGACAACATTGAAGCACACCTACGAAGATCATGAAGCTCATCTGAGTGTCGCAAGACATATTGATGTGCTTGAACTAGAAGCTGATCGTCCAACTGGCCTATTATGACAGCCTTTCCAATTGGCTCACCAACACTATCAAACATGTACATGCCCTTTGTATTATCTGAAGGATCAAGGTTCCTAGATGTTCTTGTGAAACGTGTGGTTCCTTATAGAAATCTTGAACAAAAGGTCAAGCATTCTTCAACAGTATATCCTTTAGCAATAGAACCTTCAGGATAAGCTCTATTGCGCACAAGTGACTTTAGCCAAACAAATGATCTGAACATCATAAAACAACAATGTTATATGCATAATGGGAAACAATAAATCAAATCATATACTTAGATGCACTATGGAAAATAACAAATCAATCAAACTAGCATACCTCTCTAGAGGGTACATCTACCTGTAATGCACCGGGCCACCAAGTTTAGCTTCTTCAACTAAATGCACCATTAAATGTACCATGATAGTAAAAAACGATGGAAGAAAAACCTTTTCCATATTAAAAAGTGTCTTCACAATACTCTCTTGCAGTTTGTCAAGCTCAGAGACGTCTAACACTTTGGAGCATAGCTTCTTGAAGAAATTAGCCAGCTCAACAACTATTATCATGACATCTTTACTGGGATAACAGTGTAAAAGTGCCACAGGAAGGATGTCTTGTAGAATAACATGGCAGTCATGGCTTTTGAGGCCAGTCAATGTCAATTCTTTCATGTTCACACACCTCGAAAAGTTTGATGCACAACCATCAGGTGTCCTACAATTCTTAACCACTTTACAAAGAATCTCCTTCTTTTCTTTATACATATTAAAAGGTGCATGCGGCAATTCAGTTTTACCCTTATCACCTTCATGAGGTTGAAGGCTAGATCGAATTCCAATTTCTCCTAAGTCAAGTCGTGCATTAAGGCCATCCTTTGTTTTAGAATAAATATCCAGTAAGGTTCGAATTAAATTTTCAAAGACATTTTTCTCAATATGCATTACATCTAGATTGTGCCTTGACTTGTTGTGCTCCCAGTATTCCAAATCAAAAAATATCGACTTCTTTTTGCAACAATCCTCAGGCTTCTTTTCAAGTTTACGTGCAACGTTACCTAATTTCTTGTTAGGCACTCTTTTACGCTTCTGTTTTTCAGGACCTTCAGTTCCTTTTTCACTGTCTTTGCCCTTCTTTTTCCTTTTCCCTTTCTTTGCCACAACAATCTTTTTTCCTAAGACAAAAACTCTGCCCTGCAACATTCTCAAAGCTGAGCTACCACTCATTGTTATAGGTGCAAGTTCCATCTCTTCGGTGTTATCAAACTCCTTCTTTCGTCTCCGAAATACATGATTCTGTGGTAGCCATCGGCGATGACCCATATAACAAAATTTCTTACTCTTCTTTAGCCAATATGATCTTGTGAAAGGACCACAAGACAGGCAAGCATATTTACCGCTCGTGCTCCACCCATAGAGGTAAGCTAATGCTAGAAAATCTTTCAAAGTCCATAATAGTGCAGCTCCAAGAGAAAATTTCTCCTGAGTACATGAGTTAAAAGTGTCCACACCCTTCCAAAGTTGTTGCAGCTCATCCACCAACAGCGGCAAATATACATCAATGTCATTTCCAGGGGAACTTGGTCCAGGAATAATCATTCATAAAATTAGAGATCTTTGCTTCATGCAGATCCAAGGTGGTAGGTTGTATGGAATAAGCATCACTAGCCAAGTACTATGTTTTGCACTCATGAGTTGGAAAGGATTAAACCCATCAGACCCAACGCCTAGCCGCGCATTACGGGAATCCTCAGTGAATTTAGGATTTAGGATATCTGGCATCAAGATCTTTCCAAGCCTCTCCATCAGCCGGACATCGCAGCAATCCATCTTTTGTACGACCCTCATCACGCCAACGCATGTCAGTTGATGTCTTCTTGGTTGCAAATAACCTTTGGAGCCTTGGAATCAATGGGAAATATCACAACACCTTGGCTGGTTTCTTCTTCTCCTTCTTTTTAGATTTAGTTGCCGCATTTTTCTTCTCATTTTCATTGGTAACCCAACGAGAGGCACCACACACATGGAAAGACTCCTGGTTAGCTCTTTCGCCTCTAAAAAGCATGCAGTCTCTTGGGCATGCATGAATTTTCTCATAGTCCAGCCCTAATCCGCGTATGATTTTTTTCACCTCATAATATTTCTTGGGTAGGTTTACCTGAGGAAATGCAACCGATAATACACCAAGTAGCTGTGTGAATGATTCCTGTGACCATCCATGCAAGACTTTCATGTGATATAAAGTGACAAGAAATGACAACCTCGAATATGTTGCACATCCAGGGTATAAATCTATGTTTGCTTCCTCGAGGAAACTAGCGTATATGTCTTGTTCTCTCATTGCATCATCATCTGCAGATGTTGTATTGACATTCTCAGCCATACCAGGTTCCAAGTTCTCAAATTCAGAGTGAACACCATCTAGTTCCCCATCAAATGCGCTTGATAGTGACTGGAAGCTGTCAGCCATGGGGAAAATGGCACTTAAGAGTCCAGAAATGTCATGCAATCTTCTATTACTACCTTCTACATCAGAATTCACTGGAAAACCCGGAATATGAAAATTGTTGTTGTTATTTTACATGGGAGCAAATGCAAATGACGGTGAATCATACTCTTCTCCATGGCAAACCCATTTTGTATAACCGTGAAGAATACCATCACATCTTAGGTGGGTTTTCACATCGTCGTAATTCTGTGTTGCCTTATTTCCACAATTTACACAGGGACAGAGAATTTTATCACCGAGTGGAACATGATGGAAGGCAAAAGATAGAAATTGCTCGACACCTTCTTTATAATCAGTAGTTGATCTTGGTTTACTCATCCAACCTCGATCCATTAGCCTTTGCTAGCTGTAGTAATGAAAACAAAATAGACCAGTTTATAATTTTCCATATGCTCTTTCACATTAAGCATAGGTTTATATGAATATTTTAAACTATGCATTCGATACTTAGGTTCAAATTGTATAATATGATTTACCGACATCATTCACCTTACATTACAAAAAATAAATCGAGATGTGTCTTTACAAGAAGAATGGCGATGTATCAAGTGAAAACGCATATTCAGTAGAAACTGAAAACTATCATTGTGGCCCACCGGATGGAGAACACACGGTACAGATTGAAGGTGGGAATATAACTAGCCACTTAACCATAGTTTTGTAGATAACCCCCTCCCCTTTACGTCCAAGCTTAGTAAAGAACTAGCCAAAAAAAAGAGAAAACGAATCGACTCGCGAGGGCGACTTGGAGGCGGCCGCGATTCGACGGCGAGTGACTGCGGCGCCGCTTCTCTAGTGATGGCGACTCGGAGGCCGCGCTAGAGCTCGACGAAACCGCAACAGCACTGCCTACACGCGCTGGTGGCGGCAGGGGTAGCCCCGCACAACAGCGAGCCGACGGGCACCATGACGCCCCTGCGCCACGGCGACCTCCGTGGCCGAGCGACCTGGTGCTGGTCCACGCGAGGGAGACCCGGCGGCTACGGTGCTGCCTCCCTGCGACGGTGACCTGGCGACTTGCTTGTCCATCGAAGCAGCAGTTCCGTTGTATAGAGTAAAGTCGTAGGTGTTTTGCTGTAACTAAATGATGAATTGGATGTATAGATAAGTACTTGTTGTTTTGCTGCAGCTGAAAGAAAGTGGATGTACAGAAAATACTTGAATGGATGTGGTTATACAGGAAATCTTTGCTCTTTCGCTATTGCTGTACATATCGAAATGCAGATTTACAGAATAAATGTGAAATGGTTCCAAAAATACGAGGATTTGTATATAAAAATAGAAATAATAATAATCTGAAGAAATTTTCTATGGAAAGAGAAATACTACCAATCTCAAGAACTGATGCTTGCAATGTACACAGCCGTCCAACAAAAAGGCATAGCTCTTGTCTCTATCTATGGTGATATGAACTTTCTACTGTGTTGTCTGTAACAAATCCAGGACGTGAGGCATGTACTAGTTATAAAAGCAACATCACTCAACATTACCCCTGTTTAGTCAACTGATAAAACCAACAACACTCAGCATTGCCTTTGTACCACCAGTACTGTTTACCACAAGGCACATCTGAAAAAACCAACAACACTCAACATTGCCTTTGTACCACCAGTACTGTTTACCACAAGGCACATCTGATAAAACCAACAACACTCAACATAGTAGGTAGAAATGAATCACATAGTAATTAGTAAGCAGCAATCATTTATGATCATACACAACAAATGAATCAATAATCTTCAAATTTGTTTAGAAAATAGAAACGGAGGGAAAGAATAGGTGCAGTACATTGTGTCTGTTGAGGAACGGAGGCCGGAGTGCTGAATGGTGCTGCCGCCGCGCCGGGGAGGCTCGAGGACGGTGGCTGGAGCCTGGAGGGCGCTGCCGGCTGCCGCCGCACTCGGGAGGCCGGAGGCGGACTGGAGGCCTGGCGCCTGGCGGAGCCACGGAGGAGAGGGCTGGGCGCCGGAGGCCGAGGCAGGGGAGTGAGATGGCCGGATGGAGGGGAGGGGAGGGATCGAGGGGGAGGCAGGAGAGGTTCGGCCGCCGCCGCCGGAGCCTTCAGCTAGCGCTAGGTTGGGGAAAAGATTGGAATCGAGGAAGGGAACGCCTGAGGCCGAAATCACTATTCTGACCCTATCAACAAACTTTGTCACAAAGTGAACTCGACATGAAAGTATTTCACGATCTAACCCTTTTAGCAACGCCAAAGCCCATGGCGTTTCTTCCCCAAATAAAAACGCCGAGCTAGCTAGCGTTCCTGCCCAAAGGAGAAACGCCGAACTAGCTAGCGTTCCTGCCCAAAGGAGAAACGCCCAGGTTGCTCGCGTTGCGGACCAGGTAAGCAACGCCAAGGGCTTTGGCGTTTCTGCGCTGGCACCCAGCCTATTAGCTTCCCCGTTGCCAAAGTAAAAAGCTGCTCCTAAACCCAGCGCCTAAACGCCAAGCCCTATGGCGTTTCTGGCCAAGGCAACAACGCCTACTTGCTTGGCGTTTCTATGTGGATTGGAAACGCTAGCTACTCCGGAGTTTGAATGTGGATTTGAAACGCTAGCTAGCTCGGAGTTTTTATATGGAGAAGAAACGCCATGGTCTGTGGCGTTGCTAAAAGGGTCATATCGTGAAATACTTTCATGTCGAGTTCACTTTGTGGTAAAGATTGCTGAAAAGGTCAAAATAGTGATTTCAGCCAACGCCTGACCACACACCACGTCGCTCATGTGTTTGGGCTCATGGGCCAACGGCCTAGTCACTCTTTACCTTATAATATATGTAGTATTTTTTTTGCACAAAACACTTTGATAGTCCATGCCTAAAAAGAGAAATGGCCGGCAACAAGCTCACCCACACGCTGAGGGATTATAGTTGCATATAAAACGTCTCACAAATTGTCTCTAAGTTAATTAAAATTATATACTTATTTTCTAAATGGCCAATTATAAGCAAAAGTATGTGACGCCCTATAAACGTCTTAAGAAGCGTCTTTAGCTTGCTAGTGTTCATGGGCGTAGAGACGAAGACAAATAGCGTCTCAGAAAAAGCGACCATACAAGCCGTTTTTGTTGTAGTAGTGTGCTGAAATTTACTGTAACTTGTTACTATGGAAACTAATCCTTTGAGGGGCTTGTTCGGGGCATCTTTGCCCTGACCAGTAGAGCAAAGAGTTGCTCCTCAACCTACTGAACCTATTGAAAATGTTTACTTTAAGATTCCTTTGGGTATGATAGAGAAACTGCTAGCTAATCCCTTTGTAGGAGATGGAACATTGCATCCCGATTTACACCTTATCTATGTGAATGAAGTTTGTGGATTATTTAAGCTTGCAGGTATACTCTACATGTTGTTAAGAGGAAGGTATTCTCTTTATCTTTGAAGGGAGATGCACTGACATGGTATAGGCTATGTGATGATACGGGATCTTGGAATTATAAACGATTGAAATTGGAATTTCACCAGAAGCTCTATCCTATGCATCTTGTTCATTGTGATCATAATTACATATATAATTTTTGGCCTCGCGAAGGAGAAAGCATCGCTCAAGCTTGGGGGAGGCTTGAGTCAATGTTATATTCATGCCCCAATCATGAGTTCTCAAGAGAAATGATTATTCAAAATTTTTATGCTCGACTTTCTCTCAATGATCGCACCATGCTCGATACTTCCTACGCTGATTCTTATATGTTGAAGACTATTGAATTAAAATGGGACTTATTGGAAAGAATTAAACACAACTCTGAAGATTGGGGTTCCGACGATGGTAAGGAGTCAGGTATAACACCTAAGTTTGATTGTGTTAAATCTTTTATGGATACCGATGCTTTTCGTGGATTTAGCGCTAAATATGGACTTGACTCTGAGATAGTAGCTTCTTTCTGTGAATCATTTGCTACTCACGTTGATCTCCATAAGGAGAAGTGGTTTAAATATAATCCTCCCATTGAAGTAAACGTAGTTGCACCTGTTACAGTTGAAGAAAAGACTATCACTTATAATGATCCTATTGTTCCTACTACTTACGTTGAGAAACTACCTTTCCCTGCTAGGATAAAGGATCATGCTAAAGCTTCAGCTGTGGTTCGTAAGAGTTATACTAGAACATATACACCCCCTGAGCAAATTAAAATTGAACCTAGTACTGCTATGGTTAAAGATCTCTTGGCCGATAATATTGATGGGCATGTTATTTACTTCTGCGAGGAAGCTGCTAATATTGCTAAACCCGATGCTAAGATACATAGACCTATTGTAGGCATGCCTATTATTTCTGTTAAAATAGGAGATCATTGTTATCATGGCTTATGTGATATGGGTGCTAGTGCTAGTGCAACACCTATTTCCTTATATGAAGAAATTATGCATGATATTGCACCCGCTGGGTTAGAAGATATTGATGTTACAATTAAGCTTGCCAATAGAGATACTATTTTACCATTTGGGATTGTTAGAGATGTTGAAGTCTTGTGTGGGAAAGTTAAATTTCCTGCTGATTTTCTTGTTCTTGGTTCCCCACCAGATAGCTTTTGTCCCATTATATTTGGTAGACCCTTCTTGAATACTGTTAATGCTAAGATAGATTGCGAAAAAGATGTTGTTACTATTGGCTTGGGGAATATGGAACATGAGTTTAATTTTGCTAAATTTCATAGACAACCCCATGATAAAGTATTGCCTAGTAAAGATGAAATTATTGGTCTTGCCTCTATTGCGATGCCTCCTACTGATCCATTAGAACAATATTTGCTAGACCATGAAAATGATATGTTTATGAATGAAAGAAGGGAAATAGATGGAGTATTCCTTAAACAGGGCCCTATTCTAAAACACCACTTGCCTGTTGAAATCCTAGGGGTTCCTCCTCACCTAAGGGTGATCCCGTGTTTGAGCTTAAACCATTACCTGATACTCTCAAATATGCTTATCTTGATGAAAAGAAGATATATCCTGTTATTATTAGTGCTAACCTTTCAGAGCAGGAAGAGGAAAGATTCTTGAAAACTCTGAAGAAGCACCGTTCTGCTATTGGATATACTCTTGATGATCTTAAGGGCATTAGTCCCACTTTATGCCAACACAAAATCAAATTGGATGAAGATGCCAAACCAGTTAGAGATCATCAACGACGGTTAAATCCTAAGATGAAGGAAGTGGTAAGAAAGGAGATACTAAAGCTCCTTGAGGCAGGTATAATTTATCCCATTGCTGATAGTGATTGGGTAAGTCATGTCCATTGCGTCCCTAAGAAGGGAGGTATTATGGTTGTTCCTAATGATAAAGATGAATTGATTCCGCAAAGAATTATTACAGGTTATAGGATGGTAATTTATTTCCGTAAATTAAACAAAGATACTAAGAAAGATCATTACCCTTTGCCTTTTATTGATCAAATGCTATAAAGACTATCCAAACATACACATTTCTGCTTTCTAGATGGTTATTCTGGTTTCTCTCAAATACCTGTTTCAGTGGACGATCAATCAAAGAGCACTTTTACTTGCCCTTTCGGTACTTTTGCTTATATACTTATGCCTTTTGGTTTATGTAATGCACCTGCTACCTTTCAAAGATGCATGATGGCTATATTCTCTGACTTTTGTGAAAAGATTTGTGAGGTATTCATGGATGATTTCCTCGTTTATGGATCCTATTTTGATGATTGCTTGAGGAACCTTGATCGAGTTTTGCAGAGATGCGAAGACACTAGTCTCGTCTTGAATTAGGAAAAGTGTCACTTTATGGTTAATGAAGCCATTGTCTTGGGGCATAAAATTTCTAAAAGAGGTATTGAAGTTGATAAAGCTAAAGTTGATGCTATTGAAAAGATGTCGTGTCCGAAAGACATTAAAGGTATACGAAGTTTCCTTGGTCATGCCGGTTTTTATAGGAGGTTCATTAAGGACTTTTCTAAAATCCCTAGGCCTCTGACTAATTTATTATAAAAAGATATTCCTTTTGTTTTCGATGATGATTGTGTAGAAGCATTTGAATTACTTCAGAAAGCTTTGATCACTGCACCTATTGTTCAGCCACCTGATTGGAATTTACCCTTTGAAATTATGTGTGATGCTAGTGATTATGCTGTAGGTGATGTTCTAGGGCAAAGAGTTGATAAGAAATTAAATGTTATCCAGTATGCTAGTAAAACTCTTGACACTGCCCAAAGAAATTATGCTACTACTGAAAAAGAATTCTTAGCAGTTGTATTCGCTTGTGATAAGTTTAGACCTTATATTGTTGATTCTAAAGTAACTATTCACATTGATCATGCTGCTATTAAATATCTTATGGAAAATAAAGATGCTAAACCTAGACTTATTAGATGGGTTCTCTTGCTACAAGAATTTGATTTGCATATTATTGATAGAAAGGGAGCTGAGAACCCCGTTGCAGACAACTTGTCTAGGTTAGAGAATGTTCTTGATGACCCACTACCTATTGATGATAGCTTTCCTGATGAACAATTAGCGGTCATTAATGCTTCTCGTACTACTCCATGGTATGCTGATTATGCTAATTACATTGTTGCTAAATTTATACCACCTAGTTTCACATACCAACAAAAGAAAAAGTTCTTTTATGATTTAAGACATTACTTCTGAGATGACCCACACTACAAAAAAATACACTTCCGTGATGATACGTGTTTGTCACAGTAGGTCGCGTTTTTTTTGTCATGCATGTACATCCATGACAAATTTATGACAGAATCAAGATAGTCATACCTGTGCGGTCGTAGAAGTGTTCCATGACATTACCAAAATTATCATCACGGAAGTGTCCGCTTTCATGACGATAAATCGCGCGTCACAGAACTGCTTTCGTCAAGGGTGACCGACATGTGGCATCCACCGTAACGGAACACCGTTAAGCTATTGGGTCAGGTTTTGGATCCGATAACCTGTTAACAGCCCCGACCAATCGGGATTTTCCACGTGTAAAATCATCATTGGCTGGAGGAAACACATGTCGGCTCATCGTTGGGACAGATGTCATCCACTCATTGGACAGAAGGCGCCTATGATACGTCGACACGTGGCACGGCCCAACAGAGGCCCATTCCTGTGAAAAGGCCGGCCCGTTTGACTTGGTCAAAAGTTAACGGGTTGGCCCATGAAAAGCCTGTTAACAGTCTCTTTGCAAATAGCCCATTTTACAACCCGTTAGGCACTAAAGGAAATCGGCCCAACAACGTCATGTAGCCTGTCGAATATAACACCAGCCCATTTCACTTTTGGCCCATGTATGGCCCATGACGTCTTTCGGCCCATATGAGGCCTTCGTATCTTTCGGCCCTTTACAGGCCCATGGTGACTCTAGCCCATAATGAACAGTAATTTTGTTTGTACCCGTTAACGGCCCGTGATTTACATGGGCCGTTTCCAGCCCGTGTTAGCTTTTGGCCTATTGACAGCCCATACGTTCTTGGGCTCCTTTTCGGCGCTCGATTACTTCCGGCCCGTTACTGGCCTGTTCCCCTAATGGGCCGAATTCGACCCATGGCAAGAGTCGGCCCGTTACTGGCATGTTCCCCAAATGGGCCAAATTCGGCCCATGGCAAGAGTCGGCCCGTTACTGGCCTGTTACCCTAATGGGCCAAATTCGGCCCGTGGCAAGAGTCGGCCCGTTTCTGGCCAGCCCGTCCTATATTCTGGCCCATTAACGACCCGTTATGCCTGTGATAGAATTAAGCTTTTGCAGTCCTATGGCCTGTTAACGGCCCGTTACCGTGCTGGGCCGATACCAATTACGCCCAATTACGGCCCATGTAGACCCATTTATCCGACGGCCCTAGGCCCATTTATTGACGGCCCGATGCCCACCGATTACAGGCCCATTTATCGACGGCCCGTAGGAGACCCATGGATCCTACGACCCGTATATGGCCCATGGGTAGTTGCGGCCACTAGCAAACCATGGAAAAAGAAGACTAGGAAATAAGTAAGGCCCAAACTAACGCTAGGCTAATAAGGCGATTGCACAGATTACATCCACTCGGCATCAAAGATCGCCACCGGTGCAAATATAGGGAACACCCAACACTATACAAAAATTGCTTGCTGTTTTCTTCAGCCGGTGGCTGCACGTTAAGAATAAATTTTGTATCGCACCAAAAAAAATTACAACTATATAACAAAAGGAAGGTTGGCATAAAACTTAACAGTCTAGCAGATAAATGCACCACCAGAAGTTCAGAAGCTCAGTTCATTTGACCTGACTGTTACGTTTTCATGCTGTATTGTCTGATGGAACACCATAACCCTCGCCTTCATTTCCCCTAGGCTACTAAACAACATAGAAAATGTCTGATAGTCTGGTTTCAAAACCATGCATATCTTGACGACATTGAGCAATGTTTCTCCTTGTTTCACAAAGGGCCTCTGTTAGGGAATGGACTTGTGTCTGGAGCGCAGATACAACATTGCTTTGAGCTTGCATATCTTGATCGTGAGGCACTTTGGATGATATTTCCTTAACAACCAACCCAGTATTACGCAGGAACGTGCTTTTGGCACTGTTAGTGGACAGGTACTGACCCACTGCAACAAGAGCTAACATTGCGGTTATAGTTGCCTCGCCACCTTCAGAAGGTGGCGGTTCCACCATTTTTTCTATAGCTCGCTGAAAAGTTGAGGTTTTACATTAGTAGTACCAGAACAGAAGATATTAAGGAGGCAGCAAAACCAAACAAAATAGCTTTGGTCTATATACAGAACTTATTCTGGTGAACCCATGTAAAATATTAGTTGTATTTTATTGCAAAGTACATAATAAAACCAGGTTCCAAACATATGACCATGTACCATCGCTAATGTATTGTGTATTTCTTCACATTGTATTGAGGGATAAGGATAAAGAGACGAAGTTTATAATACGGTAAGCATAGTATGCCATCATTCATATCACAAAACAACTGAGAACAGACAAACATGCAATTGTAACGTTGTGTGGGCAAGTCCAGCATGGAACTAGATTACGGGTCAAGATCAAAGGAACATCACTCCTCCCTTTTAAACCTTGTAAGGTGCAATGATACGCTAAGACAATTGTGTATAAAATTGAAAAGAGTAATAGACATTGGCTGCAAACCATGCAGTTCAAGGCACAAGTCAGAGTAAGTAGTAGTTAAAAGGCATGAGGATTAAGGACTTACAACAACGGCTTTGACTGGTGTAGTCATGCCCTTCTTCTTGCTGGTGTGATAGTCCTTGAAGATTTCCACAGCATTTGGTTCAGGTACTTTTTGGTCCTTGCGGGCTTTCCTATGCATTTCGAACAAGTCAATATAGATATGATAATATGATACAGCAAAAAGAGTGAAACATCATCTAATTACAAGACCCTCGAAGTGTGCAATATAGCTACGAGATCCTGTCGTCTGTTGGAATTTCACTTTCGTACGGTTGGTCTTGTTCTTTGAATAGTTGACCTACAATAAGATAGATTTGTGTGGCACATGCGTCAATAGGACTTCAACATGTGATCTAATCACATATATCTAATGTACCTGATACTTCAGATCAGACCAGTGTTTAACAAGGCCCCTCCAGTCTTCATCCGATATATTTTCCACTAGAGATGTTTGGGAATGTTCACTGTTAGCCTTGCCTTCAAAGTGAGTTTTCCTCAAGTTATACCGATACTGTCACAGAGCAGACTTGAAAACATGGGTGCAAGCTTGTCTGGTTGCATCGTCTTGGCTATCCAACTTGAACCTCATATTTTGAAAATAATGGGAGTCTCATTATCAGCAACCCAGAAAGTATGGGACAGAGCAAGACGATATTACTAGTTTCCATACATAACCATACTTACAGATAAATGGTCGAGGAAGGTGTTGAACTGGGTTTCATCTTCGTCATTCCTGTACTGAATCCATGTTGGGAGGATACATACATGACACCTAACGACAATCGCTGCCTCTGATACTAACTTGGCTGACTCTGTAGCATCATGTGGCCTTTTTAAACCTCCCTCAAAATGGATCTCCATTCTTCCTCCTCTAGATTTAGTTAACCTATCGAGCATTATCCCTGATGTTTGTTTCCTCTTGTGCCTAGGTGCTAGTCCAACAACAAACATAGGAAGTGTTAGTGTACATCAAACTGTGAGACTACATATAAAGAAGCATGCAACTGTAACTTGACTCCAGCAACTACCTTCTTGCTGTTGAAGCTCACAAGGTTCATCTGATATTGCCAACTCGTCTTGTGTCAAGAGTGCTTGGGAAGTAGTGTCAGGTGGCAAGGGAGCTTGGGAACGTGCTGCTAGCTCAGTTGACGCACGAGTATGTCGTGCAGCTGGTAGTACTGTGGTAGGTGTTGCAAGAACTAGGGTTGTCTCTGCTTGTTTGGTGGCAGCTATTTGTTTCTGTTTGGCTTTTTTTGTAGTTCATGTAGCATGGGATGCCGTGTTTGTAGAATTTTCCGCTGGACTTTCACCTTCTATTGCACCATCAGTACCAGCAGAATCTGCAGGATTCATTCGCTCCTCATTCCCTGCCATTCTCTATTTCTTCCTCTTTCTCTGTGCCATGTTAAGTCAAGCCGACAAGAAAAACGAATAAAATTTAGTTCTTCAGAACAAATTGATGCGTGATGCAGACGAATAAAACTTTGATGTTAGACAACCACATGATAGGAGGATGTAATATGTATGAAAAATAGGACAGAAGAGATAACCAGAACTACAATGTGTAAACTAAGAAGAAGACATTTCACCAAATTAGAAGCAATGCAATGGAAGGTAGACACCATATGAAAGATGCTACAAATATCGCTCTGCCAAGTTAACAGTGTCTCAGCATAAATGGCGTTTAAACAAATGTGAAGCAGTACAAGAAATAAATCATATGCAAGATGCAAACAACATCACACTACCATGTTAGAGGTCTCTCGTCATTAGTGCCATTGCATATTCACAGCATTGCATATTCACAGCTTATGATGTGTAAACTAAGGAGAAGGCATTTCAACAAATTAGAAGCAACGAAAGCTAGCCACCATATGAAAGATGCAAATAATATCACTCTACCATGTTAAACTGTCTCGTCATAAGTGCCATTTCAACAAATTAGTAGTACAAGCTAGAAAAGAATGTGAGATGTAACCTATATCACACTCCGAAGTCAAACGTGTCTTATGATAAGTGATTGTTGCAGGTTACACAATAGTAGTAATTTGATGTAAGAACATGGTGTGATAGACAGATATTGTATGTTCTAGAAACAGGAACACGTGTCTTATTCAAGTATAATGTGTAAAGTAAGCAGATGGAATTCAACAAAATTAGAAGCAATACAAGCTAGACATCACACATAACATGCAACCACATATAACAGTGCCAAGTTAGAGGGAGCACCAGTGATGCTGCACTAGGGGAGACATGCTCATCATAAACACAACTTTGTTGAGTGTCTATGCATGTGTTGTCTTGGAAATCATCTTGGGGGTGTGGAGGATTAGAAACTGTAGAGGCCCTCCGTTTGGAAGGAGCACATTTATCCGCTGCCTTGCTAACTTCCTTCCGCTTTATTGATCTTGAATTGTCAAGTAAAATCGACAAGAAAAAGCAATAAAATTCTCTCTTCAGAACTCATTCATGCATGATACTGACAATCACTACTTTGATGTAAGGCAAACACATGATACCAGGATGGAATATGTACGAAAAACAGGACGGCATGGCATGTTCACAACTGTTTGTGTAAACTAAGCAGAAACCATTCCAGCAAATAAGAAGCAATGCAAGCTAGACACCACATGAAATATGCAACCAATATGACTTCCAAGTTAAAAGCGTCCCATCATAAATGGAATTTCAACAAATTAGAAGCATCGCATGCTATAAATCATATGAAAGATGCAACTAATATCACACTACATATACTAAAGGTGTCTCGTCATATTGATTGACGCGGGATACAAAAAAAACAATAGTTTTATGTAAATATTTGCGTGATACGATGGTCAAAACCTTCGAGAGATGGCGATGGCTCCCTCTCCCACCCCCACCTCCTCCACAACGATCTCCACCACCACCGGCGATCTCCACCCCTAGCCACCAAAGTTTAGTTTCTCTCCGATAGATCTCTCTAGTCTCTTGAGATCTACACGTTCATACCCATCTTTCATGGGTTCCAATGATGGTTCCACCCTTGGCTTGGACTTCTCCAAGGGTTTGGTTTTTGCTGAGAAGGTTTTTCAATCTACGGGCTTTTCGGTGCATCCCATGGAAGACTCGGAGATCTTCACCATGGTGGTCTCTTTTGGACGCCATTCTTTCCGTTTGAATGAAGATTCGGTGGCTGCAGCTCTGGAGGCAGCAATTGGTGGCTCGGGCATTGATCTCATGGTTTTCTTGATCAAGGATAAGGTATTTGGCTTTTAGGTATCTTGCAAGGCTATTGCCATGATCATTATTAGTCTTAGATCTTTTGCTTGTGATCATTTCAAATGTTACTTTCATCTTTGGAGTAACGGTGGCCCGAATTGGAGTCGTGAGTTTAGGATTTGGAAATTAGAATGTGATGCCGAGTGGATCCTCGTTAGTCCTTCTAAGCGGCGTGCAGCTCTTGGGGTTCTAGCCATGCATTCTAGGCCATCAAAATCCTCATTCAAATCTTCAAGCTCTGTTGGCAAGAAATTATCGTTTGCGGTCTTTCAAAATTATAATGCTTGTCGAGGTTATCGGTATCCAGCTACGGAAAATTGCATTCAGACTACTGAAGATGCTGGTTATTCTATCCCTCCGCATGAGAGAGTTGTCATCCACCCCGTGCCGCCGGTGAGCCTGCAGTGGACGTCGACAAGGCCATCTATCTCATTTGGTACGGTTCAGGATCTCCTGCCGTTAGTTGATCGCTCATCGACTATCTCGGGCGGGATTTCGGGTGCTTTGAATGTGGACGTGCCAACACGTGCCACGGGCCATGGGCTTCTCTCTGTTGGGTCCGACCGGGCTGGCCCGGCTTCTTCTGCAGATAATTTGGATATTCCTTCTTCTCAGCAAGCCAGGGATGATTTTGAGGATTTAATTTCAAATATGGTTGATGAGGTTCTCACGTGTCAAAAGTCTTTAAGGAAGGGCCACTTTGCGGCTGCATGCACGTCCAAGTTGTGGTGCATCTCTTGCCTCCGGTCGGGTCATGTCAGGAAGGATTGCAACAAATTTGCATAGGTCTTGGGGCTTGTTTGGCAACCCAAATCCACTAACGCTCCAGCTTCCGAGGCGCGTTGCAGGAATATCTCTCTAACAACACTTTTACCAAACTTGGACCTCCCTTCCATCTCCGCATTAACTCCCTCGTCCAGTTCCATCAGCCCTGGCCCCAAGACTCCCTCTGCCTCGCCGCCTGAAACCCCTCCCCCGCCGTTGCACTCGCCGTCATTGGAGACTGATCCTTCGGCTCCGATGGTGAACTTTAATCTGGATCCTTAGCTCTACGTCCCCGCTGGCCACCATGTCAT
The DNA here is from genome assembly GCF_002162155.2 of Triticum dicoccoides. Classification (NCBI taxonomy): domain Eukaryota; kingdom Viridiplantae; phylum Streptophyta; class Magnoliopsida; order Poales; family Poaceae; genus Triticum; species Triticum dicoccoides. Next base: position 155,215,162 of record NC_041385.1, read on the forward strand.
CGACGATGGAGAAGATCGCCTTCCAAGAACCTTTGTCTCGCCGCATACCCCAATTGTGCGCCACCATGAGGAGTTTATGCTTGCTGAGGTAATGCCTATCCCCCAGCCAGATGAGATTGGCGCTGCTAGAGAGGCTGTAGTTCATTGGTTGCAAGATCATGGAGTTCTAGTCAAATCGGCTTAGCCTTGGATTCGCGCTGTGGGGCTTTTTGAGCTTCGCGACGCTGCTGTTCGTTTTCATCTGATGCAGCTCCCGCCGCAGCCCCTGGGTAATGATCGCTTTGTGCGTTTTATGAAGCATGATGAGGGTGAGTCCTTCCGCGGTGTTTAGGGTTTCCGTTAGGGCCTCCTCATGTTCCTTGGCATTCCCTTGGATCTTCGCAATACAGAGTGTATCAGAGCGGCTGTCAACACTTTCGGCAAATTCCATCACTGGGTTAGCGAGGATCCTTACTTGGTCAGGTCTCTGGTGTTTGCCTCTTTCCTTGAAGACATTCTGATGCCACGTGATGTGGTGTTCATGGATTTTGCTCCCTATGGAGGTACAAGATTTTCTTGGACTGCTCCCCTGTTTATCTTGGGTGCAAACTTTGCTGAGCAGATGCCCCAAGATGAGGATTGGATGCCCATCAATGGCAATCCACACCCGGTGCCTGGAGTCCCATTCCCTGAGATGCCTCCTTTCAATTTACCTGCTTTTCCTCCTTTGGGATGGAACGCAGTGCCCCATCCTCCACCTGCACCTTTGGTCAATGAGGTGGCTGATGACAATTGGGGAAATTGGGATGACGATGTCGCCCCTGATCCTATGCAGGACCAGGAATCCATGGTGATTGATTTGTCTGCACAGCCAAGCTCTGCTGCTGATGCCCAGGTGCCACCTGTTGGTGTTTTAATTCTTGATGATGATTAGCCTAAAGACCTTGTTCCTCCTCCATTCAATGAGGAGATTGCTCCTGATCATTGGGCCATTGTGGTCTATCAGCCTCCTGTAATCAGAGAGGATGTTGTTCTGCCTGGTGTGCCCTATGGGCCTCCTCTACCTCCTGACATGATTTGGAGAAGATCTTTTGAAAGTCTGCTACAAGCTCCTTTGGTCTTCTCTGTTCCCAAGCCCATTTCAATGCAGCCTCTCTCGCCTGTTGTTCTGTCAAAGAGAAGCTGGGATTTCGCTTTCTCTGATTTGGATTTGCCCCGTCTCACTTGGAAGGACCAAGAAGTGGCCAGGCCAGTCGCTAGAGCTCTGTTTGTTGATTCTGCTCCTGATTAGGCGATTCCTCTTGCGACTGTGGTGAAAGCAAGGAGGCCACGACAACCTTTGGCGCCAACTCCAATTGTTGATACTTCCGTCCGACGTTGCACTAGGAGTTCTGTCCAGCGGGACGGTTTCAAGCCCGTCTTTCATGAGCTTGCTATTCAGCCCAAGAGGAAGAAGCCCAGAGCGAAGCCTTTCACGACCCAAGAGACTGAGGAGCAGGCTTCTGAAGAAATCCCATCGGCGACACCTATTGCGCGGCTTCAGGAAATTGGGAGAGAGTTGGAAATTGATGCCACTCTCCTCTCTGTGGATGCCCTTATGGTGGACCCACTTGCTTCTGCCTCCGTCGTCCCTGATGTTTAGTCTGCTCATGGTCTACTGGGTGTGGCAGGCCCTTAAGCTTGCCTCTGTTGTATTTTATGTCTGTCAGTTATGTCATGAACTTTCTTATATCTGTGTGGTGGGTCAGACTTTGTTCTGCTCTTTTGGACATGTGACATTGTGTGTCATATGGTTTATGTTTCCCAGTGTATGCTTTAATGAGTAACTTATGTAGAATTTGGAATGTGCTGTGCTGGAATGTTAGAGGTCTGAACTCTGAAGCTAGGCAGAGAGCTGTCAGACAGAAAATTGAGGAAAGTCAATGCTCTATAGCCTGCTTGCAAGAAAATAAATGCTCGTCCTTTGATTCCATATCAATCAAGAGTTTCTGCCCTAAGAGATTTGACTCTTTTGCCTGCTCCCCTTCAATAGGGGCTTCTAGTGGTATCCTTGTGGTTTGGAATTCATCTGTTTTTATTGGAACTCTAATTGAAGTCCAGCAGTTTGCGGTTGTAATTCAGTTTACCTCCATGCAAAATAATGAAAGTTGGACCTTGGTTGTTGTATATGGCCCTTGTCAGGGTGAAGCTAGGGACAACTTTATCAATTGGTTATATAACCTATGTATCCCCATTGATGAGCACTGGTTATTGCTTGGTGACTTTAATTTCCTTAGGTCAGTGGACAATAGAAACGTACCTGGTGGAGACATAAATGATATGTTCATCTTCAATGAGGTTATTGGGCATTTGGGACTTCTTGAATTACCAATTAAAGGTAGATCTTACACTTGGTCCAATATGCAGGACATCCCTCTTCTGGAGCAGTTAGATTGGTTCTTCACCTCAGTAGATTGGATTACTGACTATCCAATGACTGAGGTTTTGCCCCTGGCCAGGACTGCCTCTGATCATATCCCTTGCTTGGTCTCAATCAAGACAAACATACCTAAGTCAAACCTTTTTAGGTTTGAAAAACTATTGGTTGGAACTGGAGGGCTTTATGGACTGTGTTGAATCCTCTTGGCTAGTTCCATCTAGGAAAGCTCACATTACTGCTAAGATTGCAGACAAGTTTAAGCATCTAAGAATGTGCCTTAAGAGATGGCAAATGCATGTTTCCAAGCTGAAATTACTGATTAGCAAGTGCAATCATGTTATCTTCCTTCTAGATGAGCTGGAGGAATGGAGGCCCCTGTTTAGACAGGAGTTCAATTTCAGAAAAATTGTGAAGGTCCACCTGGAAAAGCTTTTGCACTTGCACTGCTTGTACTGGAAAAAGAGATGCACTATCAGGTATATTAAGGTTGGGGGTGAGAACACCAAATTTTTTCATGCAATGGCCACTGAGAGGCACAGGAGAAATTCAATTGCTAGTCTTAAATTATCTGATGGCTCTATGGTCTCTGATCAGGACCAAATGGCTGGAATTATTTGGAGCTGTTTCAAGAACAGAATGGTCACTTCTAGAGGGATTGTAATGGGTTTTGATTTATCATCTCTAATAACTCCAGTAGATGACCTGGATGTGCTTCCTAAACCTTTTGATAAGGAGGAAATGGATGATGTGGTCAAGCATATGCCTGTGGACAAAGCACCTGGACCTGATGGCTTTAATGGTCTATTTTTCAAGAGGTGTTGGCACATAATTTCAAATGACTTGTATGATCTGGCTCATGCTTTTCATGAGGGGACTGCAGTACTGGAGAACATTAATAGTTCTTTCATTACTCTGATTACCAAGAAGTTTTCACCTGAGGAAGTGGGAGACTATAGGCCTATTTCACTCACAAGCATGGGTCTGAAATTCCTTTCTAAGATGGCTGCCAATAGGTTTCAGAAGATAATCATGAAATGCATCCATAAGAATCAGTATGGTTTCATTAAGAGCAGAACAATCCAAGACTGCATTGATTGGGCCTTTGACTCTGTTGAACATGAAGCTATCTTTCAAATTCTCAGGCACAAAGGTTTTAATGAAAAGTGGATCCTATGGATGAAGCAACTACTTGCCACTGGTACTTCTTCTGTCCTCCTGAATGGTGTCCCTGGGAGGAAATTTATTTGCAAAAAAGGAGTAAGATAGGGGGACCCTGTTTCTCCTCTACTCTTTGTGATAGCTGCTAATCTTCTGTAAACCGTGATTAATGATATGTTCAGCAAGGGTATCCTAAAGCTACCTATTCCCTGTCATGATCAAGACTACCCTGTCATTCAATATGCTGATGATACTCTGATCATCCTTCCTGCTGACAGGCAACAACTTCTAGCTTTGAAGGATATGTTGTTGGTGTTCTCTCAATCCACAGGTCTTGATGTCAACTATCATAAATCTTTTATCATTCCTATAAATGTTGAAAATGCAGTCATGACAGATCTTGCTTCTGCTTTTGAATGCCAAATTGGAAAGATGCCTTTTACTTATCCTGGTTTGCCCGTGGGTACTACAAGGCCGAAGATGGTGGACTTTATGCCTCTTGTGGATTGTATGGAGAGGAGAATGACAGCCAGCTCCTCCTTCCTTAATCAAGGTGAAAGGCCGCAGTTCTTAAACTCTGCTTTGTCCTCCATGCCAATTTTCTTTATGGGAAGCCTGGCTGTTCCTGCTGGAATCCTCAAGTAGTTGGAAAGAATTCAAAGGAAATGTCTGTGGAGAAAAAATAGGGAGGAGCCTGCACCATCTCTTGCTGCTTGGGATCTGATTTGTAGACCAAAACACAAGGGTGGTCTTGGTATTTTAAACCTGGGTGTTCAAAATGTGGCTTTGCTTCTCAAGCATGCTAGTAATTTTCTCAACAGGAAAGACCTTCCTTGGGTATCCTTAATTTGGGATTCATATTATTATGATGGAATGCCCCAGGGAACAACTTCTTGTGGCTCTTTTTGGTGGAAGGATATTTGCAAGGTCTTGCAGAATTTTAGGGATTGCTCCTGGGTGCATGTCAATGCTGGTGACACTGCTCTTTTTTGGTCTGACTATTGGAATCTTGGCAATGAAGTTTCTAGCTTGCAGTCTAGATTCCCAAGATTATTCTCTTTTGCCAAGGATCCATGGATCTCTGTTAAGGATATCTTCAATTCAATGGACTTGTACCAGCACTTCCACCTACCTTTGTCGGCTCAAGCTTTTGATGAGTTAAAGTTAATAAGAGATATGTTAGCCTCCCATAGAAGAGATGATACTTGTAAGGATTTATGGTTATGGCAGGGCTCTTCAAAGATTTACAAACCTAAGCTGTTCTATGGTCATGCTTTTCAGAATGAAACTTTCAACCACTTGCTGTGCTGGATCTGGAAATCCTCTTGCACTATTAAGATCAAGGTTTTTGCTTGGATGCTCATCATGGACAGACTCAACACTAAGGATATGGTTGATAGGAGGCACTGGCACATGGATGATGGTGTTACTTGTAGGCTCTGCCCCCTTCAAGTCAGAGAAACCAGAGACCATCTCTTTTTCAACTGCAATTTCAGTGTCAGAGTTTGGAATTATTTGCAGATTGATTGCTCGGCTGGAAACTCTATGTTTGATTTGGTCATCCAGGCAAGGAGAAGTTTTGACAAGCCCTTTTTCACTAAAGTAGTGTTTATTGCGTGTTGGAATATCTGGATCATCAGAAATGCCAAGGTCTTCAGAGGTGAGAGGGAAAGTTTCAACAAATGGAGAGGAGCTTTCAGGCATGACTTAACTCTGATGCAGCACAGAATTAAATCTGTTTACAAGGATGACTTGCTTAAGTGGATTTCTTTTCTGCCACCTTAAGTTTTAGCCTTCTCTTTTTGTTTTCTCTTTATTTTTGGTTACCTCTTGTAATCATGTTGTTGTAACTGTTGCCTGGTTTTAATAAAGTTTTGAAATGCTGTGGGGGTTTTGCCCCACAGTTCACAGTCAAAAAAAATAGTTTTATGTAAGGACATTCTTAATAGACAGATGTACTATGTACTAAATACAGGAAGGCATGTCACATTAACAGGTATAATGTCACATTTACAGGAGTATTGTGACACCCCAAAATTTTGACCTTGTTTTTATAAATTAAAATTTTGCCAGGAAGCTAAAACTTTAATTTTCTAGATTTCCCTCTGATTTCAGAACCATTCTTTTCCTTATTACTACGGAGTTTTTACCCCAAGTGAAAACTTTTCAATCATTGTTGGACTTATTTTCCCTCTCAAATAAAACAATTCTTTTATCAGTGGGATTATTTATAAAATTATTTTTGCCTGAGCTTTATTTCTCTAAATTGGTTTTTCATAAGTTTTAGAGTTCCATTTGCACTGCAACCCTTTGATAAATTTATTTAAGAATCCCACCAAAATTTGGAGATGTCATGTGATGCTTTTAAATCACTTTTTTGCAAAAACATCTTTCATCCATTGGATATTTTGAAATCTACACCAAGTTTTCAAAACTTGTCCAAATGGCAGCATTGCACTACAACCCATTTAAATATTTCTTTCTAGGTTCCATAAAAATTATGGGATGTTCATAGGAGTATATCATTCAACTTTATGCAAAAACCCTTTGATGTTCTTTGAAAATTTTTAGTGACTCATCCTCTTTTTCATTCTGGTCCAGCTTGGTGATTTGTACTGCATCCCTATTAAATTTTGCTCTAGTGACCATGAGCTTTCTCCTGCTTGTAGTACACCATACCAAACCCTTAAGTCCAGGAGGTTGGACTCATTGGAGCACTTTTGGTTCACGAAATTATGCCCTTTTTCCTTCTATCCAGAGTTGGAGTTTTGCAAAACTTACACTAACAAGTTTCTAAATTTGGCCAACTAACCTTACCACCATCTCATGCATCTAAAGAGACTTTGATCTGGAGATTTGGGCCACCCCAAGAGTTGCCTAGATGCCATTAGCATTTTGTCAAACACCTGGGGTGCATGGACAGTTTTGACATGATTTTTGTCTTTGCACTGCGACCTTGCACCTCTGGGCAAACCAACATGTCCACTAATCTCCTAGGGGACCCTAGCCTAGACCTGCTAATCCCCAGCTCCACCCTAGCCGCCTATCATGCTCTGGCATTTCGCCGAACGCTTGGCGTGCATGCTTTGGGCGCGCCCAGAGCGCATGTTTTGCACGCGCGCGCACCGAGCCGCCGCGTCCCACTGCCGACGCCCCGTGCCTGTTCTGACCATTCCCCTCCCCCAGTCGACGCCCCCGACCCCTCCCGCATCGCAGAGCTGCCCCTGGAGCTCCATAGCTCCACTGTCAGGTCGGCCACGGCGGCTAGCGGGCGGCCACAGCAACCTCTGCCGTGGACGGTGACGCCCGAGCCTCCTCTGCTCGCCAGCTGCCCTCGTGAGCAGTCCATCCTCATCCGCTCGCCCTCCCGACCCTGCTAGCCTCCACAACATCGCCCTGACCGCTACAGAGTGGCGGTTCACCGGCAATCCTATCCGCGGCCGCCGCGAATCGGCATGGCCACGCTATATAAGAGGCCCCCGAGCACGTCCCGTTCCGAAGGCAGCCTCAAATCACTCCCCTAGTTCCCCCGTGGAAGCCAATCGACCCGGGGAGGTCTTCTTCCCCATCTCCGGCAACCGCAGCCGCCGCCACTGTCCCGGCCGTTCCAGTGCCACCAGGGCCTCCTCCTCTCCACTCTCTTCACCAGGAGATCCCTCTCCCCCTCGTGAGTCCATCCCCCTACTCAGTTTTGATCAGGACTCACCGCAGGAGAAAACCCACTCTGCCCGACGGCCACCGTCCGCTGCGGAGCTCGCCGCCGGCAGCTCCGTCCACCCCAGGGACCGTAACGACCACCGGAGGGACCGCCTCGACCCCCTGAGCCCGCGGGTAGCCTCTGTTTCTCGAACGGTGCCACCGTTCACTGGTGAGCATCGCCGGAGCCCCTGGTCAAACCTGACCAGTGGGCCCCCTGGACCCACTGTCAGTGACCCAGCCCGTCTCCACGCGTTTTAAGTGGAAGCGCAAACCCCCCCAGTACGTCTCCCTGCTTATAAAGCGTATTTCCTTTTGAAACGTTTTCTTTTCTGTTTTATTTTAAAAACATATTTTGACCAAATCTTTGACTGGCTATAACTTTTTAAATAAAACTCCAAATGCGTTGATTCTTTTTCCTACCTCTCTCAAATTTAGTCTAGTTTATTCTAAGATTTATTTGAAAAAAATTCAGACAAATTTTTTGTGCTGTTTTTAAAGTATGTGTTGTTTGGATATTTTTGAAAATAGGATTTTTGGAGAAGAAGAAAAATTTGCAAAAGTTTTAGGATGCACCCTGCCTCTACACAACCTTGAAGGCAAGCATTCTGAACTCGGGCATAATTTTGTGTGTGTTGGCTGACACAATGGCAATACCACCTACGAAGTGTCCGTTATTTTATGTGATGATATGTTCAAACTCATGAGTGCATATTAATGATCTCATGCATATTGGAAATTTCCTTGCCGTTGGAAATGGTCATGCTTGTGACAATAATCATCCTCGTATGCTTTTCGTGCCTGCCGGAAGGAAGCCGGGAAAGTCTCTGTCTTGGGTAGACCTGAGCTTGTCCCTAGTTCCTTGTCGAGACGAGTGTGCCCGGTATGGCATGATAGGGTATGATGAGTGGTGATCCTGTCCATTGGATGAAGTATAGATTCGTATGTTGATCATGCAGGGAATACTTAAACCTCCTGAGATGACCATAGATCGAGTCTTGTTCCGGTAACCCCCACACTTGTTTCGTACTACCACTAGTCCCTGCCGTAGGTAGGGTACGGTTCAGTAAGTTGTCAACCCCTTTCTAGCACACACCGTACAGAGGGGCCGGGATGAGGGTTCCACGGTCGTGGATTAAAGCCAGTCATCCGGTCAGGGGGCATGGGTGTTTCCGGTTGGGACCAAGAGGGGGGCACCCCTTAGAGCGCGCGATATAAATTTGATCCCATGCTACGCGAGGTTGTAGCCTCCCCACTTAGAGTTTTGCTTGACATGTGTCGTGGGTGATTCCAGACACCGGTAAGTTAAGCTGGTGTGTGCAAGTCAGGTGTGTTTTCAATTGAAAGACCGTAGACGGAATTAGTCCCAATGGGCTAAAGGAATCCGTTACACGTGGGCAAAGAGTACACCCTCTGCAGAGATTAATTCTATTCGAATAGCCGTGTCCGTGGTTAAGGACTACAGTCTGGGATGGGTCAAGTGTCGGTCTTAGTGTCGGTCTTCAAAGGTGAAACTGTTAAACCAGAACTTTGATTTTGACTTGTGATATATAATATTTACGATTATTATTGTTGTGGACTAACCAAGCGTAGTGTTTGAAGTTATGAATATCCCTGGGATGGTTCTACCTCCCGGATATTCACGGTGATTACTTATTTATTTTATAAGCCCTTTGTGTGGTGTCGCTGAGACACTCGACTGTGGCATTGCTTGTTATTTATTTACTTTATAAGCCCTTTATGTGGTGTCGCTGAGATGCCCGACTGTGGCGTGCTTGTTATTTATATACTTTATAAGCCCTTTATGTGGTGTCGCACAGACGCCCGACTGTGGCATGCTTGTTATTTATATACTTTATAAGCCCTTTATGTGGTGTCGCACAGACGCCCGACTGTGGCATTTTATTTCACTCCATTATTGCATATTCATGTTGCATGTAAATAACCTGCTTGCATGCATCAGAGAATTTATTTTATGACTGACGATGTGATTGTAGAATATTTCAGTGCATGATTATCATTTATATTATCCTAGTGTTCAAAATGTTTGCGAGTACATTCAAAGTACTCACTGGCTTGTCCCTGGCTATTGTCTTGGCCAGATTTCTTGCTTGGAGAGGAGCGTTGCGACGACAGCCCCGGAACCTAAGCAATGGCGACAGTAGCCTCGCGAAATAGGAGCTATCCTGGTCAGCTGTTCCTGTGGGAAATGGAGTCCCATAGACACTGATGATCCACAAACCGCTTCCGCCATTAACCACTAGAAACCATTTGTTGTACTTACAGGCCAGAATGGTCTTGTACTACATATTTTGTATTTTGCTTGGAATTTCTGTATCAAGTTGGTGCCTCATCAGCTAACAGTAATCCTAGGGCTGGTGAGCACAACGGCCACTTTCTGGAAATCAATACCCAGAAAACCGATCGTGACAAGTATAAGCTAAGCAGACTAGCACATGCAGTTTAACCAGATTGGAAAAATTACAATCTAGAGACCATATGCAACATGCAACCACATATCACACTGCCAAGTTAGAGCAAGCACCTGCAATGCTAGTGTAGGGGAAATTTTGTAATCAACTACAGAGCTACGTTCACTATCTTCATATAGCATTTCTGTTTCTTGAGAATCATGTCGGGAGGCTAACGCTGCATTCTTTAAATGAGGAGTAGTCCCCTTGCCTGCCTGCCTCGTCATAAGTGATTGATGAGGGATCCACAAGAGCATTAGTTTGATGTAAGAACATGGTTAATACACAGATGTACTAGTATGTACCAAAAACAGAAAGGCATGTCATATTCAAAGGTATAATGTGTAAGCTAAGCAGATGCAATTTAACCAAATTGGAAGCAATACAAGCTAGACATCCGGCTGGAGTGGTGAACATGATCATCTAGGACCTGAGAGCCTAGTGCGAGGCGGGCTGCTTCGCCACCATCGCGGCTTTTTAGTTGGATTCCAGGTGATGCCTGTCTTTGCTGGGCTTGTCACTGGCTCGGCCAGTGCCCTGACTAGCTATTTGTCTTCTGGTGCTCACGGGATGGTGGTTCATGTAAAAAATATCTTTCCTTATCTTAATAAAGACCGACTTCGGCCTTTTAAATACAAGCTAGACACCAACATGGAACCACATATGACACCGCGAAGTTAAAGCAAGCACCTGGGATGGTGGTTCATTGCGAGCGAGATCATCAACTATAGAGCTACGTTTACCGTCTCCATCTGCTGACATTGCACCCTTTATAGCGTTGTAACGTGTCTTGCCTACCCGTATACCAAGCTGGAGCGACTTCTCTCTTTTCTTTGCTGCTTCTCTTTCGGCAGGAGAGTCTGAAATACCCTTGCATAAAAACACAATAGTGAGAGTATGGGTGAAGTGTGTGCAGAACTAGTGCACTGTAAAAGTAGCAGATAGCAGGTGGCTTAAAAATAAATGACAGGAGACATATGATAGCTCTACAACATTGCATGGCAAACAAAATTAGATTCTACTCCGTATGATTTTGTAATATATGAGCACAGGAAATGCAGGTACTCCTCCAGCACACCACCACATGTGGTCATATCTAAGACAACAGTCGACTGAAAATAAATAGGTCAGTCAATTTTTTTAATGAACCGTCCGATCTATAAGGAACGGGCAGATGGCCTTCGTCTACCTCCCGCCAGTCACTGTTGACGATCTTTCACGAAGCGCCAGCGACCACCGGCCCAGACCCGTGCCTCTGCCGCCCCGCCCTCCCATCGACCTCACACCAGCGCCGTGCTTGGCAGCGCCCCCAAGCCATCCCTTTAATCCCGGCCGGCCTCCAGATCGGGCGCCAGTAGCTCTAGGCCGCAAACGCCCCTAAGATAAACACCAAGGCGCTGCTTCCCCGGCGTAATAGTCGTACTAGCGCCTGTTACGTCGGGGAATGCTTCCATTAATTGGGAATCAACTGGCCAGAAATTGAAATTCAGGGGGGCGATGGACCTCTAGCTAAGGTGAAATAGTATATGAGGAGAAACCTTGTGCATTGCGAGTTACTAGGAACATCCAGTATCAAGAAGAAGCGGTCAACTAGTGTCTTCTGTGGGATGAATACCATGCAAGCAGAGACGTAAGATTTGCACGAATAAGGGAAGAGGAGTACCTTCTTCGGTTGCCGGTGTGGTCACCTCCACATGTTGCGCCGATCTTCTTGCTTTTACCAGGGAAACCTATGTTCTGGAGGGTGCAGGCTTGCACGAACCCATGGCCAAATTGTTGACTGTGTTGCCATGGCTGTATGTCGGCAGAGGGGAAGCAGATCAGAGGCGGCGAAGGACGGCATAGCAGGAACAGCTCCGGTGCGGTGGAGGGTGGCGAAGTTGGAGCGGCAGCGGTGAGGCGCAGGACGGCGTGGTGGAGCTGGCTCGGGTACGGACGGCTCGGCCTCGGCTTCAACTACTAGCCGTGGAGGGTGTTGCGGTTGAGGTTGCGATGGACGACAACATCGGGGTATCGGCTCCGGCGTGATTGAGGAGGGCGGCGGTTGATGGGTGGGATGGGGTGGCGGACGGAGGACGCCGGGGTTTCGCGGCTGATGGAAAGGTAGTTTTGGCGCCCATGGAGTACGAATGGGGAATCGAACGGGTGGGGGAACCATGTTTCGGTCTGGGACGCGCTTGTTTTTGGCTTTTTTGAACAGAAGATGGGACGCACTTGTTTGAAATTTGGGAAAGTACAAACTTTGCCCCCCTCTTAAATTTCGGACCTACTGCGGGTCGGGGGTAGGATGGTAATCCTAGGTTTCCCAAATAGTGGGCGGGAGCGACTTCGGCCACGCGCATGTGTGCTTAGGCGGCCATTGTGTATGAATGTTTTCGGAGGCGGTTGCGTGGCGTCTAGATGAAGCTACAAACCTACCCCGGTTTAGACCATTGGACGTCGGGCCGGTAGGTTTCACAGGTCGGAGTTATTAGAAAAGTAATTTCCTTGTACTACCAAACATTGGTCTCACGCGGTTTCGGGCGAGTAGAGGCTCTTTTGGCGCTTCGTTTGAAATTTTGAAACACAGGCATTCACGTTTAGAGTACTCTTGAACTATGAGGATTGACCTAAATAGACAACATTATATTTGACCTTGTATATTTGAAAACCTCATTAAATTATCCGCTTCCTTTTGAATTTTGACACTTGAAAATCCTATAACTATGATTATTTTGGAATGGAGGAGCTAAATTTGAATCTATTTTGTACACGACTACATATGCTATTATGTACAAAATCAGAGCAAAGATTGGTACCCCCATAGTTTAGGTATGGTTTACAAATGCCATGATATCAAATTCAAATAATTGAATGGACTCCATGTTGAATTCGATTTTTTAAACCACCTTAGGGTGAATTCAAATTTATACTAGTTCATAGGTAGCTATTTATAAATGTCCATTGTGTAACTTTAGTATGTATAATGTGCTTTACACACACAACATGAACTATACTCACGTTTATATTCGATTGCTAAAGCGATGCATTGTCTGGAGTTCAAAATACTAACTATGTGGATCAATTGTGTCGAATAATAACATAGACATGCTCAAATTCGATAGAATCTAGATGTCTGATGGATCAATGACTGCTCCTTACGCCAATTGCAAATATCATGATCCCATCCTAATATTTGGATACAATTTATATCTTTAATCAATGTGTAGAGCAGTCTACATGTAGTTTCACTCTCCATCGGTGGTCTCTCACACATGCTCACACACTCTCTCCCGAGGTGTCTTTCTCGCACACATTCTCTAGATATAACCCTCCCTCCCTCTCGTAACCATTTACAACTGTTTTCACTAACCTTTATCACAAGCACCTTTCCTCTCGCAAACATACACACGCACAATCCTGATCGACCCTTTCTATATACATGGACCTGCCTACGTGTCTCATGTATGCACATTATCTTTATGCCTGTCTCTCACGCATTATCTCACACCTCTCTTCCTAATCGACGAGTATGATTCTAGCAGAGCATTCTGTAGGATGCCCCTTAAAGTTAGGTTGGATGAATAGTAATATCAAAGATAGAGGGGTTACCTTAGTCCGAGAACCTAGGGTTACAAATCCTAGCCGGCTTTGTCAGTGGACACAGAGTCCTTCACAATTTTGCTATCTTTGTCTTGTACGACTAGTCATCCATGGGTCTTCCTAAATGTGTCATGGGCGGACCAATGTGGCGCAGGATGGAACCAAACAAAGGGCCTCACCTCGACCCACCGGACCTCACGCGGTGACACACCCTCTGCCCCCACGTCTCATTATCTTCTCACACCCACACATACCAACACAAACACCACACACACAGAAAAATTCTCTTGGTGCCTCTATTCCCTCCCCCCTTACATATACAAACTCAAGGGAATGGAATCTCTTGTCGTGACGTCATATTCATCTCTCTCTAGACCACCCTCATTTCTCGTGCTATCTCTCCCACCCCCCGATCGGCCCCTCTATCCATGCCTCTCTCAAATACGTAATACACACACATACCTCTCTAGGCCCCGCCAAATGCATCAACTACACATTCACACATGTTACATCACGTACCCCATTGATCTAAAAAGCCCTCTGAGGGAGTCCTAGATTAGGGGGTGTCCGGATAGCCGAACTATCACCTTTGGCCGGACTCCTGGACTATGAAGATACAAGATTGAAGACTTCGTCCCGTGTCCGGATGGGACTTTCCTCGGCGTGGAAGGCAAGCTTGGCGATACGGATATGTAGATCTCCTCCCATTGTAACCGAATCTGTGTAACCCTAACCCTCTTCGGTGCCCATATAAACCAGAGGGTTTTAGTCTGTAGGACGAACAACAATCATACCATAGGCTAGCTTCTAGGGTTTAGCCTCTTTGATCTCGTGGTAGATCTACTCTTGTACTACCCATATCATCAATATTAATCAAGCAGGAGTAGGGTTTTACCTCCATCGAGAGGGCCCAAACCTGGGTAAAAACATCGTGTCCCTTGTCTCCTGTTACCATCCGCCTAGACGCACAGTTCAGGACCCCCTACCCGAGATCCGCCGGTTTTGACACCGACATTGGTGCTTTCATTGAGAGTTCCTCTGTGACATCATCTTTAGGCCCGATGGCTCCTCCGATCATCAACAGTGATGCGGTCCAGGGTGAGACTTTCCTCCCCGGACAGATCTTCGTATTCGGCGGCTTTGCACTGCGGGCCAATTCGCTTGCCATCTGGAGCAGATCGAAAGCTACGCCCCTGGCCATCAGGTCAGATTTGGAAGTTTGAACTACACAGCTAACGTCCACGGAGACTTGATCTTCGACGGGTTCGAGCCCCAGCCAAGCGCGCCACACTGTCACGATGGGCATGATCTAGCTCTGCCGCCGGACAGTGCCCTGGAGGCCGCACCAGTGTCCGCTCGGACCCTTCGTTCGGAGCCGACTGCACCGATCAAGGACGGGTGATTGGACACCGCCTTGGGGGTTGCTATCTCTACGGCGATTGAGCCGAATACTATGCCTGTCCTTTGCAAGGCTCGTAACTCCAAGGTACCGGACTCCTCTCCGGACTCCGGACCTTCCGCGCCCCCGCCAATCGAATCTGATTGGGCGCCAGTAATGGAGTTCACCGCCGCGGACATCTTTCAGCACTCGCCCTTTGGCGACATCCTGAATTCACTAAAGACTCTCTCTTTATCAGGAGAGCCCTGTCCGGACTATGGTCAGGAAGGTTGGGATGCGGACGACGAAGAAATTCAAAGCCAACCCACCACCCACTTTGTAGCCACTATTGATGATTTAACCGACATGCTCGACTTCGACTCCGAAGACGTCAACGGTATGGACGATGATGCAAGAGACGACCAAGAACCAGCGCCTACAGGGCACTGGAAGGCCACCTCGTCATACGACATCTACATGGTGGACATCCCAAAAGATGGGAACGGCGATGGAACAACGGAGGATGACCCCTCCAAAAAACAGCCTAAGCGCCGGCGTCAGCGGCGCCGCTCTAAATCCCACTACAGGAAGAACGGTGATTCTGGCACGGGAGACAATAACACCCCGGAAAGTGCCGAAGACAACCCCCTCCAGCAAGATTCAGCACAGGAGGATGGAGAAGCCAGCCCTCATGGGAGAGTGGCAGACAGAGAGGTAGAGGACGGTAATTACATGCCTCCCTCCGAAGACGAGGCAAGCCTCGACAATGACGAATTTGTCGTGCCCGAGGATCCCGTCGAACAGGAGTGTTTCAAACGCAGGCTTATGGCCACGACAAGCAGCCTCAAGAAAAAGCAGCAACAGCTTAGAGCTGATCAAGATTTACTAGCTGATAGATGGACTGAAGTCCTTGCGGCCGAAGAGTACGAACTCGAACGCCCCTCCAAGAGCTACCCAAAATGCAGGTTGCTACCCCGATTAGAGGAGGAAGCACTCAAACCTAAATCACCAGTGCAGGATGCGGCCGAACGGCCACCTCGTGGCCGCGACAGAGAGGCCTCTCGGCCCTCCACTCAAGCCGCACCCCGGCGCCACTCAAAAAATGCCAAGGCACGGGTAAGTGCGCCAGACCTGCGAGATATATTGGAGGACAAGGCAAGGTAGACAAGATCGATCTATGGATCGCGCGGGCGCCTCACCACACGTGACGACAACCGTCATGCCGGATACAACAAATCCGACCGGGCCGAACATAGCAGACAAAACCCATTAGAGCTACGTCGTGATATAGCGCAGTACAGAGGCGCCGCTCACCCACTATGCTTCACAGACGAAGTGATGGATCATAAAATCCCTAAGGGTTTCAAACCCGTAAACATTGAATCTTACGATGGCACAACAGATCCTACGGTCTGGATCGAGGACTATCTCCTTCATATCCACATGGCCCGCGGTGATGATCTACATGCCATTAAATACCTCCCACTCAAGCTCAAAGGACCAGCTCGGCATTGGCTTAACAGCCTGCCAGCGGAGTCAATTGGTTGTTGGGAAGACCTGGAAGCCGCATTCCTCGACAATTTCCAGGGCACCTATGTGTGACCACCAAACGTCGATGACCTAAGCCACATAATTCAGAAACCAGAGGAATCGGCCAGACAATTCTGGACATGGTTCCTAACCAAGAAAAATCAAATCGTTGACTGTCCGTATGCAGAGGCCCTTGCAGCCTTCAAACATAACATCCGCGGCGAGTGGCTTGCCCGGCACCTAGGACAGGAACAACCGAAATCCATGGCAGCCCTCACAACACTCATGACCCGCTTTTGCGCGGGAGAAGACAACTGGCTAGCTCGTAGTAACAACATGACCAAGAGCCCTGGTAATTCGGATACAGAGGACAGCAATGGCAGGTCGCATCGCAACAAGCACAAGAGCCACATTAATGGAGATAAAGCTGAAGATACGGCAGTCAATGCCGGATTCAGAGGCTCTAAACCCCGTCAGTGGAAAAAGTCATTCAAAAGAAATACTCCGGGCCCGTCCAATTTGGACCGAATACTCGATCGCTCGTGCCAGATACACGGCACCCCCGAAAAACAAGCCAACCACACCAACAGGGATTGTTGGGTGTTCAAGCAGGCAGGCAAGTTACATGCCGAAAATAATGACAAGGGGCTGCATAGCGACGACGAGGAGGAACCCCGGCCGCCAAACAATAGAGGATATAAGGAATTCCCCCTACAAGTGCGGGCAGTGAACATGATATACGCAACCCACATACCCAAAAGGGAGCGGAAGCGTGCACTAAGGGACGTATATGCGATGGAGCCAGTCGCCCCAAAGTTCAACCCGTGGTCCTCTTGCCCGATCATTTTGGATCGAAGGGACCACCCCACTAGCATCCGCCACAGCAGATTCGCCGCATTGGTTCTAGACCCAATCGTTGACGGATTTCACCTCACTATAGTCCTGATGGACGGCGGCAGCAGCCTGAACCTGCTTTATCAGGATACAATGCACAAAATGGGCATAGACCCCTCAAGGATTAAACCCACAAAGATGACCTTTAAAGGCGTCATACCAGGTGTAGAGGCCAAACTGTACAGGCTCAGTTACACTTGAAGTGGTCTTCAGATCTCCAGATAACTTCCGAAGCGAGGAGTTAATCTTCGACATAGTCCCGTTCCGCAGCGGCTATCACGCACTGCTCGGACGAACCGCATTTGCAAAGTTCAATGTGGTGCCGCACTATGCATATCTCAAGCTCAAGATGCCAGGCCCTCGAGGAGTCATTATGGTCAACGAAAACACCGAACGCTCTCTCCGAACGGAGGAGCACACGGCGGCTCTTGCAGCGGAAGTACAAAGCAGCCTCTTAAGGAAATTCTTGAGTCCGGCTATTAAACGTCGGGACACCACCAAGCGCGCCCAGAGTAACCTACAACAGGACCGCCCGGCATGTCCCGAGCACGTGCAGCAATGCGGCCCCAACCCTAGCCCTTGCGAAATTGCGAAGCCAGTACTATGCGTACATAATTACGCTCTGGAAATACCATGGGCATAGGGGGAGGGGCACGACCACGGCAGGCCCAGAATGCGGCTCAACCGCACCAGGGGCTCCCGATTGCATAATTCTTTTTTCTTACTTTCAAGACTCCTTTATCAAGAAGCCTTGTCCGGCAGTAGAATCGCCGAACACACGATGCAACAGCCAAGGAAGCAGAAAGCTACGTCTAGTGTCCAGGTGGTCTCCATAACGAGCAGTATATGTGTTTTACATATCATCCCGCAGCTTGCTTCTGGAGAGGGACATGTCAGATAGTCCCATCCTTGCTTATCGCACTATTTGTATCGTTATGCTTTTACCGCAACTTTTTTATATAAACAATGCATAGCTTTTGCCTATTATTGCATTCCTTTTTCTTATCTATATATGTTCACTTATGAATGCATCCGTACGCTTTGGTACGGCCAAATACACCAGGGGCTTAAGTACCCCAAAATATGGTGTGATAAGTCCGAACACTTTCACAAGTGCGGCACCACGAACTTATAGCATTATATGCATCAGCTCCGAATCATGTCTTGGGTCAATAGTTGGGCTTGCCCGGCTCCCATGTTTTGGTACCTTACATTCCGTTATATCGGCTAAGGTAGCACTGGGAGAACCACTGCGATTGTGCCCCAGTTGAGCTAGGTTGAGCACCTCAGTGGAGAAAGCTAAAACTGACCGTCATGATAGGGCGAGAGCCGGTCGCTGTTCGAGAGGTTTTCGAGTCCCTAAAAGACTTATGCCGCTTAGAGCGAGGAGCAGGCTTTGTCCGACCTAGGCGTGGATAGCACCCCGAATTCGGTCTTCCGAATACTAGGGGCTTCGCCGAAATTTAAAATAATAGAATTCTATGGCTAAGTGAGAGTGTTCAAGCATTATAGTCCGGTTGCCTTGTTCGTTGCATTGAGCGCCTCCCTCGAAGGACCCAAGAATGGGAAAAAGAGCGCTCAAGTTTATACCGAACTGTTGGAAATATGCCCTAGAGGCAATAATAAAAGTATTATTATATTTCAATGTTCATGATAAATGTCTTTTATTCATGCTATAACTGTATTATCCGGAAATCGTAATACACGTGTGAATACTTAGACCACAATATGTCCCTGGTGAGCCTCTAGTTGACCAGCTCGTTGTGATCAACAGATAGTCATGGTTTCCTGACTATGGACATTGGATGTCGTTGATAACGGGATCACATCATTAGGAGAATGATGTGATGGACAAGACCCAATCCTAAGCATAGCATAAAAGATCGTGTAGTTCGTTTTGCTAGAGCTTTGCCAGTGTCAAGTATCTCTTCCTTCGACCATGAGATCGTGTAACTCCCGGATACCGTAAGAGTGCCTTGGGTGTATCAAACGTCACAACGTAACTGGGTGACTATAAAGGTGCATTACAGGTATCTCCGAAAGTAGCTGTTGGGTTGACACGGATCGAGACTGGGATTTGTCACTCCGTATGACGGAGAGGTATCTCTGGGCCCACTCGGTAATGCATCATCATAATGAGCTCAATGTGACCAAGGTGTTGGACACGGGATCATGCATTACGGTACGAGTGAAGTGACTTGCCGGTAACGAGACTGAACAAGGTATTGGGATACCGACGATCGAGTCTCGGGCAAGTAACGTACCGATTGACAAAGGGAATTGCATACAGGGTTTGATCGAATCCTCGACATCGTGGTTCATCCGATGACAACATCGAGGAGCATGTGGGAGCCATCATGGGTATCCAGATCCCGCTGTTGGTTATTGACTGAGAGCGTCTCGGCCATGTCTGCATGTCTCCCGAACCCGTAGGGTCTACACACTTAAGGTTCGGTGACGCTTGGGTTATTAGGAAGACTAGTATGTGACTACCGAATGTTGTTCGGAGTCCCGGATGGGATCCTGGACATCACGAGGAGATCCGGAAGGGTCCGGAGGTAAAGATTTATATATGGGAAGTTGTCAAACAGACACCGGGAAGTTTCGGGGTCATACCGGTATTGTACCGGGGCCACCGGAAGGGTTCCGGGGGTCCACCGGGAGGGGCCACCCCTCCCGGGGGGCCACATGGGCTGCGTGGGGCAGGGAGCCAGCCCCTGGTGGGCTGGCCGCACCCCCTCCCTTGGGCCCATGAGCCTAGGGTTGAGGGGGGAACCCTAGAGGGGGCGCCCCCCTTGGCTTGGGGGGCAAGCCACCCTCTCCCCTCTCCCCTAGGCCGCCGCACCCCCCCCCCCCTAGATGGGTTCTAGGGGGCCGGCTCCCTTCTCCCTTCCCCCTATAAATAGATGGGTGAGGGGAGGGCAGCCGCACCACCCTCCAAGGTGCAACCCTCCCCTCCCCAACACCTCTCCTCCTCCGTTGTGTGCTTGGCGAAGCCCTGTCGGAGTACTGCCTCTCCACCATCACCACGCCGTCGTGCTGCCGGTGGAGCTGTCTTCCTCAACCTCTCCTTCCCCCTTGCTGGATCAAGAAGGAGGAGACGTCTCCCGTCCCGTACGTGTGTTGAACGCGGAGGTGCTGTCCGTTCAGCACTTGGTCATCGGTGATTCGAATCACGTCGAGTACGACTACATCATCACCTTGCAAGCTTCCGCACGCGATCTACAAGTGGTATGTAGATGCAAACTCTCTCCCTTGACTCGTTGCTTAGATGAACTCATAGATGGATCTTGGTGAAACCGTAGGAAAAATTTTAATTTTCTGCAACGTTCCCCAACACGAACACCCCAGCACTCGCGGCACGGGGGCGGAAGCCGACGACTCGCCATCTCTCAAAATTAATAAAAGGCCGCACAGAAGGTAATATTTTAAATTCACAAGCGTTGCTTAGCGCATATGAACTAGTTTTCAAGCGTACAAGATAACAAATGCGAGTTTACTCAAAAATTACATCTTTGGAGCATTCACCCGCTATAAAGCGGGCACCCTTCAGGACGCCCGCATAATACATTTCGGGCGTGCGATACTCCTTGCCCGGCGGTGGAGCGTCCGTCACAAGCTTCTCAGCATTCATCTTGCCCCAGTGCACTTTAGCACAGGCAAGGGCCCTACGGGCACCTTCGATACAGATGGAGCGCTTGATGACTTCAATCCATGGACAGGCATCCACCAGCCGCCTCACCAACCCGAAGTAGCTCCCAGGAATGGCTTCCTTAGGCCACAGCCGAACTGTGAGGCCCTTCATGGCCTGTTCGGCCACCTTATGGAGCTCGACCTGCTGCTTCAGCTGGTCGCTCAAGGGCACCGGGTGTCCGGCCTCAGCGTACTGAGACCAGAACACCACCTTCTCCGTCGAGCTCCCCTCCTTGGCCCGGTAGAATGCGGCAGCGTCGGACACACTGCAGGGAAGATCTGCAAATGCTCCTGGAGAGCTCCGGATTCGGGTAAGTAACAAGTAATTCACCTTCACGTGTTTGCTTTGCATGAAGAATGCCTTACCCGCTGCTATCTTCTTCATCGCCTCAATTTCTTGGAGGGCTTTTGGGGCTTCGGCCTTAGCGGCTTTGGCGCTCTCAAGAGCTGAGGCGAGCTCGGACTCTTGAGTCTTTGAGTCATGCTCCAAACTCTCGTGTTTTTTCACGAGAGCCTGGAGCTCTTGCCGCACCTCCGCCACCCGCGCCTCCTTCTTCTCTCGCTCGGTGCGCTCCGTGGCCGCATTGCCTTCGGCCTTGGACACCGCTTCCTTCAGGGTCGCCACCTCGTTCGTGGCCCTTGCAATTCTCACGTTATTCCTGCTATTTTTTGCAACCACATCTTTTATATACTTCCATAAGGTACAACTTACCTTCCTTGTCCTCGAGCCGCTTTTTGGCAAGGCCGAGTTCATTCTCGGACCGCTCGAGGCTCTGCTTCAATGCATTAACCTACGCAGTCAGTGCGGCAGAGGTCAGCAGCACAACCTGCATTCCCCATATTGACATACCTATGTTAGACTCCTGCATACATCTTTTTAGATCCTCAGTTTGCCTTTTCTTTCCGAACACCAAACTGAGCATCAGGGGCTACTGTCTATGCGGTAATATTTTTACATATCTTAAATACATACCTCAAAGCCTGTTAGAAGGCTGGTACAGGCTTCGGTTAGCCCGCTCTTGGCGGACTAAACTTTCTGGACCACCACACTCATAACAGTGTGGTGCCCCTCGTCGATGGAGGCGCCGTTAAGCGCCTCTAGCAAATTATCTGGTGCGTCCGGTTGGACGGAGGTCACCGGTGTCACGGTCTCGCCCTTCTTACGAAGGGGTCGTCTGCCGGACTCTGGAACCACTGAAGGTTCCACTGTGGAGTCCGGCCCAGGGCCCGACTTAGAGCCCTTTGGGGTTTGATCCCCCTTATGCCCGGAGTCCGGGAGGTTGCCTTGCGGTGCCTCCGGGACCTCCTCCTCCTGGCTGGGCCCCTTTTGGTACCCCACCTCGGCGTCGTCCACAGCGTGAGGAGAGGAGGTGGCCGGAAGTGAAGTACTATTTACGTCTGACGGAGCCAGGGAGCCACTCGTTGAAGTGTCGAGCCCGTCCTTGGGCGGGCTGCAGGGTTGTATTCAGTGTTAGGAGACCCTATACGACAAACGAAACGCCATGAGTTATTCTGGTATCCGGACACTTACGATGTCGCCGGGGGCTTATCCCTTGGTGGCCACTCCTCTTCATCGTCGTCGGTGCTGGTGGAAAAGTCCGGAGGAAGGGTCCTTCCCTTCTTGGAGCCTCCGGCCTCCCCGGTTGGGGCAGCCTTCCTTTTCATCTCTCCCCCCGCTGGGGGAGAGGCCTCTTTTTCGTCCTCCTCGCCTTCACGGGAGGAGCCCGCCTCAGAGTCATCGTACGATGAGTCCGATAACACCTGGCACCGGGAATTCTTTCGAGTTCCCGTGGCCTTCTTCTTGGCCTTCTTCTCCGGCACCACGTGAGGTGCCGGAACTAGCAGCCCCGTCAACCGGGCGTCCGCTGGGTCTTCTGGCAAAGGAGTCGGACAGTCGATCTGTTCGAACTTCTTCTGCCAGTCCTGTCAAAGGAATAGGAGCTTAGATCCCGCATAGAGTCAAACTATGAGAAACAAATATTCTGTGATGGGCAGAAGGAACTTACCACGCTGGCTTGGCGCTTCGCGCAGAATCCGCGATCCTCGGTAGTGGGAGGGTGAACCTCGGAGCCCTTGAATAGCACCTTCCAGGCATCTTCGTGCGTTGTGTCGAAAAGCCTGGACAAGGTTTGGTGCTGGGCTGGGTCGAATTCCCACAGGTTAAAGGCCCGTCGTTGACACGGGAGGATGCGGCGGAAGAGCATGACCTGGACTACGTTGACGAGTTTAACCTTCTTGTCCATCAGGTTTTGGACGCAGGTTTGGAGTCCGGTCACCTCTTCTGAATTACCCCACGACAGGCCTGTCTCTTTCCAAGAGCTGAGCCATGTGGGGATGCCAGATCGGAATTCAGGGGCCGCTGCCCATTCAGGGTCGCGCGGCTCGATGATGTAGAACCACCCCGATTGCCACCCCTTGATGGTTTCCACAAAGGAGCCCTCGAGCCATGTAACGTTGGGCATTTTGCCCACCATGGCGCCTCCGCACTCTGCTTGGCGGCCGCCCACTACCTTCGGCTTGACATTGAAGGTCTTTAGCCATAAGCCGAAGTGGGGCTGGATGCGGAGGAAGGCCTCGCACACGACGATAAACGCCAAGATGTTGAGGATGAAATTCAGGGCCAGATCATGGAAATCCAGGCCATAGTAGAACATGAGCCCCTAGACAAATGGGTGAAGTGGAAAACCTAGTCCGCGGAGGAAGTGGGTGAGGAACACCACCCTCTCATGGGGCCTAGGGGTGGGGATGAGCTGCCCCTCATCTGGGAGCCGGTGCGCGATGTCGCTGGATGAGTATCCGACCTTCCTCAACTTTTTGATGTGCCCCTCTGTGACGGAGGAGGCCATCCACCTGCCTCCCGCTCCGGACATGACTGGAGAAGGTTGAGGTGGGAAGTGAGGGCTTGGGCGTTGGAGCTCGAGTGCGCGGAGATGGATAAGCAAAGGAGGAAGAAGGCGTAAACGGAAAGAGTGGATCCTTATCCCCTTATATGGGCGGATGAAGCTATGCCTCCCCACCAGCCTGGTAAAACTCGCTTATCTCCCAAGCGTCGTAATCAATGGCGCGGTTGGGTTACCCACGCCCGTATTGATGAGAATCCCAGAATAAGGGGACACGATCTCTGCTTTGACAAGACGTGCCAAGGAAACCGCCTCGCTAAACGCGCTGAGGTGGGACAATAAAACGATTCGAATAAAGGCTTGGCTGTGGTGTGATGTCACGCCACGGAATACGTCAGCAGATTGAATTTGTGTGAATATTATTCTCTGTACGGTGGTATGTGGAACTTATTTTGCAGAGCCGGACACTATCCTTGTGTTCAAAATCTTCTATGAAGTATTCGGAGGAGGAACCCGCCTTGCAATGCCGAAGACAATATGCGCGCCAGACTCGTCGTCATTGAAGCCTGGTTCAGGGGCTACTCAGGGAGTCCTGGATTAGGGGGTGTCCGAATAGCCGAACTATCACCTTTGGTCGGACTCCTGGACTATGAAGATACAAGATTGAAGACTTCGTCGCGTGTCCGGATGGGACTTTCCTTGGCGTGGAAGGCAACCCTGGCGATACGGATATGTAGATCTCTTACCATTGTAACCGACTCTGTGTAACCCTAACCCTCTTTGGTGCCTATATAAACCGGAGGGTTTTAGTCCGTAGGACAAACAACAATCATACCATAGGCTAGCTTCTAGGGTTTAGGCTCTTTGATCTCGTGGTAGATCTACTCTTGTACTACCCATATTATCAATATTAATCAAGCAGGAGTAGGGTTTTACCTCCATCGAGAGGGCCCGAACCTGGGTAAAAACACCGTGTCCCTTGTCACCTATTACCATCCGCCTAGACACACAGTTCGGGACCCCCTACCCGAGATCCGCCGGTTTTGACACCGACACCCTCTCTTCACGTTTATTTCGCATACAACATTCCTTTTGAATAAAGTGTGGCCAAAAAATTATTTTAGAGTTTCTACATATATACAACATTACAAAGTTATATGGAGGAGTACGAATGCTAATTTGCATTGCATTGTGCCCACAATGATATTTATTCCGCACTGTGAATTTGTATATTTTTATACAATATACAAAGTTAGTCATAATAAAGAGAAACGAAGAGCATCTCTCTCTCCATCGCATACCCCCCTGTACGCCCCTTTCACGTATGCACACAAAACTATCTCCCTGTCCTCTAAAAGTAAGCCCCCAGAAAATTCACGCGCGTTTCATCTTTCTCTCGCGATATATGCAATGACGATCATTGTATTTGAAGTGAAAGCATGATACATACATTGGACTTCATAATCTACTGGTTACGATCACCGTCTATGTTTTGTGGTTATTATACAGTCACGGGCTCACCGTACAACTTTGTATTTGCTCATGACATGACTAGTTGACCAGTTGAACGCTCCACGTGGCACCTGATCTAGTGTTGCATCACATTATCTCACTAAAATCGTGCCCACCTATCAACTTGTATCTACTCTACATCTACACTACTATAAAATACATAAAATACACTCTTATAAAAACAGAGTTGGTGATGATGGTGTGCCTGCCATCCTGCAATATAGGTCGTCCGATTTATATCTAACGGATAGGAAAGAAACTATGGCAGTTTTGCAAAAAGGTACCCACACACCTCTCCACATTTGCAAATAAGGCCTTCCCTCGTTCATCCTTTTCTCTCAAAAGATAAACAAGTCATACAAATGCATCTTGATGTTACGTGCAACGCACGGGCATCTTGGTAGTAAGAATGAAAAAAAAAACGAAAAAAATATATTTTGATGGTGGTGCGAAGTCATGACCGTGGGCACAGCGGACAAGGTGGCCTTGTATTGGTATGCTGAGCCGTCTGTTTTAACACACAGGAGCTGGTGTGGTGATTATACACACATGCACACATGCACACGAACTCCATCCACGCAACACTCACACAAACACATGCACCCACGCACGCACGCAACACTCACACGTACACACGCAGCCATGCACGCACGCAACACTCACATGCACACACGCACGCATGCATGCACACACCAGTACACCACATGACCAACACACACTCTCACGCTCAAGTGCTCAACCTACACGTGTATGCGCACACATCAGACCCTGACAGACACATACACAACCAGGTGATTCCTGTGCACAGGTTGGAGCCTTGTCGCGCCTGCGTAAATTTGTGTTTATCTAACCTTTTCCCTATGCGGACTGACAGGTGGGACACACAAGGAACATGGTCAATTTAACTAGTCAACATGGCGCCACACAAACTATTTGGCTGGTCAACAGAGTGCAATCCGATGCTGAACTATGAGCAAGTGACCGGATAATCACCGCAAAACGTATATAGTGACCGTAATCAGCTTATTCTGAAGTTCGGTGACCGTACTACGCTTTTCTCTTTGTAGGCCCTCCAAAACTACATCTCTACACATTCTCGCATGTTACATCTAACAACTATGCAATATAGCACTACTACTACACTCTAACACAATAAATCATATGTGTTTTTAGTTTTACTAGATATCATATTGTTACTTATAATTATTTAGTTTGCATACATTAAAATTGCCTTTGAAATGTATAGCCAGTATCATCTACCGTGCATGAAAAATCCCGCCCTTTCCTGTTTAATCGGGTTTGTATCGATGGATCATGAAAAACAACAAAACTATAGTACAATACAGTACAAGTGACAGTTCATTGGGTCGTCGTGTCGTCTACTCCTCCGTCGTAAGAGTGGAGCGCTCGCTTTCATAAATCTTCTAGTCCCTTTCGCTGACATGTGGGACATCAAGCTATCGGGTCCACGTGCCATACCGGAATACAGTGCGGAGCAGCTGGGGTGAAGCACCCCAGTCATGGCGTCGGCGTAGTAATGAGCAATGAGGCGTCAAATCACAAAGCTGCACCTTTCCCGCAGTTAAGTTGGAGGCACGAAGTAATAATGCTAAAAAAAGAAGTTGGAGGGATGAAGCAACCATCATTTCACTCGTTGCTGAATCCGCTTCTCCCTCATCTTCTTCAACTTAACCACGTGTTGCTTCTGCCATTGTTCTGCCTCATGTGGGACGCGCATCAGCTTGGTCGCTTCTCCCTCATCTTCTTCAACTTAACCACGTGTTGCTTCTGCCGTTGTTCTGCCTCATGTGGGACACGGATCAGCTTGGTAAAGCACTGACACGTGGGACCGCATGTTAGGAAACCGCCAGGACAACGTCCTCCGAAAATAAGAAACCTCCCCCGCCATCCGCACGGCAAAATCACCTCCTTTTTACTAATCTTTGATTCTATAATTTTTTAGATCAATATAATTGAGATTTGTATAGATAGCACACAGGAGCAAAACCAAGTGGTATGGTTAAGGGCATCCACAATGTGTAGCCAAATGTGAAAATAGCTTTTGGCACTGTGGGAACCATTGTGGACGGCGTTGCCAAAGCCAAAAAGATGGAACCGAAGCTCCCTGATTGATTGATTGAAGGAATAGAAAAATGCAATGTCTCTCCTCTTTCTCCCATGCTTGGACGCATGTAGGAGTAGTACAATATAGAGCACAGAGTCTACTCCCATGTCCCTATTATCACAAATCACAAAGCAGTGAGGCGTCAAATCACAAAGCACAGACGAAGCAACTATCATTTCACTCTTCGCTGACTCCGCTTCTCCATCATCTTCTTCGAGAAACCATCTCACCGCACTAGTACTCCTAGTAGTAGTAGTACTAGTAAAGGACTTCCTAGATGCAAATAAGGCGGTTGTCTCGGCTTGCAGGCGGCACTTGCGAACGACTTACCGTGGTCTCCCTCAATGGTGTTCTCCATCGAACGCACTTCGCCAAACCACACAAAAAAACTCGCCGACGTCACCGCAATGGGCAAGGAATTCAAATATAGTTACTACCTCCATTTTTTTTACACAAGGCCAATATATCAAAATTAAAATTTGCAAAGGGCCACTGACACTAATCGAGGCAAAATTGATGGGGTTAGCAACCAAGGACATTAATATCCCCTGCATGCATGCGGAAGTGAGAAGGTTCGTTTGCATGGCGCTGCATTAATCAAGCGATGAGGAGTGAGATGGTTAGCTCTTTGGTCTTTCGAGAAAAAAAATACGCATTAATTGACACGTGAAACGAGGATATGTATTGAAGGAAAACCCTGCCTTTCTTTTTTAACACTAGTACTCCTAGTACGTACTACCTCCGTCCTGGTTTATAGGTCCCTTTTATAGTTTGTGCCAAATTTTGACTAAAGATTTAACTAACAAAATGTTAATGCATGTTAAGAAAAATTATCTCATTGGATTCGGATTTGAACATAGTTTTGAAAAATATAATGTTTGGTGACATGCGTGAACATTTTCTTAGTTTAATCTATGGTCAAAATTTGGCACGAAATACAATGGGGACCAATAAACCCGGACAGAGGTAGTACGTACTTATCTTGGTTGGGTCTAGGCCTTGCATTGTCAAACTTCGCCACACATTTTTGCCAAGCTTGCCTAAAGTTTTCAAAATAAGAAGAAGGTACACTTGCGCACGGCTGTCGCGGTCGCACCACACCCTCAGGCTTTGTACAATGAGAGGTGCTTAGGAGAAATAAACCAGGCTTTCCTTAAGCACCGGTGCTTATTTGTACAGGGTAGATGCTTAACTAAGCGTCTCTCCTATAGAAATAGGCACCGGTGCTTTAGAAAAACCTGGTTTATTTTTCTATGCACCTCCCATTGTATAAGGCATCACACGGTCGCTCCTGCACGCCGCGGTCGCACCGCACCCTCACACTTCGCTCCTGCATGCCGCAAACCCAACCAAGGGAACGCACCCTCACTGACACGTGCTGTCGCATGTGAACAAACCAAACTCAGCCATCCTATCGCTGACACATAATTTTCATTCATAGAGATTGTTTATCCAACCAGAGTATCCGGTGCTCTGTTGGGGAAGAAGAAGAGGTGAGGAAGAAGGAAATAAGGGTTAGGAGACGTAGGATATTCATCCAACCGCCTGAAATGGTAGACTCAGGCGACTTGCATAACAAATAGTAGGTTTCTACACAGCAAAAGATCCATAATAATAAAAACAACAACATAAAGAAAAACTATCATTGCTCGCGGAAAGAGACAGCCTTGTCATCTTTGGCTGCTGGCGCGAACCAGCCGTCGCTGCCGACGTGTGTCTATGCACCGTGGTTGTCCTCGGCCTCCAGCTACTCATTCAAGCGGAGCGTGCGGGCACTCTAGACTGACGAGAGCACAGCCCGGTTCAAGTCGAGGACGTCCGGTTCCGCCTGCAGGAGGGCCTCGATGGCAGCGGCATCCGCGCGCTCCGCGTTGAGTCGAGCCTCCGCTGGCCGGTTCAAGTCCAGGACTTCTGGTTCCGCCTGCAGGAGGGCCTCGATGGCAGCGGCATCCGCGTGCTCCGCGTCGAGTCGAGCCTCCGCCGCCCGGTTCAAGTCCAGGACTTCCGGTTCCGCCTGCAGGAGGGCGTCGATGAGAGCCGCATCTGCGTGCTCCGCGTCGAGTCGAGCCTCTGCCGCCCGGCTCAAGTCCAGGACTTCCGGTTCCGACCACAGGAGGGCGTCGATGAGAGCGGCATCCGCGCCCTCTGTGTCGAGTCGAGCCTCTACCGCACGGTTCATGTCCAGGACATCCGGTTCCGCCTACAAGAGGGCCTCGATGGCAGCGGCATCCGCGCGCTCCGCCTGAAGTTGAGCCTCCGCCGCCCGGTTCACATCCACGACATCCGGTTCCACCTGCAGGAGAGCCTCGATGGCAGCGGCATGCGCGCGCTCCGCATCGAGTTGAGCCTCTGCCTCTCGGTCCTCCTTTAGTATCACCATGTTGAACTGCTGGTCCGCCTGCACTATGGGGGACTCGGACGCCGGCACAAAGTCGACGTCCATCGTCTCATATCCATCGGGGGACTTCTACACCGCGACCTCCGCAGTGAACATTGGACCGGCTTCCTCCTCCTTGTAGCTTGGATCCAGAGAACTCGGGGATTGGCCTGCCGCAAAGCGAGCTTGGGAACGGAGGTTTGTGGCGCCGACCGCTGCCGCGATTTCTGTGCGCCGCTCCGGCGTCAGCACCTTGTAGTAAGTGATCTTGCGGCGCACCATGGCTTTCCGGCAAACTAGGGGACGCTTGATGCGGGTTAGGGGATCGAAAGGTGGGGGAATAGGCTGGAGATTTGGTGTGGTTTTATGGCAGTGGCTGGCGTAGGCCGAGCAGCGAAGGTTCTGGTGTGAATAGTGGTTCTGGTGACGACCGGTCAATCGGTTTTGACTGTACATCGCTCTTGTCGTGTTCGCGTTGCAGCCCGGCATGCTGGACCCTCCATGTCGCTCACCGAATGGAACGCGCTTCATCTTGCGTTTTCGCTCGCTTGTGGGACCGCGGTTGAGAGCAAACCGACGTCCCTCCCCCTCCCCCGCCCGCATCATTTATTATACCACCACTCCCTCCGTTTTATGCGGAGTATATAAAAATAGAGGGAGTATACTACGGATGAGGATCCCCTGACGTGGCCAAACCCATTGAGTAACTGACATGCGGGGCCTAGCAAGCATGGGGTCCTCCAGTAAGTGACCGAAAGGGATGGTAAGGCAGGGATACCTACGTCAGAGGATCCACTCCCACTATACTACTTTGACCAAATGTTAGAGTAATAATATATGACATGCAACTTACACAAATGTTAGAGTAATAATATATGACATGCAACTTACACAAAGCATACAGGGTCTAATGCATTTTTCGAGGCTAACTTTGACCAAATGATAGAGTAATAAATATATGACATGCAACTTACACAAAGCATATGGTCAATTTCGTATGTGAAAGGAGTTTCCAATGGTATAATTTTCACATTATACATCTCATGTACCCCCTCCGTCTAGGTGTGTAAGTCATCTTACGAAAACCAAATAATCCCAACACACGTAGGTGCGGTGCATTAACTTCTACCTCGTTTCTTGTTTATTAACATATGAAACAATAAGAGATGAGGGTGTGCATGCTTTTAATGACCTGAGACTATCAAACATGACATGCAGTGGTTAGTTCATTGCATGCAATACTATTAATTAGCAAATAAACATTAATGTCTCTCATTTTCCCCTCCTCCTTGGTCACGGTGCACAGCCTAAGATGACTTACTCACCTATGTGAAAGGAGTACTATTAATCTTGTCAATAGTCAAATTGGAAACCATCTCGAGTACAAATCTAGGAGTACGTACGGATCTAACAATATTGATTGGGAGTTGTTGAATGTTGATACCTTTTTTATCATAGTAGACATACTTTGACTACACATAAAACTTATATGTAAGGTAGAAAGGATAGGAGGGAGTACATTGTACGTTCAAAAACGAAACGAACATTGAATACCCTTTATATATGATTTGCGGATGCTATGATCACCGGTTCAAAATTTTGAATCCGCCTTAAGTATCGCGTGCCCCCACTCGTTCCCTCTCGATTTCATCTCGGGGTACGGAGATCTATTGAAAGAGGACTAGGGTGGGTACATGCAAATGATACTCGGCGGAATGTTCAAATGAGGCATGCGGGAGGATGTACTCGACTGGAGGGCGACATGATCGATGGAGAAGAGGGTTGGAGAGGAATGAGAAATAAGAAAATGCCACATGATTACACTTGAACGGCTCAAATAAACAATAAGTTGTCTCGCTTGGCCTACATAGTGAAAGGCCTAATGCGCAACGCGGAGCACTGACGCTCGAATATGGCCGGGAAAACAAGGAAACCAACATGTGGGGCACACCCTCGGGACGACGTAGCGCAGACTAGTCCAATGGAGGAGCTAGCCCACGACCTCCTCACCACCGACAACCGTTCATGTGGGTCTTTGGGGCCAACAACGGGGTGCAGCTCCAGCACCACCTCTGGACACGGCAACCGCGGTGAGCGACACGCTCATATTGTTGATAGACACGGTCGGTTTCAGTGTGCTGAGGGTGGCGTTTGTGTTGTGGCACGACCAACGGTATGTTTGGTTTGTGCCCAAGGTTGCCCCATCAAAGCATTGGGTAGCCAAAATTTTGGTTGAGGTATTGGTTGCCCGTGATTTGGCCGACATTGGCAAGAAAAATGAACTAGAGTTGGCTAGAGTTCATTGGCATGCCAAAGAAATGGCAACCATCCAAACAAAGACCAATCTTTGGGTCATGACCAAAATTTTGGTAAGGTGCACTTTGGCCACAATCCAAACACACCCCAACACCCGGCTCGTCGAGGATGCACGGGGCGCCGCGACGCGTCCGTGGAGTGGTGTAGCGCGGCCAACTGCATCCTCTAGACCTGAGACCATGCCGGGTCGTCTTGCTTTTTCAATGACATGCGGGGATCCCATTTGAGCAAAGGGCATCTCCAACGTTGCCATGACTGCAGCTGACTACCCTGGCACACCAAAGCCCTCGTCCCTTGCACCGTCGCACGGTGTGTTCCCAGTCTGCGCCAGCTGCCCGCATTCATGCTGTCCGTTCGTATGTCGTTGTTATGAGGCTCAGTGCGCGAGGAACCAACTCCGGTGACTTAATGACGCACCCGGACGCTTGGCCTAACCGGAATGCGCTACTTAAAGTGGCAACGCCCAGCTAACCTCCACACCATAGCGCATCGTCCTCCTACCTGACACCACATCTGCCATGACCGCAAGTGTGAACGCTCTGCGGGAGAGCTTGTCTTCCGGGATGAAGCTCGAGGTAGCCGGACGCGGACGCGACCGCACAAGCGGTGGCCACGCTGGCGGTCGACGACAGGAGCACCGTCAGCCACGCGTCCTACCTGCCGCCGTCCAACGTCCGGCACCGCCGAGGTCAGGGACTCCTCCGAGGATGAGTAGGGCATGGGAGGCAGCAGGGCATGGTGTGCCAACTGGCTGGTCCGTATCCCGTGTTCTACTCTTCCTCACTGGAGACCGCACCTTCACTTCACGGGTCTTGAACCCCACCCCTATACATAGAGATCGTAGATGGAGGACGTCGGTCGCCGCCGTAGAATAGGTTTAGGGTCCGGTTTCTTTTATTTTTATGTCTTATAAAAGTTCGAAATGTAATGAAAATCTGCCGTGTTTGCATTAATCTCGGCTGGTGTATATGAACTTTCACAATAATATACATATTGTAGGAGTACTAGTGCACGGAAGATCAAGATCTTGTGGGAGAAAAGGATGAACGAGGGAAAGCCTTATCTGCAAATGTGGAGAGGAGTGCGGGTAAATTGTCATAGTTTCCTTCCTATCCGTTAGATATAGATCGGACCGCCTATATTGCAGGATGACAGGCACACCATAATCACCAACTCTGCTTTTTATTGAACCGAGACAAATCTAAAAAACCCAACTAAGCCAACCTCCTAGCATATCGCGCGGGAAAAGACCCGGCCGCGCCGTTTTATTAGTCGGGATTACCAGATTACTAGTAGTAGTATCGATGGATCGCGTGAAGCAACATTTTTTTTGAGGGGGCGAAGTACCTAGTTTAAAAGGAAAAAAGGCGGTACACTCACAGCACTCCTATCGCGGTCGCGTTGCACCCCACACACGTTCGGTCCTGCACACGCCTCATGCAAACGGAACGCGCTTCCGCTTGCCTCTTCACTGACACATGGGACTACAGTTGGAGAAACCGACCATGCGCCAAACTCCCCCTGCCCACCGCGCGAAAATCCTCCCCCCCACACAAAAATTCCCCCCAAATTCGATTGAACCGCCCTTCGGCCAAATATTACCCAAACCCCGTCCCCTCGTCCCTCCCTCCACTCCATTCGCTCCGCCAAAGCCACCCTCCCCACCGCGCCGATACGTCGGCGCCGCGGTTCGTCGAGGGGACGCACGGTGATCCTCTCACTCCCACAGTATGCTCTCATAGACTGTCGTCCTCTAGACACGCCGCCACCTCTGGCTACGTTCTTATGGAGGCGCACGGCGGTCAGCGCCGCCACCGCTGGCGACGTTCGTGTGGAGACGCACGACGGTCAGCTTCTCCCACGGTACAAGCATTCTACACTGAGGCCCCGTTCATGTCGGTGTAGCGCTGAATGTTAGCTGATAGACGCTGTTAATCTCACTGTTTGCCGAAGTAGTTTACTGTCAATATGCTCTGCTTAAGAAGCTTCCTTGCCCTGTTCTGCACTCAATCTGCTTAGCTGAGATGGCATGCCAAGGCCGATTAGTTGCTAAAATATCCTACCATATATTTATTGTGACGTAGATTGCCATGGTCTAGTAGCCAATCTGTTAGGTGAAATAGCTCTACACCGTTTTATACTCGATCTTTGTTGCTGCGATGGCCTTCGATAGTTCGATGGCTGTGTGCTCGGGCTCATTAACTGCTGACACAGCCTGCCATAATTTAGCACTCAAATCTGTTTGCTGAATTAGCTTTACATATATTTCGTTACTTAGATCTGCTCGTCCAAATATCTTTCCATAGCTTTAGACATCGACCTAGGTATTTTTTTTCTGGACTTCATAAAAAAGCATATATGTTTTTCCTGTAATATCTAGTAGAAGAACTAATTTGTATGTCTAACAGATGGACATGACTTGGATAACTTCTGCTCGAAGATTCTCCACTGCATATGTCGAGGGGGTTGAAAACTTCATGAACTTTATCAGAGCTGAGTATGGTGGTCCAAAATCAGATGTGCTCTGCCCGTGTAGCAGTTGTATGAATTCAGTTACAAGACCCCAGCCAACTGTGCAAAGTCATCTACACTTGTATGGGATGTCGGTCACATATACTAGGTGGGTTCATCATGGTGAAGCTATGGACGCCAATGTTATTGACTACGTGGAAGCAGCAGATCACCATCTTGATCTGCCTGATGCTCAGGTGGAAGAGGAGGAGGAGGTGGTGGTGGCGGAGCCAGTGAGTTTGACCAACATTGAAACAATGCTACGAAATGCTCGTGCATTCCATGAACTTTCACCTGCAGGAGAAAAATGGTGGGCCCGCATGTTGGAACAATGCAACATTGCTATCACCCCAGGAAATAAGCTGTCAGTATTCTCAGCTATGGTCACCTTTCTTTAGGTGAAGACATCTGAGTGGATGACCAACAAATCATTCGATGCGATGTTGGCTGCTTTCCGCAAATCTTTACCAGATGCGTGTGAGCTGCCACACACCTATAGTAAAATGAAGAATTTCCTTCGTGCAGTTGGAATTGGATATGATATGATCCATGTTTGTAAGAATAATTGTGTTCTATTCCGGAAGGATTATGCCAACTTAAGTGAATGCCCGAATGCAAATCATCAAGATGGAAAGATGGCGATGCTGTGAAGAGGGTTCCTCATAATGTTCTGAGACATTTTCCAATTACACCAAGATTGCAGAGGTTGTTTCATGATGCTCAAACAAGAGAGGATGTACTGTGGCATTCTAGGAACCAGGAGTACAGAGATCAGAATGTAATGAGCCATCCATCTCATGGTAGTGAGTGGAAAAGCTTCAATGATAAACACAAAGAGTTCGCTGCTGACCCGAGAAACATTAGACTTGGCTTAGCTTTAGATGGATTTAACCCATTTGGCCACCAGAGCGCCATATATAGCATGTGGCCAGTGCTTGTTATCCCTTACAACATGCCTCCAAATGTCTGCACCAAAGAATCAAACTACATGATGGCCTTGCTCATCCCAGGTCCAAAAAGTCCTGGAAAGGATTTTGATTTGTTCATGGAGCCTCTTGTGGAGCAACTTCAACAGCTATGGAAGGGTGTTCTCACTCAAGACCTATATAGCATCCCACCAACTGATTTCTTTCTACGTGCTGTTGTAATTTGGTGCGTCCATGATTATCCGGCTTTGGGCACTATGTCAGGGCGAATGACACATGGTTACAATGCATGTGTTCGCTGTGACAGGAATCCACTGTCATACGCAATACATAGCAAGATCTGTTACATTGGACACCGCCATTTCCATGCCAAGGACAAGCCGCATCCTAGAAAATACCAAAGACATGTGTTCAATGCAAAGCATGAAAACCGTGATGCGCCAAAGAGGCTCACCGCCGATGAGTTGCAAGTGGAATTAGAGAAGGTCAGGCACATTACACCAGGAAATCATCCTGGTAATGGTAGCGGGAAAAGGAAGCG
Source organism: Triticum dicoccoides (assembly GCF_002162155.2). Taxonomy (NCBI): domain Eukaryota; kingdom Viridiplantae; phylum Streptophyta; class Magnoliopsida; order Poales; family Poaceae; genus Triticum; species Triticum dicoccoides. The sequence continues at coordinate 155,251,110 of NC_041385.1, forward strand.
TGGCACGGTAGAGAGAGATTATTGTTTACCCGCAGGTCCACTTTGTGGGACTTGGAGTATTGGAAAGATTTGGATCTACGGCATAATCTGCATATCAAGAAAAATATATGTGACAACATTATCGGCAAACTTCTTAACATTGAAGGCAAGACGAAAGATACCTTAAAATCTAGGATTGATTTGACACAACTGGGTATCAGAAAGGACTTGCAGGTGCAAGATGAAGGTAAACCATGGGATATGGCACCAGCTGTGTACGTCTTGGACAAGGTAAAAAGAAAAGAATTCTACGAGGTCCTGTCACATGTGAGATTCCCACATGGATTTGCTTCCAACCCTGAAAGGAGAGTCAGTGCAGATGGAAACAAGGTACAAGGGTTGAAAACCCATGACTGCCATGTCCTACTTCAAAGGGTTTTACCTGTCATCCTTAGAGGATTGGGCCGCCCTGACTTATACAGAGCATTTGCAGAGTTGGGACAATTCTTCAGGGAACTCTGCAGTAGAAATATCAGGATAGATGCTTTGGAGCGTCTTAGAGACAAGATACCAACTATCCTATGCGACCTTGAGAAGATATATCCTCCAGCCTTCTTTGATGTGATGGTGCATTTGGCTGTTCATCTACCTGATGAGGCACTACTTAGAGGTCCATTATGGTATGGCTGGATGTACCCTATTGAATGGCAACTAGGCACTTTCAAGGGCTATGTTAGGAATAGAGCTAGACCCGAGGGTTCCATTGCACATGCCTACATTGCTACAGAAGCGTTGACATTCTGCTCAAAATACATTGAAACAGCTGATCAGCTTAGCAAAGAGGTGGGTGAAGACAATCCCGGGCTCAATGTTTTCGATTATTCTGTTCGAGTTACAAGGAAGAGTCGACAAGAGGACAAACCTAAAGATTTGGACAAAATGGTTTGGTATGTGTTGAATAACTGTCCTGAGATACTACCTCATATCAAGTAAGTGCAGCACTGCAACTTATACATCGTAATCTACTAAACTTGCAGCACATTCTTATATATTTAGATGTTTGACGCGATAACTATGTTGTGCAGCATGTACAAAGAGGAGTTACTGCCGCAAAATCCAAGAAACATTGACAAACTAGTTATGGCAGGATTTGCGAAATGGTTCAAGAACCATGTAAGCTTTTGAAGTATATTGTCAGTTTTTTTAATATATTGAGTACATAAGATGATCAGCTTGTCTATTTTCTAACGATAGGTTAAGAAGATGTGGGAGGATGGGCAGGCAGTTGATGATGCCCTTTACTCACTAGCAATGGGTCCTGATACTCGGGTAAGACATTATGAATCTTGCGTTGTTGGAGATGTGCGCTACAACACCCTTGCATGAGACGAAGGCAGGAAGACACAAAATAGTGCCATCATGAGCACGGATACGTATGATAAAGAGACAAGTGAAATGTATGCTAATATAACAGACATTGTTCAGTTGTAATATATCTCCAGTTTCGAGGATCATCGGTGTGTGGTTCTGTTGTGCTGTCGTTGGTATAACCTATTTTCCAGGATCGCAAAATCCAGAGCTGATGATTATTTCAAATCCATCAATGTCAAGGCGGTGTACCAGACCAACGAGCCTTTTATTTTGGCAAATCAAGCAACACAGATATTTTTCTTGGAAGACACATTTGCACGTAGCGATGACTGGAGAGTATTGCAAAGGTTTGAGCAGAGGAATTCATTTAATGAAGTTGCACAACAAGATGATGCTTACACTGCTCCTAATGTACAGGATAACACAGATGTTCCTAATATCTTTGAGAACCATCACGTGAATGACGTCGGCGAAAAGATTGCCTGTCGTGCTGTGGACATACAAGAGTTGATCAAGAAGAATCCAACGTTCGAGGATGTTGAGGATGAAGAATAAGATGACACCATGGGGAATTACGATTCAGACTGATACACATGGCGAAGAGTTGACGCTGCTGCTGTGGATGATGATTACATTGCTTTTGTCGTATTTGCCTATCAGAAATGTTTTTTTATCTACTATGTGAAATTGTGTTTGCTATGACAACTGAGACATGATGAACATGTTGTTTAGTATTTTGCTGTGAGAACATCACTTGTTATGTATGCTGATTTGTGTTTGGTGATTGTATGACAACTAAAACATGATGACATTGTTGTTTAGTTGTACTCATATTTGGCTGTGAAACTTGAATTTGATGACATAATTTGTTGTTGGACCGCAATTTGCTCGACGTCTTCGAATGAGAACAAAGCTGACCCGACAGGGCCTCTGCTATCTATTTATTTATATGAGCAAAAGGGGATACCCCCTGATTTCTGTTAATAGAAATCATTAGATGTTCACAACACTACGCCTAGCCTGCTACACAGGTTTCATTCATTACTAGTTTCAGCAAAGTGCTCATGTCGTAGCCACTGAATACATCACGAGTGCTACATACACTGCAAATGAAGAGACAATCATCCTACAGAGCACATCAACTTTGCCCATTATCTTCACAAGCTCTTTCATCTCCTCATTGCTGTCAAGGCCGTTCAGCAGCTGTTGCTTGGCCATGATCAGAGGAACTGCGTCTTTAACCTTCTGCTCTGCATCTTCCTCTTCTGTCGTTCCTTCAGTTACTTGTCCAACACCCCAACCTGCTGGTATTGGGATTCCTCGGCTAACCAAATAATCAGCGTAGTTGCATTCCCCCACATCAGCAACTTCCCAGAAATACAAATCACACGAATCAAATTGGAAGATCATCAACCAAACTATTAAAAAAATCAGCAACTAAAAGCAGCAGAACAACACTTAAACATATTATTACCCCATGATTCGGGCATTTGTAGAAGACTCGGCCAGGGTTGCGGATTGAGGTTGAGACGCGAGAGATGACTCTGCGTGATTTGTAGCTGTGGCACCACACCAACGGCAGCGGGTTGCGATGAGCAATTGGCCGCAGTGCGCGTGCCGGCGGGGGTGTGATGAGGCCCACAGGCAATGGTACGGGTGGCGAATTGGCGCATATCTGGTTGTTGCCTGCTGAAGAGCAGGTGGACGAGCAGCTAGCGGACATGGTTGCTGCGGCCAGAGCTTCTAATGCGAGGCAGAGTAAGTAGAGAAGAGGACAAGCGAACGTTCGATATGTCAGTTTCATTACTTGCAGAGTAGCATAGCACCATATATAGTCATAGTCTAGGTTTGGATTCAAACCAGCTACAGGAGCACGTCTTTCTTTTTTCTAAAACTCGGCAACGTCTCTTTACCGGTACACTAGCTTGTTCTGTACGCCTTCCCAAGTCTTTGATTTTCTTTCCCTTTTTTGTGAGGAAGGAAGGAGGACAAAATTGAGAGTTCCTCGGACTCGAACCCAAGACCTCTCGGTTGAAAACCAAGGGTGCTAGTCACTTATGTGGCGAACGTTCCCTGTGAGGAGGACGGCAGACGAACGCATTTTCCTCACTGTTTTCTTCCTATATATAAAAAAGTATGCTACTTGGTGTCCACTTAGTCAAAAAACAATTGTGCCAACCTTGACCGTTCGATTGACATTCAGCGTCTGTCACGTTTCTTCAGTCTCTTCTTCCTTGAGCCGCCAAAGCCAAACCAGCGCCGGCGGGACCGCCTGCTCCTGCCTCCCACGGCTGGCTGTGATCTTCCTGGCTCCTGTTCATTCCCATCTGAGGCCTCACCATCATCCTCCGCGCTCGCCATGGCGCCGCCCTCCGGTGTTGTCAACATGGTCAACAACCGAGAGGAATAAGGAGATGACTGTACATGGTGAGGATGACAGTAGGGTCCCAGCAGCGCGTGCAGTAATTTTGTTTTTTCGGGACGGAGAAGGGTATCAACTGGGTTGTGCGGGACCCGTGGCCCGTCTAGCCCAGGATTTTATTTCATATGTTTATCACATGACCAGCCCAGTTTGTTTTTTTCCTTTCTGAAAAATGGCTAGCCAGCTATTTTGTTTTTTGCAGAATAACCAACATAGGCCTACTTGCTTTTCTACGCCCTACTGGGCTGGAAATCTTTCAAGACGAGGAGGGATGCATTTTGCCCAGAAAATGGGCTATAAGTAATAAGAAATGGGCTATAAGTAATAATAAATGGGCTATAAGTAATAATAAATGGGCTATAAGTAATAATAAATGGGCTGTAAAATGAAAAAATATAGTAAACATGCAATTAGTTCCCAAATACAGTTTTCTTTCGGATTTTGATATTTTAAATTTCATTGTTTTTGTGCGGGTAAAATTTCATTGAATTTAAATTAAGGTATATTTATATTTAAAATTAATTTGAATCCGGCTAGAAAATTCGGGTTGTATGCTGTTTGGGACAGATTTGGAGGCTGACTTGTGGGTCTACTAGGTTGACATGTACTTTGGCTTTGTCAACTTAGTCCACAAACGATTCTAGCAGCAGTGACCGTTGGATGTTAATCCAACGGCCGTGCTGCTTCTTCAATATCTGATCTTCTTGCTCCAGCCGCCAAACCAGCTCTGGTGGGACTGCCTGCTCCCGCCTCCCGTGGCCGGCTGTGTTGCCGCACAGGCCGCACCGCCCCACCCTACTTCATTCCTGGCCAGGCCATTCCTCTACTCACCCACACCTCCTGTTATTTTCCGGCGACGGCAGCCGGACCAGTAAACCCTCGTACTCCCCACCGTGTGGGCAACCATTGTCGAGTCTTCCCCGGCTCCGTGTCCTTCCCTTCCTAGGCCTCGTCGTCGTCCACCGCCATGGTGCTCTTGGCGCGTCCTGGTCAACGTGGTCAACAAACGACATCCATCGGTCATCGACTGTACGCGCAAAATAATGATTCCTCCACCTGACAGCTGGGACCCACCGGAAGGGCCTCTGTATTTCACGAAAAAAACGTTCCCCCCACTGACATGTCGGACCCACCAGCTATATCTTCGCACGCAAGGAAGTGCCTCCTTATTACACAAAAAAAATGAATACCCACCCTGCTAGATGGGACCCACCATAGTGGGAGGATGACTTGTGGGCCAACTAAGTTTACGGGGATGGAGGCCTTTGTCAACTTAGTCAATATGAATGATTCTAGCTCCAGTGACCGTACGATGTCCATCCAACGTCCATAGTGCTTCTTCAACCTCTGGTCTTCTTGCTCCAGCCGCCCAATGCAGCGCCGGTCGTGCCTCATGCTCCTGCCTCTCGTGGCCGGCTGTGATGCTGCGGAGGCCTCACCGCCCGCTACTACTCCCACCGCTGGCCCAGGGTATCCCTCTACTCACCCACACCCCCTATTATTCTGCGGTGACGGTAGCCTCACGCCGCAGCCGAACCAGTGAACCCTCATACTCCTCTCTGTGCGGGCTACCACTGCTGCGTCTTCCCCGGCTCCGCGCCGTCCCCTTCCTAGGCCTCGTCGTCATCCAGACCACCACCCTGGTGCTCTCGGCGCGGCGTGGTCAACATGGTCAACGAATGACTTCCATCGGAAGAGTACTGTACATGGAGAGGCTGACAGCTGGGTCCAGGCGGCCGCAAGGAAGTGCCTCCTTATTACGCGCAAAATAATTATTCCTCCACCTGACAGCGGGGACCCACCGGACGGTCCACCTTATTTTGCGGAAAAAACGTTTCCCCCTGACTGCTGGGACCCACAAGACGGGCCAGCGTATTTCGCGAAAAAACTTCCCCGCGCTGTCACTTCGGACCCACCGGAAGTGTTTCCTTATTGCGCACAAAAAAATGTATACTCCCCTTGCTAGCTGGGACCCACCATGGTGGGAGGCTGACTTGTGGACCTACTAAGTTGACTGGGATGGGGGCCTTTGTCAACGTTAGTCAATATGAACGATTCTAACTCCAGTGACCGTACGATGTCCATCCAACGGCCGTAGTGCTTCTTCAACCTCTGGTCTTCTTGCTCCAGCCGCCCAAAGCAGCGCCGGTCATGCCGCATGCTCCTGCCTCCCGTGGCCGGCTGTGCTGCCGTGGTGGCCTCACTGCCCCTACTATTCCCACCGCTGGCCAGGCCCTGCAGCAATGACAGCCTCACACCGCAGCCAAACCAGTGAACCCTCCTACTCCTCTCCGCGCGGGCTTCCACTGTCGCGTCTTCCCCGGCTCCCTGTCGTCCCCTTCCTAGGCCTCGCCGTCATCCATCGCCCTGGTGCTCTCGGTGCAGCATGGTCAACGTGGTCAAGGAACGACTTCCATCGGACGTGGACTGTACTTGGAGCGGCTGACAGCTGGGTCCATGGCCGCAACAAGGAAGTGCCTCCTTATTACGCGGAAAATAATGATTCCTCCACCTAACAACTGGCACCCACCGGACGGGCCACTGTATTTCGTGAAAAAACCGTTTCCCCCTGACTGCTGGGACCCACCAGCTACATCTTCGCACGCAAGGAAGTGCGTCCGGGCAAAAAAAAACAAAATGATTCGCCCCATGACCGCTGGACCCACCAGCGACACCTTTGCACGCAAGGAAGTGCGTCCGGGCAAAAAAAAAAGATTTGCCCCCTTGACTGCTGGGACCCACTAGCTACATCTTCACATGCAAGGAAGTGCGTCTAGGAAAAAAAACGAGTCGCCCCCCTGACTGCTGGGACCCACCAGCTACATCTTCGCACGCAAGGAAGTGCCTGACAGTCGGGACCCACCTGATCGAAGCGTATGTAGCGTTGTCATTCTGGTCGCAAACGTGTATGTACATACTGGACGATGTAGAGGCGTGCACGTGTCGTAGATGTAGAGGCGCGCACGTGTCGTAGTAGAGGCGCGCACGTAGCATGTACACATACGTACAGCGGCGAGGGTGCAAGAAAGAAAATACGGCCACGTACGTACATATGGGTAGGGTCTCTAACGCATATCGTGCATACGTACATGGCTGGGTCGGAACGGAGAAACAGCGTCGTCGTCGTGTTTATGGGGAGCCAACCGGCTGGGTCGGAACGAAATGCGTGGTTGTGTTCATCGGGAGGGCTTGGACGGAACAGGCGATGGAAATGAGGCCTGGCGTACCACACAACGGAGGAAACAGCCTTGTGTTCGACCGACCACATTCAAAACGGGGTCCTGTTGATCGGGAGGGGCCTGGCGTACCGCAAAACGGAGGAAATGGACCTCCTACGGTCGAAACGGGGGTCTTGTTGATCGGGAGGGGTGTGGCGTACCACAAAATGGAGGAAACGGACCTCCTACGGTCGAAACTGGGGTCCTGTTGATCGGGAGGGGTGTGGCGTACCACAAAACGGGCGAAATGGACTTGTGTTGTTGAGCTATGGTCGAAACGATGGGGGGGGGAGGGGTGTGGACTACCGCAAAACGGGACTCCACGGGATACTTTTCATCTCCACCGTCGACCTCCTCCAGCCTCCACGGGCTACCGTCAACCTCCTCCAGCCTCCATGGGCTCCTGTTCATCCTGCCTCCACCAGGCTACTCCACCGGCTACTGTTCAACCACCCCTCCATGGGCACCCCTCCACCATCTACTGTTCATCCATCCCTCCACACCACGGGGTCCTGTTCAACCACCCCTCCACGGCCACCCCTCCATCGTCTACTGTTCATC
>NC_041385.1:155259055-155260929 GCF_002162155.2 Triticum dicoccoides
CAACACTCACTATTCATCCAATCGATCGGCTTCAGTTAGCAGCAGTAGCGAAGGAATCGCTCCATCGGGTTCAGTTAACAGCCATCGATCGATCCCTCGGGTTCAGTAGCGCGTAGGCTGCAGTGCAATCGCTCGGGTTCAGTTAGAGCCCAACGCCTCGCTCAGCTTCAGTTAGAGCCAACGCCTCGCACACACGCGCGTACGTACGAGAGAAACGCGCATCGCTCTCCCACCGTAACCGCCAACTCCCCGAAATTTTCCTCCCCCTTGCTTCTACCACGTTTTTTTCCGTCATGGACGGCCCAAAGAATGTAATGCAACTGCGTCTCCGGCCCGCCCAGGACTTAAAGCCCATTTTTCTGTCATGATTTTTTGTCATAGAAGTAGGAGCCCACCACATCTATGATGATACCGGGTTTTGTCACAATTATCGTCATAGAAGTGTCATATGTATGATAGAAAAAAATTCCGTTCGGCCCCAAATGTCATGGATGTGTCTTTTTTTGTAGTGCCACACCTTTATAAAGAAGGAGTAGATGGTGTTATTAGACTTTGTGTACCTGAGCACGAACAGGAACAGATCCTACGCAAGTGTCACTCTGAACCATATGGAGGACACCACGCTGGAGATAGAACTGCACATAAGGTATTGCAATCCGGTTTATATTGGCCTACTCTCTTCAAAGATGCCCGTAAGTTTGTCTTGTCTTGTGATGAATGTCAAAGAATTGGTAATATTAGTAGACTCAAGAAATGCCTATGAATTATTCTCTTGTTATTGAACCATTTGATGTTTGGGGCTTTGATTATATGGGACCTTTTCCTACCTCTAATGGATATACACATAATTTAGTTGCTGTTGGTTACGTTACTAAGTGGGTAGAAGCTATTCCAACTAGTAGTGTTGATCATAACACCTCTATTAAGATGCTTAGAGAAGTGATTTTTCCGAGGTTTGGAGTCCTTAGATACTTAATGACTGATGGTGGTTCACATTTTATTCATGGTGCTTTTCATAAAATGCTTGCTAAGTATGATGTTAATCATAGAATTGCATCTCCTTATCACCCATGGTCTAGTGGCCAAGTAGAATTGAGTAATAGAGAGCTCAAATTAATTTTGCAAAAGACCGTTGATAGATCTAAAAAGAATTGGTCCAAGAAACTTGATGATGCATTATGGGCCTATAGAAATGCATATAAAAATCCTATGGGTATGTCTCCGTATAAGATGGTTTATGGAAAAGCATGTCACTCACCTCTCGAACTTGAACATAAGGCATATTGGGTTATTAAAGAGCTCAACTATGATTTCAAACTTGCCGGTGGGCAGAGGTTTGTAACATCCCAAATTTTCAATTTGGAATGTTGTACAAATAGATCATCATTGCAAATCATATTTTTATTGCATTTTGCCTCGATCCTAGAAATTCTACGCAACTCAAGGACCCACGGAGAGAGTTGCGGATTTCGATAATTTCATATTTGAGTTTTCTCAAATTTTGGAAATAGGATCATTTGATTTTATTTATTTTATCTTCAATTATTTCAAATTATAAGTTATGAGAGAGGGAATAAAATGACTTTCCCAAAATAAAGAAATAATGAGGATCTAATAAAAAAATCAAATAGGATTTTATTTTTGGATTTATTGCTATTTTATTTGCATTAGGGAACATGCACATTTTTCAAAATTGCATTTAGGCCCCAAATAAATGTTCATCTAAACCGGCTTGATTTTAGAAGCAGGGGAAATTTTATTTCGGGATTTTTGGAGTCCGTTTAGTATTTCTTTCGTTTGTTTTTCTGTGTGAAAATTATTTAAAAAATAAAATCCGAACCGACTACGGGCCGGGATCGGCCAGGACTCTCCTG
>NC_041385.1:155261029-155312173 GCF_002162155.2 Triticum dicoccoides
GCCCGCTGCTGCCGCCGCCAACGGAGCCGCGGCCGCTGCCGCCGTCGCTGCCGACCGCCGCCGTCGCCGCCGACCACCGCTGCCCACGCCGGAGCCGCCGCCGCCGACGACCCGCACCCCGAGGTTGACCCGGCCGCCGCCTCTGTTTTTTTAGAAAAACTGTTCGGTTTTTCGTCGGTTTTTTAATTTCCGTTTTTTTATTAGATCGGTTTTTTTCCGTTTTAGGTTAATTAGCGATTGTTCACTCATTCGTTCGTTTTAACGAACGCGTTCATTATTTAGATCCAGATAACGAACGTTCTTTCGTTAATCTGTTCATCGTTTTTCTTTTTCTTGGATTTATTCCGTGATTTTTCTGATCGCGATTTCTGAGCTAATTTTTGTTTTAGTATAACTTTTCGCTCGTTTATCGGAATTAGGCGATTCAAGCGCCTAGAGTTTCGTCTCGAAACCCTCTTTCCGAATAATCTACTCAAACAAGTTTTTGCTGCCGTAAAATTTGACATAGGTTCAGATTAGTAAATGAAGCTTGTTTCTTTCGCCGTTTGAGTTTTGTTGCTTCGTTCGATTTGATTCTTTTTGCAAATCGGAGTTCTTTAGTTGAAGTTTCTGGTTAGATCTCTTATTTGAAGTTTTACTTATGCATAAGATGAGTACTTATTGTATGCTCGTTTGTTTGTGATAGAGTACCCGGATTGCGCCGCTTGCTATTTCGAATCCCTAGGTTTCAAGGATCATCAGCAAGGCAAGTAACTCTTTGATCATATATCTTTACTACCCAGTTTTATTGCATTAGATCAATCCTCACACAATTGCATGATTAGGATCTGATCAGTATATGGGTCTTGGGAAGTTGATGAGGTAGTACCTATTACCAGTTTTGTTATCAAAACCTTGGGAGTTACTTCTATGTTTGCTTATTATGCCATGCTATGCTTGTAGACGTGGATTGGGTGAGTGTATCCATGACAGATGTGAGTTTGTTAATTAATGGTTTATTTAAGGTGGCAACTTTAATCCACATCTGGGTGGATTGAGGTACCTGGGTATTCCAGGATTGCCTGTTGTTTTTCTTTATGGACCGCCACCCAGGCCCAAAGGGATCATGAGATTATTCATCCTAGAAACTTCCGTGTGCAGCCACAAGCTACTATGGGCTCTAGCATAGTTGATTAAGTCATGGAAACTCTTACAGTGGTAGACTAGCAGATGTAGGGGATGTAGGTTGGTACTGTCTACCCGATCGTAAGGTGCTAGCGCTTCTGAAAGACTATGTCTCGGTCATCCGTTTCTCAAACATCATGTAGTGCGAGAATCCCAACAGAGGAGATCAAGTCTTGTGGGGAAATGTGCGCAAACCTGTGCAGAGTGTATAAACTAATCATGGTTAGCCGTGTCCCCAGTTATGGACATCTTGAGTATCTAGTACTTGGATTATCATGTGAATCTCATCATGTTACTTTAACTAATATTGTTGGGTTTGTATAATGATGATGTTATTTAATTGGGATTGCGAATGCTTTCAACCATTCTCAATGTTTAACAACCACCATGATAGTTAAAAAAATTTATTCCTTTGCAGTAGGAAAAAATTGGCTTTATGCAAAAACTGTAACCATAGAGCTTTCCACCAGCCATATATGCATGTAGTATAGCATTATTCTTTCATTACTCTCTATGTGTTACTTTGCCAGCATATTCCATGTGCTGACCCGTTTTCGGGCTACAACGTTCATGTTGCAGATTTTTCAGACAACGTGTAAGATGCCTTAGGATCGTGGTTCTATACTCAATGATGTCGTTGGAGTTGATGGACTCACTTATCTTCCAAGCCTTCCGCTGTTATCGTTATTAGATGGCCTTAAGCCATATTTATTGTAATAAGTTCTCTCTTGAGACATTCGATGTAATAAGTGTGTGATTGCTACTCTGTTATAAATCCTTCAAGTATTGTGCGTGTCAGCATTACTGATCCAGGGATGACACTGATGCATAGAGATCAGACTGTTTGAGGTCTGGTCACTACAAGGTTATTTGACATTAGCTCACTTGATGAATGGAGAACCCAAGCATATGAGAATGCCAAGTTGTTCAAAGAAAAAGTTAAAAGATGGCATGAAAAAAGGATACAAAAGCGTGAGTTTAACATAGGTGATTATGTGTTGCTATTCAACTCTCGTTTAAGATTTTTGCAGGGAAACTTCTCTCCAAATGGGAAGGTCCTTACGTTATCGAGGAAGTCTATCGTTCCGGTGCCATAAAGATCAACAACTTCGAAGGCACAAGTCCGAGGGTGGTGAACGGTCAATGAATCAAACATTATATCTCAGGTAATCCTATAAATGTTGAAACCAATATTATTGAAACTGTAACCCCGGGGGAATACATAAGGGACACTTTCCAGAACGTTTCAGACTTCGAAAAGGAATAGGCATGTGGTACGGTAAGTAAACCGACTCCAGTACAATTCTAATGGCAATTTTCTCCGTTTTGGAATATTTAAGAACTTAGGAAAATAAGAAGTAGTCCGGGAAGGACACGAGGCCTCCACGAGGGTGGATGGCGCGCCCACCTTAACTGGGCGCGTCCCCCTGCCTCGTGGGCACCTCGTGTGCTCTCCGGACTCCGTTTTCTTGCACGTTACTCCTTTTGGTCAGTAAAAATTCATTATATAATATCCCAAAGGTTTTGATCACCGTATCACGCAAAAATCTTCTGTTTTTGTTTCGAGCTGTTTTTCTGACAGATCTAGATCACCATCGCGTCTCCAAGCACTCCCAAGGAGAAGTTTTTCGAGAGGGTCATCAACCCCTACCTCGCGGAGGTGCTGCAACACCCTCAAACCATTGAGATGCATGAGGGGGTGCTGCATATCCACGATGTGGAGGGACCAAGGCGTACCGGAAGCGTGGAGACAAAGCTCAAAGCTATGGAACAACAAGTTTTCAAGTGCCAAGGGATGGTGGAGCGCAGACTTAACGCCTACTAGATGATGATCGCGGAATTCACCAACAACCACAAGCTGGACGCCAAGAACATTGGGGAGACCATCTTCAAGCTTCATGAGGGAATCGAGCACCTCCAAGCCCAGATCTATGACCTGCAAAACTAGAACTGTGAGTATGAATATAGATTCAAAAGGATGAGTTTGGCTGCATATTTGAGGATCCCGGAGACTCGATCATCCTTCTATGATGGTGAGCCTATGCCTTGGAAGGCAGATGACAAGCCTCCATCATCAACAACTCCTTCTTCACCACCTCCGAGGACATAATCACATGGTTATGGGCACTCCCCTTGGCAACTGCCAAGCTTGGGGGAGGTGCCCCGGTATCGTATCACCATCACACTCCTATCTTTACCTTTTTACTTAGTTCGATCCTTTTGGTAATATCTTGATCTAGTAGAATAAAGTTTTGGTATGATTTAGTTTTGAGTTTGCTTTGTGATCCCTCTTTGTAATCGAGTCCATGAGCTATATATAATAAAGATTAGTGTTGAGTCAAGGGCTTTGCTATCTTGCTATTATCTTGAGAAAATAGAAAGAATAAAAGAAATAAAAGATTTCATATTGATCTTATGGATAGTAATGACTTCACACATAAAGAGTATGAGGCATAAAAGTTGTTGAGAGTTGACAAACATAGGTCTGGTCATCATTGCAATTAATAGGAAGTAATAAAGAAAGAGGGGTTTTCACATATAAATATACTGTCTTGGACATCTTTTATGATTGTGAGTACTTATTAAAGTATGACATGCTAAAGAGTTGATGTTGGACAAGGAAGACAACGTAATGGGTTATGTTTTCTCACATCGTAGTTAAAGTATATTGTCATGGATCATTCAAACATGTTGAGCTTGCCATTCCCACTCATGCTAGCCAAAATTCCTTGCACCAAGTAGAGATACTACTTGTGCTTCCAAATATCCTTAAACCCAGTTTTTCCATGAGAGTCCACCATACCTACCTATGGATTGAGTAAGATCATTCAAGTAAGTTGTCATGTTGCAAGCAATAAAAATTGCATTCTAAATATGTATGACTTATTAGTATGGAGAAAATAAGCTTTATACAATCGTGTGATATGGAAGTAATAAAAGCAACGGACTGCATAATAAAGGTTCATATCACAAGTGGCAATATAAAGTGACATTCTTTTGCATTAAGATTTTTTGCATCCAACCCTAAAAGCACATGACAACCTCCGCTTCCCTCTACGAAGGGCCTATCTTTTACATTATGCAAGAGTCAAGGTGATCTTCACCTTTCCCTTTTTCATTTTATCCTTTGGCAAGCACCTCATGTTGGAAAAATCTTGATATATATATATATATATATATATCCAATTGGATGTAAGTTAGTATGAACTATTATTGTTGACATTACCCTTGAAGTAAACGTTGGGAGGCAACACTATAAGCTCCTATCTTTCTCTGTGTCCGATTAAAACTCCAGAACCATAAGTATTGCATGAGTGTTAGCAATTGTAGAAGACTATATGATAGTTGAGTATGTGGACTTGCTGAAAAGCTCTATTCTTGACTCTTTCCAATGTTATGATAAATTGCAATTGCTTCAATGACTGAGATCATAGTTTGCAAGTTCCCAATGAAGTTTCTGAACCATACTTGACATTGTGAGTAGATTGTTACTTGAGCATAAGAAATCATATGACAAAATATATATGTGGACTTGCTGAAAAGCCATCATGTTCATATTTTATTTTTATCGACACCTCTATCTCTAAACATGTGGACATATTTTTCGCTATCTGCTTCCGCTTGAGGACAAGCGAGGTCTAAGCTTGGGGGAGTTGATACGTCCATTTTGCATCATGCTTTTATATCGATATTTATTGCATTATGGGATGTTATTACACGTTTGTCACAATACTTATGGATATTCTCTCTTATTTTATAAGGTTTATCATGAAGAGGGAGAATGCCGGTAGCTGGAATTCTGGGCTGGAAAAGGAGCAAATATTGGAAACCTATTCTGCATAGCTCCAAAAGTCCTGAAACTCCACAAATGTCATTTTTGGAATTAATAAGAATTATTGAGCGAAGAAAGTACTAGAGGGGGCCCACACCCTGGCCACGAGGGTGGGGGGCGCGCCCACCCCTACTGGGCCCGCCCCTGCCTCGTGGGCCCCTGGTGGCCCTCCGGTGCCCATCTTCTGCTATATGAAGTCTCTTACCCTCTAAAAAATCATAAGCAAGCTTACGGGATGAAGCTCCGCCGCCACGAGGCGGAACCTTGGCGGAACCAATCTAGGGCTCTGGCAGAGCTGTTCTGCCGGGGAAACTTCCCTCCTAGAGGGGAAAATCATCACCATCGTCATCACCAATGATCCTCTCATAGAGAGGGGGTCAATCTCCATCAACATCTTCACGAGCACCATCTCCTCTCAAACCCTAGTTCATCTCTGGTATCCAATCTTGTATCAAAACCACAAATTGGTACTTGTGGGTCATCATGCTACAAACTCTCATGCTTACCGTGTCCTCAACAAGTCGATGGGACTCATTGAGGAGACGTGTAACATGGAGTTTGATGAGAATAATGGCTCCCAGGTGGAGCAAAGTGGTACTTGTGATGTAGGTGATGAAATTCCTCCCCAAGCCATAAGAAGAATGGGTGTTGGTCATATCCTACCCATTGAGGAATCCCTTGTGGCCGAAGGAGAAGGACAATGCTCCACTCGAGTGGAGCCATCACCGACCCAAGACCCACACGCTTCCGAAGAACAAAGTGAAGGCCCTCAACCACGTGAACAAGATCAAGGGCAAGATCAACCTCAAGATGGTGGTGAGCCACCAAGTGATGCCCAAGGTCGAGTTCTCCCTTTCGAGCAAGCTCAAGATCAAGAACAAGCTCAAGACGGCGCTCAAGATGATCAAGTTTCCGCTCCTCTTTTCACACCCGAGGAGGAATTAGAGCGTCGTGCCGCGAAGATCGCTCCCAAGCTCACAACCAAAGGTCATCTCATGGAGAATGTGGTTGTAAGCCTAAGAAAGGGGGTAAGCACTCATAGACAATTAGCAAACTATTGTGAACATCACGTGTTTGTTTCTTGTATCGAACCCCAAAAGGTCTATGAAGGGCTCGAGGATCTGGATTGGCTCAGTGCCATGCATGAAGAACTCAAGAACTTAGAGCACAACCAAGTGTGGAAATTAGTGCCAAGGCCAAAGGGGAATCATAATGTCATTGGAACCAAGTGGATATTCAAGAAATGGCAATATGCTCATGGAATCATTGTTCGCAACAAGGCTCGTTTGGTGGCACAAGGCTACTCCCAAGTCGAGGGTATCAATTATGGTGAAACCTTTGCTCCCGTTGCTCGCCTTGAATCTATTCATTTGTTGATTGCTTATGCTTCCCATCATAATTTCAAGTTGTAACAAATGGATGTGAAGAGTGCTTTTCTTAATGGTCCTATTAATGAGTTGGTGTATGTCAAACAACATGTCGGTGTCAAAACCGGTGGATCTCGGGTAGGGGGTCCCAATCGGTGCGTCTAAGGCTAATGGTAACAGGAGGCAAGGGACACGATGTTTTACCTAGGTTTGGGCCCTCTCAATGGAGGTAAAACCCTACTTCCTGCTTGATTGGTATTGATGATATGAGTGTTACAAGAGATGATATACCACGAGATCATAGAGGCTAAACCCTAAAAGCTAGCCTATGATGATTATGATTCTGTCTCTAAGGACTAAACCCTCCAGTTTATATAGATACAGGAGGGGGCTAGGGTTTACATGGAGTCGGTTACAAAGAAGGAAATATAATATCCGGATCGCCAAGCTTGTCCTCCATGCAAAGGAGAGTCCCATCCGGACACGGGACAAAGTCTTGAGTCTTGTATCTTCATGGTCCATTAGTCCGGCCAAAGTATATAGTCCGGCTGTCCGGATACCCCCTAATCCAGGACTCCCTCAGTAGCCGCTGAACCAGGCTTCAATGACGATGAGTCCGGTGCGTAGTTTGTCTTCGGCATTGCAAGGCGGGTTCCATCCCCGAATACTCCAAAGTTATTATCGAACACTTAAATCATGTCTGGATCTGCAAGATGATCTTCACATACCGCCATAGAGAGAAAGATATTTCACAAATGTAATCCGCCGACAACTTTAGACAACGTGACATGACACCACGGTCAGGTCATCATTCGAACTGTCTTCCCACAACCAGCCACAGTGCATATTGCGAGGCGGTTTCCTCTTCATGTCTTGCCGAAGCAGAGATCATGTCCCCTTATTACAGGATTCTCATCAATACGGGTATGGGTAGCCCAACCACACCGCTAATTGTGGTGAGTGGGGAACGAGCGGGTTCCACCAGGCAAGTGGGGAGCCGCAAAAGCTTTTACCGCCTCTATAAAGAGATAAGGTCTCTTCCTTTTTACCCACGCCTTTTCCTTCCGCTAGTCCATTCCCCTCTGCTCAAGCCCTAGCGCCCAAGAACTCTTCTTCTCCACTAAAGAGAGGTCCTCCAAAGATGTCCGGATCTGGAGCAGGAGGCAAATGGATGGCCTCTACCATTCGGGAGAGGGATATCAAAAAGCTCCGAGAGGCCAGGTACTTGGCCAAGAAAATCGGCCACCATCTTCAACCGGCGGCACAGATTGTCCCCACTCCGGAGCCCCACGAGAGGGTCGTGTTTCTTCGTCATTTTGTCCGCAGGCTCGGGTTTCCCCTTCACCCATTTGTTCGCGGCATCATGTATTATTATGGGATTGATTTTCATGATCTGTCCCCCAATTCTTTCCTTAACATCTCGACGTTCATTGTCGTATGTGAGCCTTTTCTCCGTATTTCACCCCACTTCGGCTTACGGCTGAAAATCGTCAACGTGAAGCCCAAGGTGGTGAATGGCGAGCACGCCGAATGCGGTGGCGCCATGGTGAGCAAGATGCCCAAAGTCGTATGGCCGACAGGCACCTTCAATGATTCTATCAAGCAGTGGCAGCAACAGTGGTTCTATATCACCGAACCGCGTTGTAAAAAGTGGGCCGCTGATTGCGAATTCAGATCCGGAGCCCCACTGCGGCTCACATCCTGGCCCGAGAAGGGCCTGAACTGGTCCTCATCCGACGAGCTCTCAGTGCTCTAAACATGCGTCCAGAGCATGGTCGACAAGGACATCAAACTCGTCAACATAGTCCAGGTGATGTTAGTTCGCCTGGTTCTCCCTTGCCAGCATCGAGCCTGCAATTTGTGGGAGTACGACCCAGCCGAGCACCAGACCCTTCGGGAGCTCTATGGCTCCTCCCACAAGGACATCTGGAAGGTGTTTTTCAAGTCCGGGAAACTGTGGTCGGGCTCCGCCGAGGACCGCGGGTATCAACTATCCCTCTATGCAAGTCAGGTAAGTCATTGCTGTGCTCTGTCCATCCGTTTGTTAGCCAGCCTATCCCGAGGGAGGCGCACTTATCGTGCTTTCTACAATAATCCCAGGAATGGATGAAAAAGGTGGAGCAAATACACTATCCGGCCCCACGGATGGAGGAACCGGCCGGACCTCTTCTAACAAAGATGCTGGTCCCAGCGCCTTACGAGGGGCCAAAGAAAGAGGCCTCCAAGAAGGTCAAGAAGACCTGGAGTGGCCTTCGTTGTCGTGAAGCTTCGGACGCAAAGTCTGAGGACTCCAGCGACCATCCTTCCTCCAAAGATGAAGAGGAGGAGGAAGAAGACGAGTCCCACGCAGGGGGAGGGAAGAAAAGGACGGCATCCTCATCCCTGGAGGCCGAATCGCCAAAGAGGGGGAAAAGTTCCCTCCCCGAGGCGTCCACCATGGCTGCCGATAGCAGCCCGGAGTGGGATCCCAGGGCTCAGCCCCTGGTAAAGTCATGAGTATATGAAACCCGCACACACCTACAAGCCCGGGGTCATTAGGATGTAGTAGTTTAACTGTCGCCATACTTTGTGCAGCCCGGCGAGGTCCCACGCCGGACAGTCCTCGTCGGTGGATTCGCTGAGCTCAGATGCCCTGGAGAGCGAAAGGCCTCCAGAGGCCCCTTCCCCAAAGCCTCGGCACGACACCGAGGTGTCGTCTCAGCGGGATACGGACCAGAGAGGGCATATCTCTGGGGCCGGATACATGGGAGCAGAGGCTCCCATGTGTGTCGCCGGTGGGGGCGATCTTAGGTTCGGACCGTAGCCGGACACGGTCCTGGAGACTTTTAAAGCTCCAAGATCAGGCGAGCAGCCACCTTTGATGGAGGGAGGCTTGCCCACTCCGCCAGCAACCTCTGTCCCAGCAAAGTTGCCGAGCGGCCTATCGACAGTGCTAAGGAGCGCGTCCATCGTTGATGAATATCGTGCCCTAAAGGGTGCCATAATTGAAAAGATTCAGTCCGCTGAGAGCGGACTGAATGAATCCTGCCTTAGCCTTATGAAAGGCTTTGAGGTATGTTTTTTAGAAACCTTTGGGAGATTGTCATAGTATGAGTAGTATCCCCTGATGCACTGTCTGGAGAAAAAGAGAAGAAGCCGGAAAGGGGATCAATTTTTTCTGCTTTGCAGGAGACTAAGTTACTGACATGTATCCCTTTGTTTGAAAACAGGCGTCTGCAGAGATGACCGCGGCTCATAATGTGGAGGTGTCTGGACTAAAGCAACGTCTGGAATGGGTTGAAGAGGAACTTGGCCGCGTGAAGAAGCAGTTGGAGGACAAGCAAGGTATGTCAAAACCTTGTCCTAAGTTGGGCACAAATTAGAAGGTGTGCCTGATGAAAATATTCATATTGTATGCTCTAGGAGCGAGTGCCGAAATTGAGGCACTGAAGAAGGTTGTGGCCGAAGCCGACAGTAAGGCCGCCGCTGAACAGGCTCTTCGTGAGAAGCACGAGGCCAGGGTCATTGGAGCTGAGCAAGAGCTCCAGGAGGTCGTGAAGAAAAGCGAGGCCTTGGAGCAAAGTCTAGTAGGGAGAGAATCTGAACTCGCCCAAGCTCTCCAAGCCGCAGAGGATGCTCGGGAAGAAGCCCGAGGTGTTCTGAAGGATATTCTGGAGGCCCGGAAGGTTGCGGCTGGTAAGGCCTTTTCTACTCAAGGCCATTTTTGCATAGTAATGGGAGGAACTCTAAGCGACAAGTTGGATTCTTGTTTTTCCAGGGGCGTTTGTGGATCTGCCACATAGCATATCAGATGCTGCCCAACTCTACCGGACTGAGGAGAAGAAGTCTGCGGAGAAGCATTTCTGGTTGCAGTATTGGCGCCGAATTATCCGGTGCCCTTTATCGATCAGCTGAAGCAGCTGGTCGAACTACACCAGGCAGCCGAACTAGCCATGAAGGACTTTGTTGTTCGGCTGTGGCCCGTGGAGCCAATTCCGAGCAGTTACTCCGGACTTGTGAAGCGGATTGTTGGTGCTTGCCCTCGGCTCGATGTCATTAAGCGATCTGTTTGCATAGAGGGTGCATGCATGGCATTTTCCCGTGCGAAGGTGCACTAGGGGAAGCTTGATGCTGAGAAGATGATGACTGAGGGACCGCCGAAGGGTAAGGAGCATCGCAAGCCCGAGTTATATTATGAAGGTGTCCTGAAAGGTGCCCGCCTTGTGGCAGATCAATGTACCAAAGACACTATATTTCCCTGAAGGGAATTATGTCGTCCTTTGTAATGTGGGATAATGGCACTATTTATTATTTATTGCCTGTTTATGTGAACGTTTGTTCTTCCTTTTCGGCTGTTTAGTGTATATAAATCTTGAGAGTTGGCCAGTCATCGGCTTCTGCCCCCACGTAAAAAGTACGGGGGTGTTCAAGACATGCCTGAACACTCTTTATCCCATTGTTGGGTCCTTTTAAGGAGGTGTTCCTCACCACGAACCAGGCAATCAGACTATAGGGCTTTATCACTCTCACTTAGCCATAGGAATTCGAGTATGGTGGGAACAATCCTTGGTATTCGGAAGACCGTACTAGGGGCTCTATTGGCGCCTGATCGGAAGACCGATCCGTCGCACTTTGCATTTATAATGGCATTATGCGGAATAAATCTTTAAAGATTTTACAACCTCTCGAACAGCTGGCCAGCTCTCGCTGTATCATGGCAGTCAGTTCTTGGCTTTCTCTACTGAGGTGCTCGTCCGGAAGAACTGGGACACAATCGCAGTAGTTCTCCCAGCACTACCTTAGCCGATAGAGCGGAACGTAAGGTACCAAAACATGGGTGAGGGAGTCCTGGATAAGGGGGTATCCGAACAGCCGAACTGTATACATCATCCGGACTATTGAAGCATGAAGATACAAGACTCAAGGCCCGACCCGTGTCCGGATGGGACTCTCCTTTGCGTGGAAGACAAGCTCGGCGATCTGGATATTGTATTTCCTTCTTTGCAACCGACTCCATGTAAACCCTAGCGCTCTCCGGTGTCTATATAAACCGGAGAGGATGGTCCTTAGAAGGCCGATCACAATTACAACCATACCATCATAGGCTAGCTCTTAGGGTTTAGCCTCTACGATCTCGTGGTAGATCTACTCTTGTACTACCCATATCTTCAATATTAATCAAGCAGGAAATAGGGTTTTAGCTCCATCGAGAGGGCCCGGACCTGGGTAAACATCTGTGTCCCTTGCTTCCTATTACCATCAGCCTAGACGCACAGATCGGGACCCCCTACCCGAGATCCGCCGGTTTTGACACCGACAATGGGAGCCGGGCAAACCCATCCAATGATCCAAGACATGATTCGGAGCTAATGCATATAGTGCTATAAGTTCGGGGTGCCGAGCGACCAAGAAGGTTGGCGGACTTTGTTGCCATATTATTAGTACTATGAAGCCCCTGACATAGTGGGGCATAACACGATGCACGGGTGCTGTTTAAGACAAAAAGGCGTCAATGAGGAACGACGGCCGGTAAGTGTTATTTAAGTCTACGCATTGTAGTAGGGTGACATGTCTATGCATATGAGTAAGATTTATGCTTATGAAAAGAGTTGTTTTGGCGGAACCTGTCGTGGCCGGACTGGAGGAGGCTGTGTGTGGATCCGAAATGTATCCGAACGGTCTCCTTTGGGGGGGGGGGGATTTACTTATGTGTTCCTGCCTTGTGCGTCCGAGCTGATTCCACGTTGTCAGCCCTGTTCTGCGCCAAAGTTAGTCTGTAAAGACAAATGCTTAAAGGCAGTTGTATGTCATGTTGTGGTTGAACCATGGGTGCCTGATGGGAGCCTAGCTGAACAGGCTATCATGCCATAAAGTAACTCGGACTCCTTAGTTGGTGTCCGGGTAGTTGGTTGTTGAATCAAAATTTGATAAACGGGCATGACTCGCTATTCCAGCAGCTATATGATCTCCACTCTGAGGGTGGGATTCGGCCTTGCCCATCATTGTGACTATGTCAAGTGGGACTGGCCTAGAGTTGTACCCCGTTGAATCTAGCCAACGTGGTTCGTCCCGATAGTATGTGGTAGTTACTGTATAAGTGGACAATGTCGAAGATCTAGTCTTCGACATGGTATTTGTTTGGTGGTCCGAAGACGATCAGTAGCGTGGTACGCCTCTAGAACTTGGCCTTTGCACCTGGCATCTTTTAGAAGATGTTATTGATAGTTTTATGCCCGTGGGGGCTCGTGTGAGATGGAGCCCACAAACTATTGGGTCGATAGTGAGTGCAATTGCTATGGTTGATGCTGTCCGGACGGTCGATGTGATCTGAGGAGATCGATCGTATTTTCGTACTTTGGAGGATCTTCTTTTGACTTCACCATGTTTGATTGGTCTTTTGTTGTTTGAAACCTCCTTTCATTGTTTCCGGTATGTGACCTGCCGTTTTGTTTTGAGGATCCGACATTATCTATTGGTATGCTTGGCCGCCCTTCTAGGGGTACCATGAATTTCACATGGTTGATCAAGTATGTTGCTCGGGCCGGATGGGCTTGAGCTGCTCTTTTTGCGCTGACCGAACTAGGGGCCGCTGAATTCGGTATCAATTTCCTTGACCTGACGCTTATGACGATTGCGTCGAGGTTTGTGGATGCTGCCTTGCGTTTCCTGTGTATTTTCCCGGACCGTGGTATATTGAGGTCGGGGTGTGGGCTTTAGGTTCTCCTTCTTAGGCTGAAGTAGCGAATTGTGCCGTGTGTGCCCTTTGGCCGGGCGGTCGAGTCCGTATTCCTCGGTTGCCAGGACCTTAGTCCATCCGTCTATGAGCAAATCTTGGTCGGCTTGAGTTGATGTTGCTTCTTTTGCAGGCTTTTCATTGTGGCCATAAGCCGTCGCTTAAAGCGAATCTGCTCCACGGGATCCCCAGGCACACTGAATTCATCGTCGCCGAGGCTCACCTCGTCTTCGAAGGGGGGTGTGTAGTTGTCCCTCTCCAAGTATCCATCTGTCGCTTGTCCGGCCTACTCGAAGGCAGGCTGGTCGGGATTGTATTCATCTTCGGCACCTTCTGGATTGTTTTTGACTGTTGTGCCGGTATTGTTGTGGCGGGGCTTGGGGCGGCGCTGATGTCGTTCATACTTTGCCTTCTTCCTTGAGGCGTTATCCTCCATTGCCTCATCGCCATTGGTTTCTTTTGGAGTGTCCACCATATATATATCATATGAGGAGCTGGCTGTCCACCGCCCCGTGGGCAATGGTTCCTGTTCTTCTTCTACGTCGTCGTCCATACCGTCAATGTCTTCAGAGTTGCATTCAAGCACGTCGGTCAAATCATCGACCGTGACTATGAAGTGGGTGGTGGGTGGGCAACGAATTCCCTCGTCTCCAGCTTCCCACTCGAGCCGGACATAGTTCGGCCAAGAGTCTCCTGACAAAGAGAGAGACTCTAACGAGTTTAGCATGTCGCCAAAGGGCGAGTGCTGGAAAATATCCACAGCGGTGAACTCCATTACTGGATCCCAACCAGATTCGGCGGGCTCGGGGGTGCGCGGACTAGAACCTACAGCCGGGCACGAGTACGGGGGTCCAGTGTCGCAGGCTTCCTTGGGGGTGAAGCCTGTGTTTGGCTCTACCATAGATAAGGGTGCTGCCTCCGGGGCGGGGTCCATCCACCCGTCCTCGGGCAACACAATCTGCCCTGGATTTAGGTCCGGGGCTCCTGCAAGTGCGGTATCTCGAGTATTGTCCGACAGCAGGTCTAAGCCGTGCTCATCGTGACTGTTCGGTGCTCCTGGCGTAGGCCCGAATCCGTCGAAGATCAAGTCTCCACGGATATTGGCCGTGTAATTCAAGTTTCCGAACCTGACCTAATGGCCAGAGGCATAGCTATCGATCTACTCCAGATGGCCGAGCGGATTGGCCCGCAGTGCGAAGCCGCCGAACACGAAGATCTGTCCGGGGAGAAAGGTCTCACCCTGGACCATTGTTGTTGATGATTGAAGGAGCCATCGAGCCTTACAGCGACGACACAGAGGACCTCTCAATGAAAGCACCAATGTCGGTGTCAAAACCGGCGGATCTCGGGTAGGGGGTCCCGATCTGTGCGTCTAAGGCTAATGGTAACAAGAGGCAAGGGACACGATGTTTTACCCAGGTTCGGGCCCTCTCGATGGAGGTAAAACCCTACTTCCTTCTTGATTGATATTGATGATATGAGTGTTACAAGAGTTGATTTACCACGAGATCATATAGGCTAAACCCTAGAAGCTAGCCTATGATGATTATGATTCTGTCTCTAAGGACTAAACCCTCCGGTTTATAGAGATACCGGAGGGGGCTAGGGTTTACATGGAGTCGGTTACAAAGAAGGAAATATAATATCAGGATCGCCAAGCTTGTCTTCCATGCAAAGGAGAGTCCCATCCGGACACGGGACGAAGTCTTGAGTCTTGTATCTTCATGGTCCATTAGTCCGGCCAAAGTATATAGTCCGGCTGTCCAGATACCCCCTAATCCAGGACTCCCTCACAACCCTCGGTGTTTGAGGATCCCTATTTCCCCAATCATGTGTACCAACTCAACAAGGCACTCTATGGCCTTAAACAAGCCCCACGTGCATGGTATGAGCATCTTACTGAGTTGTGCAAGATCGTGGGTTCAAAATTGGGAAAATCGACCCCACTCTTTTTACTAAGAAGGTCAAAGGGGAGTTGTTTGTCTGCCAACTATATGTTGATGACATTATCTTTGGTTCGCCTATCAAAGCTTACAATGAGGAATTTGCTGCTCTCATGACCTCAAAGTTCAAGATGTCTATGATGGGAGAGTTGAAGTTCTTTCTCAGATTCGAAATCAAGCAAACAAGAGAAGGAACCTTCATCAACCAAGCCAAATACACTCAAGACATGCTCAGGAGATTCAAGCTAAGTGATGTCAAGCCGGCTTCTACTCCAATGCCCGTCAAATGCCAACTTAACATAGATCCCAATGGTGAAGCGGTGGATCAAAAGGTATATCGCTCCATGATTGGCTCCCCGCTGTACCTTTGTGCATCTAGACCGGATATCATGTTGAGTGTGGGAATTTGTGCATGGTTTCAAGCCGCACCTAAGGAAAGCCACTTTGTGGCGATCAAGTGAATCTTTCGATATTTGGGCCATACACCAAACTTTGGCCTTTGGTACCCAAGAGGAGCCAACTTTGATCTTTTGGGCTATACAGACCCGGATTGGGCGGGAGACAAAGTGGATAGGAAGTCCACCTCCAGAGGATGCCAATTGCTTGGTTGCTCTAAGAACCAAAGTTGTGTATCTCTCTCGTCCATCGAAGCAGAGTATGTGGCTGCTGGTAGTTGTTGTGCTCAACTTCTATGGATGAGGCAAACTTTGAAGGATTACGGTGCCACGTGTGACGAAGTGCCTCTTTGATGTGACAATGAAAGTGCCATCAAGATCTCTCTCAACCCGGTGCAACACTTCAAGACAAAGCATATTGAGATTCGGTATCATTTCATCCGGGATCACATTAGGCGAGGGGAGATCAAGGTTAAGTATGTCAACACTCATGATAACCTTGCAGATATTTTTCACGGAGCCCTGGGATGAAGCAAGATTTCACGAGTTAAGCCATGAGCTAAATATCATTGATTCGAGCAATGTAGCTTGAACCCTTGCACACCCCACCATACTCAATGTGATATCTTGTTTAGGTGTAGGCATGGACATAGGGGGAGTGTTGTTCTCTCAATGAACTCTCCCTCCCCCCATTATGCATAAATTGATCAACTCTTTCACATTAGCCATTGTGATGG
Source organism: Triticum dicoccoides (assembly GCF_002162155.2). Classification (NCBI taxonomy): domain Eukaryota; kingdom Viridiplantae; phylum Streptophyta; class Magnoliopsida; order Poales; family Poaceae; genus Triticum; species Triticum dicoccoides. The sequence goes on from NC_041385.1 coordinate 155,277,180, forward strand.
TACTTGTGCTTCAAAGACCAGTTTTCGTCATGGGCCCAAGGATGATTCTTCACACTACCATACCAATTGACTCAAACATAGGTGGCTCCTACCACCGCCCTCTCTGTGGAGAGGTTGTGTTTCATTTTTGGTCCTTGTTGTCGTTTGCCCTTCTCTTTGTGTCGTGTTTGTGTTTGTGTTGTCTCTTGTGCTCGCCTCTTGGTGTGTTTGGTGTCTTGAAGGTTGCATTGCAAAGGCCGTTTCCCTATCTTTTGCGAAACTTGTACTCTCTTGGGGGTACGGTCCTACCGTGGCAAGCCACGGTACTACCGCAGGAGTGGATTGCTCTGTGCATGCACAGTTGCATCCTAGGCATGGTACTATTTCTTCCATCGCGGTAGTAATTTTTTACTGCCGGTGGAAGAGCGGTACTTTTGCCCGGGCGGTACTACCACGATGACCCGCGGTACTACTGCGCCGTCACGAGCGGGCGAGCGTTAAGAGCGGGTAGGGGAGTTCCAACTCTCCCATACCCATTCACCTCTTTTCCCCACCCCGTCTCTCTCTCTCCTGCCCAAGAACGGCGCCGACGGACCTCGCCGGATCTTCGTCTCCAGCCGCTCTCCTCGCATTCCGTCCGGTGGGATCGTTCCCCACCTCGTCCTCTTGCCATGGACCCCGGTATTTCCCCAAGTCCTTCTCCTTTTGTTCTGTTCTTGTGCTTCTAGGTCTTGGGGAGATGCATGTGTAGTTCATGTGATTTTCGGCTAAATTTGTGCAAGAGGGAATTGTAGGAGAGTGGTAGTGCAGTAAGCATGCTATTTGGAATGACACAACAGTTTAGTTTGATCAACGGTAGTACCGATCTAGTTTTGTAGTTGTTCCTAGATCCAGATCCACTGTTATTGTGGCGTTTGTATCCGTGCAGTACTACCGCTCCTCGTGGAGCGGTACTACCGCATCCTCGCACATGATCTGCCTCATGTGGTACTACCACTCCCTTGGAGAGGTACTACCGCTCGGGGCGCGGAAGTAAAGAATTACTTCCGCTCCAGGTGCTGTACTACCGTGCCACCCCGGCACGGTACTACTGCGGCTGGAGCGGATGTAATTTTTTACGTCCGTGCACCGGTCCGGTACTACCGTAGATTTGCAAATTTTGCTGCTTTGTCCTTCCAAATCTCGTGCTTGCTTGTTTCTTTTGGCTTTGGCCCTGGTCTTTGCATTGATCCTTCTCGCTTTTCTTGCGTGTTGTTGTGTTGTGTGTCATAGGTGCTGGCTCTGGTTCCAATGTTTGTCGCTCAAATCCCAGCCATGACACCAGTTCGAAGCGCCTGCACGACCAAGATGAAGCTCCAAAGGGCTCCAATGCCTCCCAACGCAGAACCAAGCACACCGCCACCAAGCTCAAGGAGCCCACCATGGGCATGGATGAGATACCACTGTCTGAGTTTATCGTTCGAAGGAAGACCAACCCCTATGTGAATCCCCGTGCCAACTTCAGAGGGAATGATCTGTTTTGGACCAAGCAGCAGAACCTTATCCATCTGGATGTGATCAAGGCCAAGCAGAACATCTACATGGACGTGCACTGGATTGACATGAATCACCTGAGGCAGGATAAACACTGTGACTATTTTGATGAGGCTTTGGACTTGGTGGAGCAATTTGGCATTGAGGACATGCTTACCTCTCACCTGGACTTTGACCCAGAGATTGTGGCTCAGTTCTTTGCTTTGGTCCACTTCCATTCTGATGAGCCAAGGAACATGACATGGATGACCAATGGTCAACAGTTGACTGCTAAGTGGAGGGACTTCATGGATCTTCAGGTTCCTGATGTGGGGCTCTACACGCCCGTTGGTGTTCACCCTCATGCCAACCCTGAGTCAGCCAACAAGAACAAGCTTCAACCCTTCTATGTTGAGAAGACACTTCCTAGTAAGAAGAAGGTGTGGTTGCTGAACTCCTTCCTTGACATCATGCATCGGATCTTAAGCAACTCCCACTTCTCGCGCATCGATGACAAGGACAAGGTGCATGCCTATCTTGCGGATATGATGCTCCTTTGTGAGGAGGCGCGTCATGCTCAGACACAACCACTTGATTTCTCACATATCATGTGGTGCGACCTTCAGTTTGCGGTGTTTAACCGTAAGGTCCCCATCTATGGGACTTACCTGTTTCTCTTGATCACCAAGACTTGGGAGAAGCTCTATCCCGATGATGAGTTTGTTTCCCCCGGCTGGATTCATCATGAGCCCATCAAGCTCCGCATCAAGAGCCAATGGGCTAACACCACCACCAGTGCTGAGGCTGAGGCTGCCAAGATGGATGTGGATGAGGATGATATAGAGGAGGAGGAAGCGGAGGAGGACAGTTTTGATGGATACACTCCTCCCTCTTCTGAGCCCTCTTGGGCTAAGAAGCTGAAGAAGATGATGAAGGCTCTATTCTGCATGCAGACCCATGGGCAGTACAAGGCCCATGTTGCCTCCAAGAAGAGTCGCCAGCATGATAAGAAGATATTGAGGACCTTTGGCGAGAATGTGACCAGTGGATTAGAAGAAATCATCAATCTGGAGGCTGTCCGGATAGCCAAGCAAGGTTATCTGTTGGGGATTAACTGTTAGGTATGACCCGCCCAGGATGGGCCAGGTTATACATATGGCGATTCATCATATGAAGCCCACGAGGACATTGAAGATGGCAGTTTAGCTAAGGGCCCAAGGCCCAAAGGCGACTTAAGGCCCGTAGGGGTAAACCTCCATATATGTAAAGACTTGTATTGTAAGGCATGTAAAGGTAGTCACCGAGCCGGACACATTATCTATGAGCCGGCCGGGACCCCGTGAGCCAATGGGCGTCAACCTGTGTATATAAAGGGACGACCCGGCGGTGGTTCAGGACAAGAAACAACAGATCGAAAGCTAGGTTAAGCGGATTCGCTCCCTAGTAATTGAGACATAAGCCATACCACCTCAAACTGGATTAGGCCTTTACCTTCACCGCAAGGGACCGAACCAGTATAAACTCCCATGTCCTTTGTCCCATTTAACCCCTTTAAGCTACCTAGTTGCGATGGCTCCACGATAAGTTCTTTTGCTAGGACATCTGCCATGACCTTTCCACGACAGTTGGCGCCCACCATGGGGCCAGTGTACGGTGGTTTCGAGTTCTTAAAGGGAAGCTTCAAAGGGCTCAAGGGATACATTGTGGGCCGGATGACCAAGAGTCGATGCGGCAAGCTCTACATCGACGATGCAGGCTTGAGCCCCGAGGCCGGCTCAATTGAGTATGGGTACCGGGTCCCCTTCGATGGAATCCATGTCTTCATCGTCAAGATCGGCGAGCCGGGCCCTGAGCCGGACATCTGCGCCGACATCATCGAGATGGCTCAGCGTGCGAGACCCGCCTGAGCTTAGGTCGCCGTGAAGCGTGCCTTCGTGGGATGCATCCATGGAGCAGAATTTGATGAAGGATCTATGTCTAGCGGTGAGACGGCCATCTACTCTGATGGTGAGTCGTCCACGGACAACTAATTTGTTGTATCAGCTGCAAGAAGGCAGGCTTGGGGGCTATTCCGATGGCGACAGTATTTCGGACCCCTATGAGCCGGCAAACAGAGTCGGGATCTTCATGGCTAGTACCCAGCCTGGGAAAAATTCTTTAACCGCAGCGGCGGTGATGGCAGCCAGGGCAGGAAGCCATGCGCGCCCGCCGGCTCAGGTTTTGATGGCTTTAATGGATAAATTGACAGCTCTGTTAACAGCCGTGGTCAACCTGGTGAATCAAGCTCAGCATGATGCGGAGGTGGCAAAGTTACGTGATGAGGTAGCACTAGCTAAGGAAGACCTGGCGGCAGAGGACGTCAGGATAGCCGCGGAACGGGCTGCTTCGGATGCTCAGGCCCAACGGATTCAGTCGGAGGCTTTCCCGTTTACGATGGATCAAAACTCTTCAAATGAAATCATGAGGAGGAGGCACCAGTCCCGTCTACCTCCGGTTTACGAGGCTAGAAACCTCTTCTGCACGCCTGGTGCAGGGCCCAGTAACCCGTTGGGGATAAACCGGGCCACGACACCCAAGGTTGGGACGCCGGTTCAACCACGCATGATGGAACCCCCTCGTCTGAATACCACTCCACCTCAGCATGTACCAACACCATCGGGTCATTATTCTAATCCTTTCGAGAACATGATTGTTGCGGCGGCACGATTGGCGGCTCTCCCGGTGGATGGCGACTCTCCAACGGCAGTTGAAACATGAAGGGTCAGAGAACTTCTTCAGACAGCATTGGCGCAGTAGGAGGCATATTCTTATAGTTGAGATAGGATTCACTCGAACCCTCGCCCAAGCTGGAGTTATAACAGGCACATGGACTCACCAGCCGTTTCAAGCAACGCCCAGCATTGTGACCAGCCGCGTGGGCATGACCCGACGCGTGATGGAGCTCTTAACTTCATTGATCAGGATAGAGTGCGTCAAGAAGACGAGCAGGCGGCTCAGCGGGCGTCTCACCAACCCCTTCCGGTTTATCCAACAACTTCGATTGAGGCAAGCGTGACCTCTAGATCTATAGGTCTACCCTATTTGGTGCCGGCTCTGCGTAATGAGCGTTTGCCCAAGGATTTCAAAGGACCTCGAAAGGTACCTAATTACACAGCCACTAACCCCCTTAGGCATGGATTCAAAGTTATGAGATGGCCATGGAATTATTGGAAGTCAGTGATGCTGCCCGCGCCAAGTACTTCACCATGATGCTGGATGGAACGACCCGTACTTGGTTAAATGGGCTGCCGGCTAATTCCATCGGGTCATGGGCCGAGTTAAAGGCCCGGTTTATTCAGAACTTTAAGGACACATGCAAGCAGCCCATGTTGATTGTGGACTTGGCTACTTGCGCCCAAGAGGAGGGTGAATCAACGACCCATTGGGTGCGCCGGGTCAAAGCTATCATACATTCATCTAATAACATGAATGTCGGCTCTGCGGTCTTAATGTTGGAGACAAATTGCCATTTTTTGCCGCTTAAACAGAAGCTGGGGCGGCTCAAGCGCGGTTGTAATGATATGGGGCAGCTGATGGCGGCTCTAACCAAATATGCCGACTCTGATAGTACCAAGGACCCCGAGTCTAACAATGAAAAGACAGGGAAGGGAAAGAAGAACGGCAATGCCAAGGGTCGGCAGCATAACCCGGCGAATCAGGGGGGCAACGGTAAATGCAAGGCTGATGGTAGCTCAGAGTTTGTGGCTAACACCAATGCACAGGGCAATAATCAGCGTCGCAAGTGGAGGCCGCCTCCTCGGAACAACGGACTAGGTCCTACTCTTGAGCAGTTGCTTAACGAGCCATGTTCAAAGCATGGCACGTAGGAGAAACCAACTACTCACCTTTGGAAGGATTGTTCCATTATGAGGGCTTCAAAAATTCTGACTCATTTCATAGCAATCATGGGCCAGGCGGCGGCGGTTCTCATGGCCTGGGTTATGGAGGTGGCGGTTCTAATTCTGGCTTCCAGGGCCACCAAGGTAATCAGGGTGGTTATAATCCGCAATCCTGCCAGGGGAGTCAGCAGCAGCAGCAATCCGGGTATCAGATTAATCCGAAGCAGCTGAATAGTGGGCAATATCATTTTTTCACAAGTTTATGCAAGCGGGACCAGAAGCTCCACAAGCAGGCTGTGAACGCTGTTGAGCCGGTAGTTCCTTATTACTTGCGATGGTCTGAGCAGCCCATTATGTGGAGTAGAGCGGATCACCCTCCCCGAGTTGACAATCCGGGTCACTTAGCCCTTGGTGGTGGTGCCTCAAGTTGGTGGATACAAATTCACTAAGGTACTCATGGATGGAGGTAGTAGCATTAACATCCTATATTATGAGACTTTCCGTCGCATGGGGTTAACTGATAAAAATCTTAAGACATCCAATACTGTTTTCCATGGAGTGGTGCCTGGTAAGTCGGCGTAACCGATGGCCTTTGGAGATGAGCATGATTCCCGGCCTGAGAAGCTAACCTTTGAACTGGTCAAAATAAGGAGCCCATACCACGCTCTGTTTGGATGGCTGGCTTATGCCAAGTTTATGGCACGACCGTGTTATGTTTATTTACAGCTCAAGATGCCGGGTTATAAAGGGACCATCACAGTGCATGGGAGTCGGAAGATAGCCCTGGAGTGTGAAGAAGGTGATGCGGCTTATGTTGAGTCTGTCTGTGCAACAAAGGAATTGAAGTTTTACAAGGACAATATTTACCCGACGGATATGGCATCTTTGAAAAAGCCAACTACGGAGCATGATCTGGTGCTGAAGTTTAAGTCGGGCGATGACACCAAGCTGGTTGATTTTGTTCCTGGCGACTCATGCAAGCAGTTCAGTATCAGTGCTAATTTGGATCCAAAATAGGAAAGCGCGCTCATCGAGTTCATCCATGAGAACCGGGACATCTTTGCATGGGAACCTTCTGACATGACGGGTGTACCGAGGGAACTCGTTGAGCACACTCTCAACATTGATCTGAAATTTAAACCGGTCAAGCAAATCCTTTGTCGTTTCAACGAGGAGAGGCGTAAGGCCATTGGTGAAGAAGTGGCCCGGCTCTTGGTGGTTGGGTTCATTGTTGAAGTTCTTCATCCAGAGTGGTTGGCTAACCCGGTGTTGGTGCTTAAGAAGAATGGCACCTGGCGCATGTGTGTGGATTACACGGACTTAAGCAAGGCTTGTCCGGCTGATCCTTTTGCTCTCCTTCGTATTGATCAAACCATTGATGCTATGGCGGGTTGTGAGCATTTGAGTTTTTTGGATGCTTATTCTAGTTATCAGATCAAGATGGCAGTTAAGGACCAGGACATGACAACTTTCATTACTCCGTTTGGAGCCTTCTGCTATGTGTCTATGCCTTTTGGGCTCAAGAGTGCCCAGGCGACTTATCAGCGATGTGTGCAGAATTGTCTTCACAGTCAGATTGGGCGCAATGTTCATGCTTATGTGGACAACATTGTGGTCAAATCCAGAGAGAAGGAAACTTTGATAGATGATTTGAAAGAAACCTTCGATAATCTTCGGGTCTACAAGATGATACTTAACCCGGCCAAGTGCATTTTTGGTGTGCCAGCAGGAAATCTTTTGGGTTTTCTGGTTTCTAACAGAGGCATTGAGGCTAACCCGGAGAAGATCTAGGCCATCACCTCTCTGGCAAAGCCGGCATGTATCTATGATGTTCAGCATCTGGCGGGTCGTATTGCTACCTTAAGCCGGTTCATAAGCCGGTTGGGTGAGAAGGCCATACCGCTATATCAGATGATGAAGAAAACAGATAACTTCGTCTGGAGAGATGCTGCTAACGACGCATTTGAAACAGCTAGTTGAGCCGCCATTCCTTGCTGCTCCCATTGATAAGGAGCCATTATTGTTATATGTGGCTTCTAACACCCGTGACGTCAATGTAGCCAGTGTGGTGGAACAGAAGGCGGCCGGTTTATTATATTAGTGAAGTGCTTATTGAGTCCAAGTAGAGATATGCACATTGGCAGAAGCTCATTTATGGGGTGTTCATGGCCAGCCGGATGCTTAAGCAATATTTTCTGGGTCATCCCATCACTGTGGTCAATTCTGCTCCTTTAGGAGATATTATTCAAAACAGAGAAGCCACAGGACGAGTCGCCAAGTGGGCCATTGAACTTGGGTCTCATGGTTTAAAATATATGCCTCCCACTACCATTAAGTCTCAAGCACTGGTGGATTTCATCAACGACTAGACAGAGATGTAGATGCCTAAAGAGAAGCCAGATAACACATATTGGACTATTCACTTTGATGAGTCCATGCAATTGGAGGGCTCGGGGGCTGGAGTTGTCTTAGCTTCCCCCCGAGGTGAGAAGTTTTGTTATGTTCTAAGGTTGATGTTCCCCTATACTAACAATGCAGCTGAGTATGAAGCCTTGCTCCATGGTCTTCGGATGGCTAAAGAGATGAATTTAAGTCGGGTGAGATGTTTCGACGACTCAGACTTGGTGGCTCAACAAGTCTTAGGAACATAGGATTCTAAGGATCCACTCATGGCGGCTTATCGCCGTGAAGTTGATGCTATTGCGGGGTACTTCAAGGGTTATCAAGTGGAGCACATTGATCGCAGGAAAAATGAGGCGGCTGATGCTTTAAGCCGGTTGGGAACTCACGTAAGTTGGTGCCACCTAACAATTTCTTGGATATTCTGCATAACCCTTCTGTCAAGTTGCCTACATAGTAAGATCTGGTTGTCCCTGACCCAGAGGCACAATTGGTGGCGGCTCTTCACGCTATCCCAGATTCGACAGTACCATATTTGGCTTACATGACCCGGGGCGTGTTACCTAAGGATGAAACTTTGGCCAGGCAGATAACCTGGCGGTCTAATTGCCAACGGTGAGTTACACCATCACAGTGTCACTGGGACGTTTCAGCGTTGCATCACTCCTGAGGAAGGTCGTGTGATTCTTCATGAGATCCATGAGGGAAATTGTGGTCATCATGTCGGCTCAAAATCCCTTGTGGCCAAAGCTTTTCGTCATGAATTTTATTGGCTAACGGCTCATGCTGATGCATGGGATTTGGTCAGTAAATGTGATGGTTGTGAGAAATTTTCATGGCGAGCTCATGTGCCGGCTCAAGAATTCAGCATGATTCCAATTACTTGGTCGTTTGCAGTCTGGGGGCTTGATATGGTTGGGCCTTTCAAAAGGTCCAAAGATGAAAAGACCCATCTCTTGGTGGTGGTTGACAAATTCACAAAGTGGGTTGAAGCAGAGCCGGTCAGTAAGTGTGATGCGGCAACAATGATTCAATTCATTAAAAAGGTGATTTTTCGCTTTGGCTTTCCCCACAACATCATAACTGATAATGACACTAATCTGTCCAAGGGTGCTATGAAAGAGTTTTGTCAACGTGAGCATATTCGACTTGACGTTTCGTCAGTAGCTCACCCTCAATCCAATGGTCAAGCTGAAAGAGCCAATCAAGAAATTCTGAGAGGCATCAAGCCCCAGCTTATGGTTCCGTTGCAGAGGACGCCTGGTTGTTGGGTGGAAGAGTTATCTTCTATGATATGGAGTATCAATATTACTCCCAATAGGTCTACGGGTTACACGCCTTTCTTCATGGTTTACGGAGCAGAGGCAGTTCTCCCTAGTGACATCCGTCATGACTCGCCCCATGTGGCGGCTTATGTTGAAACTAATAACAAACAAGCACATCAAGATGCACTTGACCTGTTAGATGAGGAGCGTGACCTTGCGGCGGCTCGCTCGGTGATTTACCAACAAGACCTGCGTCGTTACCACGGCCACCGGGTTAAGTCCAGAACCTTTTAGGAAGGTGATTTGGTGATCCGGCTCATCCAGGATCAAACTGATATGCATAAGTTATCCCGACCTTGGGAAGGACCCTTTGTGGTCAGCAAGAACTTGAACAATGGGTCATACTACCTTATCGATATTCGAGAGCACAAGGACTCATGTAAGTCGGAAGAGGAGACCTGTCGGCCGTGCAATATCGCTCATCTTCGGTCTTACTACACTTGAGCCACCGGCTCTTATGATGTACATACTTTTTGAAGATGTATATATTATGATGATGATAATAATAAAGCAGGGTCTCTGTTGTTTCATCTTCAACAATCATGTGTCTTCGTCATCATAAGTTCAAAAGACCAAATGGGGGCTGGATCATATTCAAATCGTAGCTATTAACCCCTTTTGGCCAGCTTCCTAGTCGTATTCGAACCATAGTCGTAAACATTTTGATCATCTGGGGCCTTGTTCATATTCGAATCATAGCTATTAACCCCTTTTGGTCCGGCTTATTGATCGTAGTCGAATCATAGATGTTAAACAATTTGATCATTGGGGGCTTGATCATATTCGAATCATGGCTATTAACCCCTTTGGTCCAGCTTCCTGGTCGTATTTGAACCATAGTCGTAAACACTTAAATCACTTGGGGGCTGGATCGTATTCGAATCACAGCTATTAACCCCTCTTGGTCCGGCTCATGAACGTATTCGAATCATAGCCGTTAAATACTTTGGTCATTGGAGGGCTTCCTGATCGTATTCAAATCATAGCTATTGGTACCCCTTTGATTGGCGCAATACCAAATACCATTTGGGGGCTTCCTGATCATATTCGAATCATAGCTGTTAACCCTTATGGTCCGGCTCCCTGCTCGTATTCGAAGCATAGCCTCGTTTTGACATTTGGCTTGACTTCTTGAAGTTTTTTCGGTCCTTCTTGATACTATCTTGCCTTTTGGTTTAAAGTAATTACGGCCATGCATCCTTTACTTTCACAGCTCATATTTGAAGCTTACCCATGGTTTCTATTACCTGGTTTAATGAGAGGCGACAACTCGCCCTTACATGATGATATCCAACACTTGGAAATATTGGCTTCTGAAGCTTTGGGTCCTCACCCTTACTACACAAGGTATAGTAAACTGGCAGTACAATTCAATATCACAGGTATGATATTGTTATTATTATATCTCAATTCGGGTTCAGCCAGCCTTATCCATAACTGTTTTAAAACATTAATGGTTATATGCGAGGTATTATGACCCACCCTGCGGTAAACCGCCAAGGGATCTTGTGATCTATTTTGTGTGCAGGATAATTCAGAATTTTCATCCGCACGAGTCAAACAATATGATAAGTGTAAAGAGGATAAATATAAGGCGGCAGCTTAACAACGTTGACCAAACGCAAACGTGCACGATGGCACAACAGAGCAAAGTTATTGATACCCTATTATATGACTCCCGGAGTCCAAATGATTAACTGTTTTTTAGAAGGTCACAAATATGAACCACCCAGCGGATCAATCTTCTTGATGCCCTGGCGCTTCCGGGTCATCCCTCTCTGCTTCTTTGTCCTGTTCTACGTCCTGGAAGGTTGGTCACAACCAGTCAATGCCACTCAAAGCTTGGAACACAACTTCATCATCAATTAGCTTGGACGGGTCAACTTCAGGAGCAAATGTGTGCTTACGGATTGGGGGGATCAGGTCTTTCACTTTGTAAGACGGCGTTGGCATATTCTGATTTCCCACATCATAAGCCGATTGATACTTGGTGAGGTTTGTCTCATTGGCAATCAAACTGGCCAGAGGACATATATCCTTCACGCAAGCAGCAAAGTCTTTCTGGTCAAATGGAGTGCCATCTTCCTTGAAGCTTGGATACTCGATAGAGATATCGACCGAGTCTAACTCCGGTAACCATGCTTTGGCCCGGCTTAAGGCAGTCATAGCTCCATCTCTCACAGATGATCGCTTCATTTCATTAAACCTCTTGGGCAAGATGGAAAGTTTCCTTCACACATCAACCAAGAGTGTGGGGGCTTCATTAGATGGAGAAATTGTGGCCAATGCATGCTGAGCACCAGTGTAAAGCTGCTCTACCAATGTGTAAACCGCCTTCAGCTTCACAAGCATATCTTGGTTGAGATTGGTGCTTCTGGGCCCTGCAAAATAATCATTGGATGGGTTTAAAGTGGTTTGTATCATCAAGGATTTTTTTCAAATTTGATAATCATAAGGCGACTTACCAAAGATAGCATAAACCATCTGAGACACCTGGCGTTTTAAGTCGGTGCGTTTAGTGGTCGCTTCCTGGAGAGCCACCTCCGCCTTCTCAGCCCGTTGTGTCAAGGATATTTTCTCTTCAGCCCAGGCGTTTTTCTCAACTTCAAAGCCGGTCCTCACTTTTTCTACTTCAGCCACACTAAATTCAAACTTTGAATTCGCCTTCTAGGTCTCAGCCTCTTGCAGCTCCAGACAAGTCTTCAAGTCAAACAACTCTGATTGAAGTTGAGCAGTGGTGGTCTGTTCATACACCAGATCAAAATCATAGTTCAACGTTAGTTCAAAACATTAAGTCCCAAGCCTTTTGCAAGAAACAACACTTGGCACTTGGGGGCTAATGTCTACTGAAAGCTCTATTTATGTGGCAGCTTATGTGAATAAGTCCCAAGCACTTTGCGAGCAAGAGTACTTGGCACTTGGGGGCTAATGCATATTGCTTGTCTTGTTGCAATTTTACGACGACCCCTTGGTGCTACAACCGGCTATAGTCGGCTCAGGAGAACTACACAAGTAAGTACTGTGTTCAAGAGTAGGAAGGACCGACTCATTCATGCAGATTAAACCGGCCTTTGGGGGAGACGAGTTCAGTACTAATCAAGACATATCTATTTTAAATCGGAAGCTTTAAGCCGGATTTTGAAAGGATTGTTTCATAGGTTGTTATTTATGTTCATGGTGATGAAGTCTACAACATATTCAAAATAAGCAGTAAACTTGGGGGCTGGCAGGATATGCATAACTTCAAGAATGGTGGGGCCTATACCTCAAATTTTTGGTGCATCTGCTTCACCATGTCAAATTCAAACTCATGACTGCTGTGTACTTGACTGAGAAACCCAGAGTATATTTCACCAATGCTCAGTTGAGAATAATTGGCAACATCAAATCGCACTTTGCGCTGCTCAAAATGTTCTTCCTTGGCAGAGTGCTTGGCCAGGACAGTAGGTATTCCCGGCTCTTTAAAGCCAGTCTTGGTGATCACTACATCATCGCCTTGTGCATCGGCCGTCTTGACAGGGCTTGGTGCTTCAGGGTTCAAAGTTTCGTCATAGAATTGATCAACAGGAGGTGCAGGAGTCGTTGATGGAATATCAAGAACCAGCACATATGATTGAGGGATGGAGATTTCAGGCGCTGGGGTCTGCTGCTCCGACTCATTGACTTTCGGATCTTCAACCGGCTTATTCATCTTTGCCCTCTTGCTAGGATTGGCTTTTCCACTGCATGAGTCATAAAGGTCAGTACAAGTATAAAAGGATCATAATGAGTAAATGATAAGTAAGTTGCCATTACCCAGGAGCGGTCTTGAAATCCGGCAGATTGGATTGAATTGAGTCGCCGGAAGAGGAATGAGATGTTTCCTGATAATTTGAGTCAGAAGAATTGAGTGGTTGACGAGTGAGACCCGCCAAAGATTAAAAGAGTTTAAGTAGGGGGTGACCTCATTTCGACGCTTCCTCGGAGTGTTCGATAAGCCGGAGGATAGTTTTGCATCCTTGCTGGTCCGAGTCTGTGGCCGGCTCTCGTGTTGTTGTTGCTTCAAAAGAAAATGAGGATCCAAATGAGCTAAGGGGTGTGAAAAGCTTACTTTCCGGGTTACTCTTCGATTTTTTTGTCTTGGCAAGGGCTCGGGGTCGGAGGAAATGATAGTTACCTTTTCTCCAACCGCCTGACGCGTTCCCGTGTCATCCTAATGATAGTCAGTGTCAATAAGATAGTTGAAAATGAGCCAAGAGAATCAAGGGCTACCTCCGACTCAGAGGTGTCGTCCAGTTGAAGCAATTCAGAAGCGATGGGCTTCTTTCCCCTCTTTTTGGTGGCTCTCTTGGCGGCTTTCTTAGCCTTCCTGGCTCTCTTGGCAACTTCATGATCATACTCTTTCTTCCAGAAATCATCATGAGCCTGTGAAAATCATCAAGGATGAGTTATAACAAGGTATTTAAGGATGAAGGTAAAATAAGTAATTTGGCGGCTTACTTCTAGTGCTGGGTTAGATTTGCATAAAGGGCTTAGACCCGCCTTGCTGCAGTCTACCAGGCTTTCATGTAGAAGAGTCTTTGTCATCTCGTTGATGGTGTCGTTAGTTAAGTCCTCAGAGCTGTGGCACAGTGGATCCTTTTTCTCACCCGTGTAGGCACACATTAAGCCAGAGCAGCTGCTTAAGGGAATGGCCCGCCATGAAACCCAGCATCAGACTAGGTCAATGCCAGTTAGGTCGTTTACCAGCAGAGCCTTGACCTTGGCAAAGGTAGGGGTGAGTTTCTTGCATTCAACGGTTGACAGCTTGTCAGGAAGAGGATGATTTGATTCCAGACGCTGGGCGCGAAAGCCGGGAAGCTGGTTCTCGTCAGCCGGAGAGGTATCCTTGCAATAGAACCATGTCTGGTTCCAGTCCTTCGGGTGACTCGGTAGGCAGGCGTAAGGGAAGATAACATCCCTCCTGCGCTGAATTGAGATTCCACCAAGCTCCAGACTGGGTTCGTTTGACTACCCATTTTGCCGGTTCAAATAGAAGTACTCTCTGAATAACTCCATAGTGGGCTCCTCTTGAAGGTAGATTTTGCAGAACACTTGGAAATTGCATATGTTGGACACGGAATTGGGTCCGATGTCTTGAGGATGAAGGTTGAAAAAGTGCAGAACGTCCCGGAAAAATTTAGAGCCGGGCGATGAGAAGCCCGGTTCATATGATCAGTGAAGAAAATGAGTTCGCATTCCTTGGGTTGTGGTTTATCTTCTTCCTCTTAGGGGCGCGGTAAGACATGATGGACTTCTTAGGCAAGTAACCGGTTTTCACAAAATCTTGAAGAGTGTTTTCCGTGCCAATGGAAGGAACCTAGTTACAGGAAGTGGTTGTTTTACGTGGCATTATGAAGGAAGCCTAAAAAGGAAAAAGAACAAAGTTTGCGGGTTCAAATTAAGCCGGACGGAAAAGTATTACATCACATATTCAAATGGCGGCTTAAAAAGGGGGCCTAATGGTATATGACTAATTACAGCAGGTTATCTAAGCCGCCATGAGTAGTGTGATATCTATCAAATAAGAAATCTGTTGAGTGTTGCAATTAACTATAGCCGGTGATATGAGCTGCCATGACTAGGTAGATCTATCAAAATGCAGTTTTTTCCTAAGTACCGTACAAAAAGGTTTCACAGATTACAATTATTTTTTCGGTTCAGCTGCAATTCAGAAAAAGAAGATAAATCAAGACCTAAAACTAGTACAGGGGAGTTCATAAGCTCTAATGAGATCTCTTTTCAAGGAAAAAGGGTCCGCTGGTATTGATGGCAAAGGCAAAACTACTACCGCACAAGTTCTATGCCGTTTTTAGATCAAAGGGTGCTACGATGGAAGAACTAGGAAAGAACTACAAAGAACACGAAGAACAGCCGAAACCCTAATGCAATCTGAAGCGTTGGAGGAGGAGCACTTACAAATGCAGATCCGACTGCGATGGAGCGCCGGTTTACTCTGGTCCGACACAGGTTGATGCAGCAGCCAAGGATGAGGAGGACGAGGTGCTTCGTGGCGGCGGCGGAGCTCGAGTGGCAGAGAGCACTACAAAAAAAGACACATCAGTGACATTTTTGGCTGAATGAAAAAAATTATGTCATACTTATGACAATTCTATGACGATAATTGTGACAAAACCGTGGTAGAAGCGAGGGCGAGGAAAATTTCGGTGAGTTTCCGGTTACTGTGGGTGGTCGGGGACCGAGCGATGCGCGTTTCTCTCATACACGTACGCGCGTGTGTGTGAGGCATTGGCTCTAACTGAACCCGACTGAGGCGCTGGGCTCTAACTGAACCCGAGCGATTGCACTGCAGGCTACGCGTTACTGAACCTGAGCGATCGATCGATGGCTGTTAACTGAACCTGATTGAGCGATTCTTTGTCTACTGCTGCTAACTGAAGCCGATCGATGCTGCCTCTGGATGAACAGTGAGTGTTGCGGGGGGGTTGGATGAACAGTCAGCGATGGGGGTGGATGAACAGGACCCCGTGGTGTTGCCTTTGGATGAACAGGACCCCGATCGATCGAGCCGGTTGGGGCTGGATGAACAGGACCCCATGGAGGGCTGGATGAATAGGACGACCCCGTGGAGGGCTGGATGAACAGTAGACGGTGGAGGGGTGGATGAATAGTAGCCCGTGGAGGGGGGGTTGAATAGGATCCCGTGGAGAGGGGTGATATGAACAGTAGCCGATGCAGTAGCGCGCGGTGGAGGCTAGATGAATAGGAGCCCATGGATGAACAATCGTAGGTGGAGGCTGAGGAGGTCGACGGTGGATGAACAGTAGCCCGTGGAGGCCGGAGGAGGTCGACGGTGGAGATGAAAAATATCCCGTGGAGTCCCGTTTTGCGGTACTCCACACCCCTCCCGATGAATAGGACCCCCGTTTCGACCGTAGCACCCCAACACAAGTCCGTTTCATCCGTTTTGCGGTATGCCACACCCCTCCGGATCAACAGGACCCCGTTTCGACCGTAGGAGGTCCAACACAAGTCCGTTTCCTCCATTTTGCGGTATGCCAGATCCCTCCCGATGAACAGGATCCCGTTTCCAATGTGGCCGTTCGAACACAAGGCCGTTTCCTCCGTTCTGCGTACACCAGGCCTCGTTTCCATCACATGTTTCGTCCAAGCCCTCCCGATGAACACGACAATGCATTTCGTTCCAACCCAGCCGGTTGGCTCCCCATGAACACGACAACGATGTTGTTTCTCCATTTTGGCCCAGCCATGTACACGAGCCCTGGCCATACGTATGCGCGAGTAGGCATTCAAGACGCCGCCCGTATGTACGTATGTGGCCGTATTTTCTTTCTTGCACACTAGCCACTGTACGTACGTGTACATGCTACGTACGCGCCTCTACTATGGCACATGTGCGCCTCTACATCCACCAGTATGTACGTACACGTTCGCGACCAGAATGACAACACTATGTACGGTTCGACCAGGTGGGACCCAACTGTCAGGCAGTTCCTTGCGTGCGAAGATGTAGCTGGTGGGTCCCAGCAGTCAGGGGGGCGAATCAGTTTTTTTTGCCCAGACGCACTTCCTTGCGTGCGAAGACGTAGCTGGTGGGTCCCAGCTGTCAGGGGGGAAACGTTTTTTTCATGAAATATGGTGGCCCGTCCGGCGGGTCCCTATTGTGAGGTGGAGGAATAATTATTTTGCGCGTAATAAGGAGGCACTTCCTTGCGGCCGCCATGGACCCAGCTGTCAGTCTCTCCACGTACAGTATTCTTCCGATGGAAGTCGTTTTTTGACCATGTTGACCATGCCGTGCCGAGAGCACCATGGCGGTGGACGATGGCGAGGCCTAGGAAGGGGATGACGCGGAGCCGGGGAAGACGCAACAGTGGAAGCCCGCGCAGAGAGGAGTACGAGGGTTCATTGGTTCGGCTGCGGTGTGAGGCCGCCGTTGCCGCGAAATAACAGGGGGTGTGGGTGAGTAGAGGGATGGCCTAGCCAGCGATGGGAGTATTAGGGGGGGTGAGGCCTCCGCGGCATCACAGCCGGCCATGGGAGGCAGGAGCACGCGACACGACTGGCGCTGGTTTGGGCGGCTGGAGCAAGAAGACCAGAGGTTGAAGAAGCACTACAGCCATTGGATGGACATCGTACGGTCACTGGAGCTAGAATCGTTCATATTGACTAAGTTGGCACACAAGTCAACTTAGTTGGCACACAAGTCATCCTCCCACTATGGTGGTCCCAGCTAGCAGGGGGTATTCATTTTTTTGTGCGTAATAAGGAGGCACTTCCTTGCGTGCGAAGATATAGCTGGTGGGTCTGACCTGCCAGCGGGGGGAACGGTTTTTTTTCGTGAAATACAGAGGCCCTTCCGGTGGGTCCCAGCTGTTAGGTGGAGGAATCATTATTCTGCATGTAATAAGGAGGCATTTCCTTGTGTGCGGCCGTGGACCCAGCTATCAGCCTCTCCACGTATAGTCCACGTCCGATGGATGTCGTTCGTTGACCATGTTGACTAGGCCGTGTCGAGAGCACCATGGCGGTGGACGACGGTGAGGCCTAGGAAGGGAACGACACGGAGCCGGGGAAGACTCGGCAATGGTTGCCCACGCGGTGGGGAGTACGAGGGTTTACTGGTCCGGCTGCCGTCGCCGGAAAATAACAGGAGGTGTGGGTGAGTAGAGGAATGGCCTGGCCAACAATGAAGTAGGGTGGGGCGGTGCGGCCTATGCGGCAGCACAGCCGGCCACGGGAGGCGGGAGCAGGCAGTCCCACCAGCGCTAGTTGGGGCGGCTGGAGGAAGAACATCAGATATTGAAGAAGCACCACGGCCGTTGGATTAACATCCAACGGTCACTGCTGCTAGAATCGTTTGTGGACTAAGTTGACAAAGCCAAAGTAAACGTCAACCTAGTAGACCCACAAGTCAGCCTCCAAATCTGTCCCAAACAACATATAGCCCAAAATTTCTAGCCAGATTCAAATTAATTTTAAATCTAAATATAACTTAATTTAAATTCAATGAAATTTTACCCGCACAAAAACAATGAAATTTAAAATATCAAAATCCGAAAGAAAACAGTATTTTGGAACTAATTGCCTGTTTGCTGTATTTTTTCATTTTACAGCCCATTTATTATTACCTATAGCCCATTTCTTATTACTTATAGCCCATTTTCTGGGAAAAATGCATCCCTCCTCGTCTTGAAAGATTTCCGGCCCAGCAGGGCCTATAAAAGCAAGTAGGTCTACGTTGGTTATTCTGCAGAAAACAAAATAGCTGGCTAGCCATTTTCATAAAGGGAAAAAACAAACTGGGCTGGTCACGTGCTAAACATATGAAATAAAAGCCTGGGCCAGATGGTCCACGGGTCCCGCACAACCCAGTTGATACCCTTCTCCGTCCCGAAAAAAACAATATTACTGCGCGCTGCTGAGTCCCTACTATCATCCTCACCATGTATAGTCATCTCCTTATTCCTCTCGGTTGTTGACCATGTTCACAACACCAGAGGGCGGCACCGCGGCGAGTTAACCAAGAAGGAGGACGATGGTGAGGCCTCGGACGGGAACGAATAGGAGACGGGCAAGATGCACAGAGTTTTAGGGTGCGATGTGGCCACGATGTGTGCGCAGCAGCACAGCCAGCCGTGGGAGGCGGGAGCAGGCGGTCCCGCCGGCGCTGGTTTGGCTTTGGCGGCTTGAGAAAGAAGAGACTGAAGAAACACGATAGACGTTGAATGTCAATCCAACGGTCATGGTTGGCACAATCATTTGTTGACTAAGCCGACACCAAGTAGCGTACTTTTTTATATATATGAAGAAAAGAAAAAATGGGCTCGTTGTCCTGATAACATTCCCGAAACTGCGATCATTCAATCTTGTGTCGCAAGTAAAATTGCGAGGAAAATGCGTTCGTCTGCCATCCTCCTCCCAGGGAATGTTCGCCACATAAGTGACTAGCACCCTTGGTTTTCAACCGAGAGGTCTTGGGTTCGAGTCCCAGGAACTCTCAATTTTGTCCTCCTTCCTTCCTCGCAAAAAAAGGGAAAGAAAATCAATGACTTGGGAAGGCGTACAGAACAAGCTAGTGTACCAGTAAAGAGACGTTACCGAGTTTTAGAAAAAAGAGAGACGTGCTCCTATAGCTGGTTCGAATCCAAACCTAGACTATGACTATATATGGTGTTATGCTACTCTGCAAGTAATGAAACTGACATATCCAACGTTCGCTTCTCCTCTTCTCTACTTACTCTGCCTAGCATCCGAAGCTCTGTCCGCAGCAACCATGTCCGCTGGCTGCTCGTCCACCTGCTCTTCAGCAGGCAACAACCAGATATGCACCAAGTCGCCACCCGTACCATCGCCTGTGGGTCTCATCACACCCCCACCGGCACGCACACCGCAGCCGGTTGCTCATCGCAACCCGCTGCCATTGGTGTGGTGCCACTGCTGCAAATCACGCAGAGTGTCCATCGCGTCTCAAATCACGCAGCTTGGGGTGTTGGACAAGTAACTGAAGGAACGACAGTAGAGGAAGATGCAGAGCAGAAGGTTAAAGATGCAGTTCCTATGATCATGGCCAAGCAACAGCTGTTGGACGGCCTTGACAGCAATGAGGAGATGAAAGAGCTTTTGAAGATAATGGGAAAAATCGATGTGCTCTGTCGGATGATTGTCTCTTTATTTGTAGTGTATATAGCACTCGTGATGTTTTCAGTGGCTATGACATGAGCACTTTGCTGAAACTAGTAATGAATGAAACCTGTGTAGCAGGCTGAGCGTAGTGTTGTGAACATCTAATAATTTCTATTAACGGAAATCAGGAGGTATCCTCTTTTGCTCATAAATAAATAAATAGCAGAGGCCGTGTCGGGTCAGCTTTGTTCTCATTCGAAGACGTCGAGCAAATTGCAGTCCAACAACAAACTATGTCATCAAATTCAAGTTTCACAGCCAAATATGAGTACAACTAAACAACAATGTCATCATGTTTTAGTCGTCATACAATCACCAAACACAAATCAGCATACATAACAAGTGATGTTCTCATAGCAAAATACTAAACAACATTTTCATCAGGTTTCAGTTGTCATAGCAAACACAATTTCACATAGTAGATAAAAAATGTCTTCTGATAGGAAAATACGACAAAAGCAATGTAATCATCATCTGCCGCAGCAGTGTCAACATCTTCGCCATGTGTATCAGTTAGAATTGTAATTCCCCATGGTGTCATCTTCTTCTTCATCCTCAACGTCCTCAAACGTTGGTTTCTTCTTGATCAACTCTTGTATGTCCACAGCACGACAGGCAATCTTTTCACCGGCGTCTTTGACGTGATGGTTCTCAAAGATATTAGGAACATCTGTGTTATCTTGTACAGCAAGAGTAGTGTAAGCATCATCTTGTTGTGCAACTTCATTAAACGAATTCCTCTGCTCAAACCTTTGCAATACTCTCCAATCATCGCTACGTGCAAATGTGTCTTCCAAGTAAAATATCTGTGTTGCTTGATTTGATAAAATAAAAGGCTCATTGGTCTGGTACGCCGCCTTGACATTGATGGATTTGAAATAATCATCAGCTCTGGGTTTTGCAATCCTGGAAAACAGGTTATACCAACGATAGCACAACAGAACCACACACCGATGATCCTCGAAATTGGAGATATACTGCAACTGAACAATGTCTGTTATGTTAGCATACATTTTAGTTGTCTCTTTGTCATACGTATTCGTGCTCATGATGGCACTATTTTGTGTCTTCCTGCCTTCGTCTCGTGCAAGGGTGTTGTAGTGCACATCTCCAACAACGCAAGATTCATAATGTCTTACACGAGTATCAGGACCCATTGCTAGTGAGTAAAGGGCATCATCAACTACTTGCCCATCCTCCCACATCTTCTTAACCTATGGTTAGAAAATAGACAAGCTGATCATCTTATGTACTTAATATATTAAAAAACTGACAGTGCAATTCAAAAGCTTACATGGCTCTTGAACCATTTCGCAAATCCTGTCATAACCATTTTGTCAATGTTTCTTGGATTTTGCGGCAGTAACTCCTTTTTGTAGATGTTGCACAACATAATGATCACGTCAAACATCTAAATATATAAGAATGTGCTGCAAGTTTAGTAGATTACAATGTATAAGCTGCAGTACTTAGCACTTACTTGATATAAGGTAGTATCTCAGGACAGTTATTCAACACATACCAAACCATTTTGTCCAAATCTTTAGGTTTGTCCTCTTGTCGACTCTTCCCTGTAACTCAAACAGAATAATCGAAAACATTGAGCCCGGGATTGTCTTCACCCACCTCTTTGCTAAGCTGATCAGCTGTTTCAATGTATTTTGAGCAAAATGTCAACGCTTCTGTAGAAATGTAGGCCTCTGCAATGGAACCCTCAGGTCTAGCTCTGTTCCTAACATAGCCCTTGAAAGTGCCTAGCCGCCTTTCAATAGGGTACATCCAGCCATACTGTACTGGACCTCTAAGTAGTGCCTCATCAGGTAGATGAACATCCAAATGCACCATCACATCAAAGAAGGCTGGACGATATATCTTCTCAAGGTCGCATAGGATAGTTAGTATCTTGTCTCTAAGACGCTCCAAAGCATATATCGTGATATTTCTACTACAGAGTTCCCTGAAGAATTGTCCCAACTCTGCAACTGCTCTGTATAAGTCAGGGCGGCCTAATCCTCTAAGGATAACAGGTAAAACCCTTTGAAGTAGGATGTGGCAGTCAAGAGTTTTCAACCCTTGTACCTTGTTTCCATCTGCACTGACTCTCCTTTCAGGGTTGGAAGCAAATCCATGTGGGAATCTCACACGTGACACGACCTCGCAGAATTCTTTTCTTTTTACCGTGTCCAAGACGTACACAGCTGGTGCCATATCCCATGGTTTACCTTCATCTTGCACCTGCAAATCCTGTCTGATACCCATGTGTGTCAAATCAATCCTAGATTTTCAGGTATCTTTCGTCTTGCCTTCAGTATAAAGAAGTGTGCCGATAATGATGTCATATATATTTTTCTCGATGTGCATCACATCAAGATTATGCCGCAGATCTAAATATGTCCAATACTCCAAGTCCCACAATGTGGACCTGTGGGTAAACAATAATCTCTCTTCTGCCCTGCCACGCTTCATTTTCCCGCTACTATTACCAGGATGGTTTCCTGGTGTAATATGCCTGACCTTCTCTAATTCCACTTGCAACTCATCGGTGGTGAGCCTCTTTGGTGCATCACGGTTTTCATGCTTTGCATTGAACACATGTCTTCGGTATTTTCTAGGATGCGGCTTGTCCTTGGCAAGGAAACGGCGGTGTCCAATGTAACAGATCTTGCTAAGTATTACGTATGATAGCGGATTCCTGTCATAGCGAACACATGCATTGTAACCATGTGTCATTCGCCCTGACATAGTGCCCAAATACGGATTATCATGGATGCACCAAATTATAACAGCACGTAGAAAAAAATCAGCTGGTGGGCTGCTATATAGGTCTCGAGTGAGAACATCCCTCTATAGCTGTTGAAGTTCCTCCACAAGAGGCTCCATGAACAAATCAAAATCCTTTCCAGGACTTTTTGGACGTGGGATGAGCAAGGCCATCATGTAGTTTGATTCTTTGGTGTAGACATTTGGAGGCATGTTGTAAGGGATAACAAGCACTGGCCACATGCTATATGTGGCGCTCTGGTGGCCAAATGGGTTAAATCCATCTGAAGCTAAGCCAAGTCTAATGTTTCTTGGGTCAGCAACAAACTTTTTGTGTTTATGATTGAAGCTTTTCCACTCACTACCATGAGATGGAAGGCTCATTACATTCTAATCTCTATACTACTGGTTCCTAGAATGCCACAGTACATCCTCTCTTGTTTCAGCATCATGAAACAACCTTTGCAATCTTGGTATAATTGGAAAATGTCTCAAAACATTATGAGGAATCCTCTTCACAGCATCACCATCTTTCCATCTTGATGATTTGCATTTCGGGCATTCACTTAAGTTGGCATAATCCTTACGAAACAGAACACAATTATTCTTACAAACATGGATCATATCATATCCAATTCCAACTACACGAAGGAAATTCTTCATTTTACTGTAGGTGTGTGGCAGCTCAGATGCATCTGGAAAAGATTTGCGGAAAGCACCCAACATCACATCGAATGATTTGTTGGTCATCCGCTCAGATGTCTTCACCTGAAGAAAGGTGACCATAGCTGAGAATACTGACAGCTTATTTCCTAGGATGGCAGCCACGTTGCATTGTTCCAACATGCGGGCCCACCGTTTTTCTTCTGCAGGTGAAAGTTCACGGAATGCACGAGCATTTTGTAGCATTGTTTCAATGTTGGTCAAACTCACTAGCTCCGCCACCACCACCTCCTCCTCCTCTTCCACCTGAGTATCAGGCAGATCAAGATGGTGATCTGCTGCTTCCACGTATTCAATAACATTGACGTTGACAGTTTCACCATGATGAACCCACCTAGTATATGTGACTAACATCTCATACAAGTGTAGATGATTTTGCACAGTTGACTGGGGTCTTGTAACTGAACTCATACAACTGCTACATGGCCAGAGCACATCTGATTTTGGACCACCGTACTTAGCTTTCATAAAGTTCATCAAGTTTTCAACCCCCTCG
Source organism: Triticum dicoccoides (assembly GCF_002162155.2). Lineage (NCBI taxonomy): Eukaryota > Viridiplantae > Streptophyta > Magnoliopsida > Poales > Poaceae > Triticum > Triticum dicoccoides. Next base: position 155,300,939 of record NC_041385.1, read on the forward strand.
ACATATGCAGCGGAGAATCTTTGAGCAGAAGTTATCCAATTCATGTCCATCTATTAGACATACAAATTAGTTCTTCTACTAGATATACGGGAAATACATATATGCTTTTTTATGAAGTCCAGAAAAAATACCTAGGTCGATATCTAAAGCTATGGCAAGATATTTGGACAAGCAGATCTAAGTAACGAAATATATGTAAAGCTAATTCAGCAAACATATTTGAGTGCTAAATTATGGCAGGATGCTTCAGCAGTCAATGAGGCCGAGCACACAGCCATCAAACTACGAAGGCCATCGCAGCAACAAAGATCGAGAATAAAATGGTGTAGAGCTATTTCACCTAACAGATTGGCTACTAGACCATGGCAATCTACGTCACAATAAATATATGGCAGGATATTTTAGCAACTATCGGCCTTGGCATGCCATCTCAGCTAAGCAGATTGAGTGCAGAATAGGGCAAGGAAGCTTCTTAAGCAGAGGATATTGACTGTAAACTACTTCGGCAAACAGTGAGATTAACAACGTCTATCAGCTAACATTCAGCGCTACACCGACATGAACGGGGTCTCAGTCTAGAATGCCCGTACCGTGGGAGAAGCGGACCGCCGTGCGTCTCCACATGAACGTCTCCAGCTGTGGCAGCGCTGACCGTCGTGCGCCTCCACAAGAACGTAGCCAGCGGTGGCGGCGCAGCTAGAGGACGGCAGTCTACGAGAGCGTACTGTGGGAGCGAGAGGATCGCCGTGCGTCCCCTTGACGAACCGCGGCGCCGATGTATCGGTGCAGTGGGGAGGGCGGCTTTGGCAGAGCGAATGGAGTGGAGGGGGACGGGGGGAGGGGGCTTTGGGGAATATTATTGGCTAGTTGGCCGAAGGGCGGTTGAATCGGATTTGGGGGGAATTTTTGGGTGGGTGGGGGAGGATTTTCGCGCGGTGGGTGGGGGGAGTTTGGCGCGTGGTCGGTTTCTCCAAGTGTAGTCCCACGTGTTAGTGAAGAGGCAAGCCAAAGCGTGTCCCATTTGTGTGAGCTGTGTGCAGGACCGAACATGTGTGGGGTGCAATGTGACCGCGACAGGAGTGCTGTGAGTATATCGCCTTTTTTCCTTTTAAACTAAGTGCTTCTCCCCCTAAAAAAACTTGTTGCTTCGCGCGATCCATCAATACTACTACTAGTGATCCGGTAATCCCGACTAAAATGGCGCGGCCGGGTCTTTTCCCGCGCGATATGCTGGGAGGTTGGCTTAGTTGATTTTTTTAGGACGAGTAATGCTACACCTATGTAATCCCAGTTACGTAATTAATGTAATGTGAAACGTTTGAGCTGTTGATTGTAGATTGGGGGGAGGGAGTGGCCCACCACCATGAAAATCAGGGGAGGAGAGAGAGAGAGGCAATTTATGTTAAGCCTTTCGTAGGTTCCCGTAGATGTAGAAAGATGTGAAATGCGTGAATATGTAGTGGACATACTATTGGAGTGCCTAAGATAAATAGTGTATGTATAGACCCTATGTGTTTATTTTACTTCGCATGTTAGATTTGTCTCGGTTCAATAAAAAGTAGAGTTGGTGATGATGGTGTGCCTGTCATCCTGCAATATAGGCCGTCCGATCTATATCTAATGGATAGGAAGGAAACTATGACAATTTACCCGCACTCCTCTCCACATTTGCAGATAAGGCTTTCCCTCATTCATCCTTTTCTCCCACAAGATGATCTTCCGTGCAACACACGGGCATCTTGCTAGTACTCCTACAATATACTATATTATTGTGAAAGTTCATATACACCGATCGAGATTAATGCAAACACGACAGATTTTCATTACATTTTGAACTTTTATAGGACAGAAAAATAAAAGAAACCCGACCCTAAACCTATTCTACAGCAGCGACCGACGTCCTCCATCTGCGATCTCTATATACGGGGGCGGGGTTAAAGACCCATAAAGTTAAGGTGTGGTCTCTGGCGAGGAAGAGTAGAACACGGGATACGGACCAGCCAGTTGGCACACCATGCCCTGACGCCTCCCATGCCCTACTCATCCTCGGAGGAGTCCCCGACCTCGGCGGTGCCGGACATTGGACGATGGCAAGTAGGAAGCATGGCTGACGGTGCTCCCGTCGTCGGCCGCCAGCGTGGCCACCGCTTGTGCGGTCACGTCCGTGTCTGACTACGCCGCTATTGCGTCGCGAGAGGCGACTTGAGCGAGGGCGGCAACCTCGAGCTTCATCCCCGAAGACAAGTTGTCCTGCAGAGTGTTCGCGCTTGCGGTCATGGTGGATGTGGTGCCAGGTAGGAGGACGATGCGCTATGGTGTGGAGGTTAGCTGGGCGTTGCCGCTTTAAGTAGTGCATTCCGGTGAGGCCAAGTGTCCGGGTGCGTCATTAAGTCGCCGGAGTTGGTTCCTCGGGCACCGAGCCTCTTAACGACGGCATGCGAACGTACGACATGAATGCGGGCAGCTGGCGCCGGCTGGGAACGCATCGAGCGACAGCGCGAGGGATGAGGGTTTTGGTGTGCCAGGGTAGTCAGCTGCGGTCGTGGCAACGTTGGAGATGCCCTTTTCTCACATGCGATCCCCGCATGTCATTGAAAAAGCAAGACGACCCAGCATGGTCTCAGGTCCTAAGGATGCAGTTGGTCGCGCTACACCACTCCGCAGACGCGTCGCGGCACCCCGTGCATCCTCGACGAGCCGGGTGTTGGGGTGTGTTTGGATTGTGGCCAAAGTGCACCTTACCAAAATTTTGGTCATGACCCAAAGATTGGTCTTTGTTTGGATGGTTGCCATTTTTTGGCATGCCAATGAACTCTAGCCAACTCTAGTTCATTTTTCTTGCCAATGTCGGCCAAATCATGGGCAACCAATACCTCAACCAAAATTTTGGCTACCCAATGCTTTGATGGGGAAACCTTGGGCACAAACCAAACATACTGTTGGTCGTGCTACAGCACTAACGCCACCCTCGGCACACTGAAACTGACCGTGTCTAGCAACGATGAGCATGTCGCTCACCGCGGTCGCCATGTCCAGAGGTGGTGCTGGAGCTGTGCCATGTTGTTGGCCCCAACGACCCACATGAGCGGTTGTCGGTGGCACTACAAAAAAAATACACTTCCATGATGATACGTGTTTGTCATAGTAGGTCGCGTTTTTTGTCATGCCTGTACATCCATGACGATTTTATGACAGAATCAAGATAGTCATACCTGTGCTATCGTAGAAGTGTTCCATGACATCACCAAAATTATCATCATGGAAGTGTCCACTTCCATGACGATAAATCGCGCGTCATAGAAGTGCTTTCATCAAGGGTGACCGACACGTGGCATCCACTATAACGGAACGCCGTTAAGCTATCGGGTCGGATTTTGGATCCGATAACCCTTTAATAGCCCCGACCAATGGGGATTTTCCACGTGTAAAATCATCATTGGCTGGAGGAAACACGTGTTGGCTCATCGTTGGGACAGATGTCATCCACTCATTGGACAGAAGGCGCCTATGATATGTCGACACGTGGCATGGTCCATCAAGTTTAAATGGGCCGGCCCAACTAAAGGCCCACAGGATTTTGCGGAATATAATGGGCCGGCCCAGTTAAAGGCCCATGAGATTTTGCGGAGCATAATGGGCTGGACCACCTAAAGGCCCACAAGATTTCGTGGGCCACAATGGGCCGGCCCAGGTAAAGGCCCACAAGTTTTTTGTGTGCCATAATGGGCCGGCCCAGGTAAAGGCCCACAAAATTCTTGCAGATCATAATGGGCCGGCCTAGCTAAAGGCCCACGAGATTGTGCCGACACTAATGGGCTGGCCCAGCTGTAGGCCCACAAGATTTTGAGGACCCTAGTAGGCCGGCCAATTAACTGGCTGCCATGTTTTCGGCCAAATGTCGGCCCATATTTGATCTGGTCCATTAATGGCATGCCATGTTCCGAGCCTAATAATGGCCCATATGAGATCCGACCCGTTAAAAGCCTCCCACGTTCTGGGCCAAATCACAGCCCAGATTAGGTCCGGCCCTTTAAGAGGCTTCGGCCTCAATTATGGCCCATATCAGATTCGGCCCGTTAACTGGACGCTATGCTTTTGGGCCCACTTGCAAAAGGCCCATTTAGTAATTCGGCCTGATATTAGTTTCGGCTTGTTAAGGGCCCGTTTTACATTTCGTCCCTATAATAATTTCGGCCTGTTAAAAGCTGGTCATATAGTTGGCCCTAACTACGGCCCGATTTGCATCCGGTCTGCTCGCAGCCAATATCTGATTGGGCCAAACAAGGACCGAGACAATTTTAGCTTGTTAAAAGCCCATGATTTCATTCGCACAATCATGGGCCGGGGTCCATTTTGGGCTGGTGCCGGCCCGTGAGCTGTTCGGCACGTTTCAGGGCCAACCTACTTCTCAGCCTCCTAAAAGCCCATTGAGTTTTCTTGCGAAAAGAGGGCCAGGGGTTACTCGGCCTATTAAAGGCCCGAATCTACTAGTGGGCCAGTTTGACAGGGCCCATGATGCAGATCATACATCGTGATTGCATGACGGCCCGATTATGTACCGTAATTTTACGGTTTGGCCGCTTTACTGCGAAGACAGGATATATATACAGTAAAATAACTGCAGCATCATGAATAAGAAAAAACCTAGACTATACAATAAAGAAATTACGGCATATTACATCCACTGGGCATCAACGCTCGCCACTATGATAATAAAACCCAGTTTATTCTACATTTTGTTAAGAGTATATATAGATATGATAATATACGAAAAATGGAGAATATTTAAGATAAGATGAAAAGTGATGCTACATAACCAAGTAGCTATAAATGTATGTGCAGCGATACAGGCAAAAGGCACAGCCAAAAGCAATGCATAGCTAAACTTCTTCAGTACCAACTTTATGGTAAGAGTAAATATAGATCTGATGTGTAGAAAATGGAGGGGAAAGGAAAATAAGCTGTAGAGTGATGGTACATGAACAACTACCTGTCAATATAAGTACACTGATAAAGGATAGCATGTACTTATAAGAACAATGCAGAGCTAAAAAAATTCATTGGCATTGGATATATTCTACACTAATGTAACCATTCATACAGATCAGATAATTTGGAGCGAACAATTGATAAGCAAGCTATCATGCATAATGCTGTCACATAATGAACCAGGTATGTATGCAAGTACAGTGATACAGGACAGCAGGTACTAACAAGAGCAAAGCAGCAGGCAGCATATTTGTGATATCATGTCGTTCTTTTCAAACCGGAATTCTTCTTCGAGCAGATTTCCTGCAAAAAAGATCCATAAGGCACATGCAGAAAAGTAGAAGTTCAAATTGTCATGTGATTTCATAGACAGTACCTCATCCTAGGAACAAGACTAGTGCATAACAAGGTTTTTCCATTCAATGTCTTCTAAATTTAGAACAGGAGACTTCACCAGAAATTCGTTTATAGACTTGCCATCAAAGTGTGATTTCCTCATGTAACACCGATACTGCTGCAATGCTTCCTGGAAAAGCACAAGCAAGCTTTGCTCGTCATGACTATCCAGATTGACCCTCACCTAGTTACAACAATGTAATGTAAATCATTGATGTGTTCGATCAGCAGAAAACGGGAAAATAATAACCATGAATAATAGCACTTACACGTAAGTTGGACAGGAAGATGTGAAAATGGTGTTTGTCTTCACTATAATCTTCCCATGATGGGAATATATGCATGTAGTCCCTAACAACATTGAAAGCATTGTCTTTTAAAATGGGAATAAATGGAATGGGGTTCCAATCTACAGGAATTGGCTGTCTCTGCAGTTGGGATAGGTCTTCGGCCGGTGGACTTGCTGTATTTTTGCTGGAGTGGGATTTTTCTGTGGTACGACTGGTGCTATGGCAAATGAAATCGGTATACCTTTTGCTAGAGTGTAGGTCCCGTGTCGTGGGGCTAGTGGTGTGGCCTGTGAAGTATGGGTACAGTATGCTGGAGTCGGTCCTACGTTTTGTGTCACTAGTTGTACATCCAATATAAGTGGGGCGCTGTCTGATTTCTCTGGCACCACCATGTTTTTCAAGGACTTTGCTAGTGCTCCTTCGGGTTCGGCAATCACCCTCTTCCTTTTTGATGTCTGATGCACAAGAACAAAGTTTGAGTGTAAAAACATGGTATGATGACAGATGGAATATGTATTGATAATGGATGGGCATGGCATCTCGAGTTATATGATGAGTAAACTAAGCAGATGGCAGTGCAACAAAGTAGAAGAAATGCAAGATACGCGCAATAAATAAAACCTTGCCAAATTATAGCAGGCACCTTGATGGGTGAACAGGACAGACCATCTTCCTTTGACTCCTCGAGGTTAGAATAGTCATTAGGATGATATTCTGAACAAAATCAACAGGTGGGGAGGCTATGAGTTTCATTGCTTCTAGAATGGCACTCAATGCCTTTGTGCCAATTTTGTAAGTCATTGTAGTGTTCCACAATATTCTTCTAATGCGCGGATTCTGATATTCACTGTAATTGCGTATAATATTTGAGAACCATGAAAACATAAATAGTTGTGAGATTATCTTTGTAATGCAGATGGTATTCAAATATAGGGGTGCCCCTGTAAACACTTGTGTGCTATCACTGGATTCTGATGAGGGAGCTCATGTGTGCTGTAATATGGTGCGTGCATTTATATAATATGGCACAAGTACACAAAAAATAGGCTCCAGAAGTAAGGATAGCTGCCAGATGACAGGTTCATAATATACTGTATAGAGAGTTTATTGCCAAACCATGATAACAAGAGCACACAACAACTAGGCAGATCATAGTGTACATAACAGGGGTACACCATAACCACGATATATAAATCGGGAAAGTGGAACTGGCTTGAAAATATGGTGTTGTATTGCCACTAGTAATTGAAAGCCTGTCGATCACGTACAGGCCAGCTCTATCAGCTGTTGACTGCAGATGTCCCTGCGCCCCTTCCTGACAAGGAACATACTGTACGTACTAAATACAGAATAAACAAAGAGGAACATGTTAAAGAACAGACGAGGAAGCATATTCTTGAGGTTCCACTTCATTGCATACAATGTTGGTTGCCCACTCATGATGAATCACAGCGCCCAAAGAAATGCAATTTCATGTTGTCTCTCTATATGTGGCAATTTTGAACAAGAGTCATTAGGATCATATTCTGAACAAGAGTCAACAGGTGGGGAGCGTATGAGTTTCATTGCATCCAGAATGGCACTCAATGCCTTGGTGCAAATTTTGTAAGTCATTGCAGTGTTTAGCTTCAAGAGTGGACTGCTGCTAGTGCGACACAAAGCAGCTACATAGATCATAGTGTAGATATAACGGGAAAAACTTAAGCATCAGAGTAAAATCAGCAAAGTGGAACTTGCTGGAATATATGTGCTAGTTTGCCGGTACGTCTAGAAAGGCTTCGGATACCAGCTCTCTTCAAGTGAAGGTGCAGTACTGTTAATATCAGTGTAACTCTCGAAGGCGACACAGCTCCTCGCATTTCCTTGCTATTCTTATAGGATTCAAGTGGGCAGGCCACTACAAACCCTGTTCCTATGTTTACAAGATCCTACGAATCAAAGAGGCTCAAAGTGTCCATCACAACTGACTATATAGACCTCTACACTGCAAATGTCCCTGCTCATCTTCAGTACAAGGAACATACTATACTACTATCATACTCCCTTTGTTCCAAAATATAAGTCTTGGTAGAGACTTCCACTATGGATCACATACAGATGTATCCAGATACATTTTAGAGTGTAGATTCACTCATTTTGCTCCATATCTAGTCCATGGTGGAATCTATACAAAGACTTGTATTTAGGAACGGAGAGAGTACATATTAAAGAAGAACGGTAGAGGAACATGGTAAAGAAGAGCAAGCATATGTTGGATAATAAAATGTTGGTTGCACAGTGCCCACACATGATGAACCAGAGCGCATTAAGAATGCAACTCCCAGCTGTCTGTTGACCATTTCAGGCGGTTGGATGAAGATCCTACGTCTCCTAACCCATCTTCTTCCTTGTCTCTGATTCTTCCCATACAGAACACCGCACGGGCCGCCGGCTGGACCACCGGCCCCCACCGCCTATGTTCCTCCGCCAACCCCACCCCCACCCCCGCCCCAACCCCCACCCGCGTCAAGTTTTCTTCGTTTGGCAAGGCCCCACAACCACCCAAGCCCCTTCATTCGCACCGGCGAACTCCGGTGAGCTCTGGAAATTTTAGTCTACTGTGATTTAACTAGTGTGGAATATAAAAGGGGAAAACCATAAGCATAGGGAGTATAGTGTTGAGAGTGCCATCGCGGATCTGAAGGTGCAAACCGGACAAAGTCAAGTTCGCAACCAAGACAAGAAATCAGAGTAAAGAAGTGGTGATCTATTTTCTTGCTGCGATAAATAAGTTGAGCAGATACGAAAGAATACCGCCTGTGGTGCGGCACCATGTACGCATCTGCTGAGAATTTGGCGGTGCTGTAGTAGCGATGGCTGTCGGCAGTGTGGAACCAGATCTAGGAGGGTAGACAGTGGCCGCGGGGCGCGGTGGACGAGACGGTCGTAGGAGCGGCGCCGGCAAGGTGGACGACGGCGGGGATGAAGCGAGAGGATGGGATGCAAGGATCCCGGTCCGAAGCCGTGGATGAGAGAGGTCGATCTCTTGTAATGGACGGCGGCGGCGGCGTATCAGCTCCGGCATGGTGGAGGACGGCGGTGGATGGGGTGGCGGACGGCGGCGGACGGAGGAGGGTGGGGTGGAGAGGGTGTTTTGGCGCCCACGGAGTACGAATGGGGAAAATGGAGGTAGAGAGGAAGGGGGAACCATCTGTTCAGGGCGCGCTTGTCTCAAATGCAAGGAAATTTACAAACTTAGACCCCGTTTCAAATTTCTACAACATCACAACAACATTAGTCGGTTGGGGATAGGACAGTATTCTCGCATACACCTAATATTTGCCGACGAGAGTTTGTTTTCGGCGCCCACCGTGTATGAATATGAATCAGGGAGGGAGTCGATTTCGGCCGAGGACACACTGTGTTTTGGCGTCCACCGTGTATGAATCTGGGTGAGAGGCGGTTACGTCACATTTGGGTGAAATTACAAACCTACCCCTATTGAAACCTATAGAAATTCAGCAGATAGGATTTGCATGGCAGGGGTAGGCAGTTGTAATTTCCATCTCGCAGATATTGGTTTCGTGCGGTTACTGCGACTTTCCCCACTTTTTTCAAATTTTGCAGAGTGCACATTTACGCTCGTGCCAACTCAATTCGAATCCCGTTTGTATTTTATTTTTTTCGGGCGGGATCCATTTTCAATTGGAATTACATTCTATATACATCACTTTTTTATATATACTTTCAAAAGCACAACACCATTTATACATAAATATGGTTTACAAATGGCATGATCTCAGATTCATAAGGTTGTATCCATCAATTTGGATTTTCAAATATTTGAAACCACTTTATGTTGAAATCCAATGTATGCATTCCTCGCTAACTGTCTCCAATTAATGTGTGTTTCATGCGGGTTTTTTTTACTTCTCAAATATGTATAATGTGTTTCACACACGCAACATATAGTGTAATCCTGTTTAGACATTAATTGCATATAAACCATGCATTGTTTGTAATTAAAGAATCTATGGATCACCAATATTGATAAACTATATAGCATTACACGTGTGCCCAAATTAAAATGAATATACATGTTTGATGCACCAATTTGCCATATGATATTATCGATGTCATGATCTCCAGTTTAAATATTTGAATCCCCTTTAATCTAGATATTCGTCTCATATAGCTATCACTCATGCTTATATAGGACTTTGTCTCTGGACCTATACGCGTTCATCGTCTCTCAGGTATCTCTCGTGCTACCTGTATGTCGACAATGATCTTTTATCTCGTAACACATTGACGGTACTCTCTCCCTCGACCTTCATCACTCTATCTCTCTCTAAGTATATCTCGCTCCCTGCTATGTGTCTCTAACTATGATTCTCCATGTGGAATCTCTTTCTCTCACACAAACACAAAACTTTGTGTCTCGGGGTCTCATTTCTCTCTACTATTCCCATGTGTGCCACTCGCACACCCCTCATACAGAGATGTCTTTCGCTCATTAGATATGAGAACCTACGACTCTTCCTCTTAAATATCTCTTTCTCACACACAAACACAAACTCTGTCTCCCAGGGTCTCATATTTCTCCATTGTTCTCTTGTATGTCACTCACACACACTCTCTCTCCCTAGATATATCTTGCGTTCCCTCATATGACTCTCTAGCTATCACTCTCGTTGTGAAATATCTTTCTCTCTTGCAGACACAAAACTCCGTCTCTCGGGATCTCATTTCTCTCTGATATCTGTTTGTATGTGACTCACATGCACCCTCTCTCTATCTCTCTCACACCCACACACATAACTCAGCCTTCTGATCCACTCGACTCCTATCTCTAACGCACACTAGCTAGCATCTTTATCTTCCTATTTATCTGTTTCTCCATCAACCTTCTTTCTCGCCCTCACTCTTGATTCCTATCATGCACACTACATATGTTTCTCTCTACATGCAGTCAAGTGCCCTCTCACACACATATATAACTTCACCCTCTGAACCACCTGGCGGTCATCTCCAACACCCAAACTAGCGGATGTCCCTCTAGCTAGCATCTCCATCTATGTATCTATCTGTAGTTTCTCCGTCAACATTTCTTTCTCGCACGGAGTCTTGCTTCCTATCACCCACACTATATATGTCTCTCCATACATGTGCATTTATAGGTTGATCTCTTTTGCACAATCATTGTGCCTCACTCCCTCTGCTCGCCAAAGATGCATGCTCCAGCCCATGCCACTATCTCTTAAAGACAAAAACACATGCTCAATTGTCGGGCCTTCTTCCCTGCATTCTCACATGCATGCATATTGTCATACCGATCCGTCTCTCCCATGTCGTTGATCTTATGAATTATGTCTTCTTTCTTTTATCTCGATCATGCACGCACGCACACACACACACACATCCCACGTATACATGTATACCTCTCACACATGCACGTTCAAGGTCTCTATGTCTCCATACGTAGTTAATTACCCTCAATCCTAACGCCACATCGAATCGTTCTCCTCTTTTGTGCACATAACTTCTACCTGGATGGGTAAAACACACACTCACACTCAAC
>NC_041385.1:155312679-155318186 GCF_002162155.2 Triticum dicoccoides
CATCTCTCTCTCTCACACACACACAAACACACACACACACACACACACGCATGCACGCACCCCCCCAGACACACACTAAGACTCCATCTCTTTCTCTCTCACACACACACAAACTAAGACTCCATCTCTCTCTTTGTGTGTGTCTCTCTCTCCCTCACACACACACACCCCACACACACACTAAGACTCCATCTCACACACACATGCTCTAGGCGGAGCATTTGTTCCTACCACCCTTCATCCAACCTTACCCGTATGATTAAAAATCACCTTTATTTACTTGCATAACATGGACAAATTCCACTTTATTTTAGTAGTCAGCAAACTTATCACATGTACCCTTATAAAAAAACGATTTGGCGATGATGGTGTGCCTGCCATCTTGTAATAGACACCGTATGATATATATCTGACGGATAGAAAGCAAACTATGATAATTTTACAAAAGGTACCCGCACCTCTCTCCACATCATTATCTCCCACAACCTCATTGCTTAGTAGTTAAAAAAGGAATAAGTCTCTGGAACAATCTAGCATGCAAGGTGGCCGCTGCCGCCTGCCAGCGCCGTCCATCCCCATGCCACCGCCCATTCCGACCACCAGTCACCAGCACGCTCCACTCCTCCTCGCCTTATCTCTCATCTTTCATTTTTTCAATGACATTCTCGAGATACCAGTTTTCCGATAAAATTCTCGAGATATCATTAGTTTTTACACATGAGATTACTCCTGTATGGGTCAATCACAACAGGTGTTTTGTAAAAAAATGCATATTGATGTTCCATGCAATGCACGAGAATCTTGCTTGTAATTATATAACGCAAATCACGAGCAAGAAGTGACATTTTTTTACACAACCACGTTAACATGGCCACGTAAATCACTAGCTAAAGTAAATACCATTATACTTATATCCCAATGCAAAAGGTTGAGTACATGTCCGAAGAGTAGAGTCGCACACAGGCACTCTGTCTCTCAGAATCTCTCTCACACACACACCAGTTACATGACGCCCACTTAAGCAGACACGTATGTTACAATTTGTGCACCCGTGGGTACACGTGATGCTACGCATTTATTTAAGCCGGAAGGTGAACCCAAATAGTAGCTGCATTCATTCCCCTCCCGATGCCTCTTATTTGGTCGCCATCGCCCGATAGCCATGGCCCGGCCGAAGGTAACAACATACGCCATACTCCCACCGGAGCGATGCTTTAATATGGAAATTTTAGTGGTCATGCATGCATCTTTTTGTGCTAGCACTCCTATATAAGGGTTGACCGGTCGCTTCCCGCGGATGTGCGCGGGTGGCGGAAGAGAAAGGAGAAGGGAAGCGAGCTGTGGAGTAACCTTTTTTACCACAATTTCTTAGGAAACTGAGTGCAATAATTGAGTAGTTTTGCCAACTACCAGTACTACACCTGAAACAGTTCAAAACCTATACTCCCTTGCCAGCGCGCGCTTCCCACGTGAAACGGTCAGCGTCGCCCTGGAGCATCAGTGCCGCATTAATGCCCGTACAGAGTGGAGGCGACCTCTCACTGGCGCCGGCTTTGAAGTGGCACGACGGCCGAGAGAGCGCCGCTTCCCGGTGCACGCGACTGCTCCGGGTCAAGACTGGCCATAGGCCCTATTTGGATCCATGGGTTAGAGTTAGTTTGAGCTAGTTGGGGCTCAAATAGCCCTAAAGTATCCAAGCATGAGGGTTTAAATTGGAGCAAGTTGCACCGAACCCACCAAAGAAAACTATCCCACCCAAGAGGTGCTAACTGGAGATAGTTCTCATTGGGACCACTGAAAAATCACTTTTCTCTCTCCATCAAGTGCATTTATTGTCAATCTAACCCTGTCACCCAAACACCTGTTTAGCTACAGTCAGTTCAGGGTTAGTCATGAGTTAGTCTAACGTCTAGCTAAGTTAGAGTATCAAACATGAGCAGTATAGGACATGCACGCTGCTCAAAGCATACATGCAAATTCGTACGTGAAAGGATTTTTTATTTTTGAAAACGGAACGTGAAAGGAATTTTTTTAGAATGCTCTTGGCATGTCGCTAACATGTGATGAGTTAACCGACCTCAATAGACGGCAAAAACGCCAGCCCGCCGCAGTTTGATAGAGACGAGGAGGGAGAAGCGAGACAGGCTGCTGGATTACTAGAGATAGGTGTCGTACGGAAGACAAGAAATATGGTGATAGCGTGGGTTAGCCATGTACTAGTATGATGTAACTACACTGGGCTACCGTGTTTCATACTCTTCCAGTCCACTATGGAGATGATTGGTTAATTTTATATCGCTGAATAATATTAAATATTATGAGTGCAGACGCTCCACCACGAGGTTCCTTGCTCCTTCTTGGTCGTCCAGAACCTATGTTCTTCCACTCTATTTTTTTATGTGAACTTTGTTCATCTTTTTGCCAACACGCGAGACATCTAGCATCAAGGTGCACGTGTTATGCAAGGATCGTTCCATCTATATGAAGAACACGTGGGACTGGAAGTACGAGACAGACAAGTACCCAGGAGTGGACGTACGAACCTGAGTAATGTAGCGCACTAAGTGAAGTAGAAAGACACAAATGGTATGAACATGCGTGGCATATAGGGTGTGTTTGGTTGCGTTCTCGTCTCAGCATAGTTGTTCCCTCTTCATGCATGCTCAACTCAACACCCATCTTCATGCATGCTCAACTCAACACCCCTCCTCATGCATGCTCTCTTCATGCATGCTTCTAGTGTATTTGTGCTAAACTAGTGTGGACTCATGCACCCTCCATACACTCTACCAAACACCCAAACATGGGTCGAGAAGGGAACTCTTGGGCGGCATTTGTCTCTTAGTATGTACTACCACTAAATGTTGTATGTGCAATGCATGGTGATGTTATGGAGTACGTGCCTAAGTACTCTACTACTACTATATTAGTTGGAGGCACATATTAAAATTTATATTTGTTTACGTGTATGCCCCGAGACCTTCCTACTAGACGTGTCTTTCTCTCCAGGTCGCACTTTGTATCGTTCATACCACTAAGTACTACTACGTGTGGTCTCCGACCCAGAAGTGGAAGAAGTGGAGACGCTCTACCACGCTATTTTTTTACGCTGGGCTCTACCACGCTGTTCATGTCCCACTCCTTTCGCTGACGTGTGGGACATCTAGCACGTGCCATGTTTGGCACCCTTCGTCGTAAGAGTTGAAACGCTAGAATTCATCAGAAATAAAAAATAATTATAAATCAACAGTGATACTATTTTTTTGCGAACCAATCAACAGTGATACTATACCACGCGGTTTCCTTACTCCCTCGATATCGGAAAGAATACTTCCGTTCGCCAACATGTGGGACGTCGACCATCCTGGTCCACTTGCCATGCACGTAGAACTCCAAGGGAGAGTCACCCAGGTCGTCGTGCCGCAGTAACAATTTTTCGAAACGGAGGCAAAAGATTTGCCCCATATATTAAATAAGGAGAAGATAGAGTTATTACAAGAGCCGAACACACCGCAGTAACAATGACTAATGAGCCATCAAATCATAGGCCCACATCCCACTTTGAAGTTTCTCGGACGAAGGAACCATCATGACTTCGTTGAATTCCGCTTCTTGAAGAAAACTACTGTACCAGCAGTACTGCTAGCTACAGTAGTTACTCGAACAGAGGCCTCCTTTTGTTCATAGGATAGGAATATGACATGCATCTCAATTCCTGTAGAGAAAGAGATGCCATTTGATGCATAGGATAGGAATTTTTCCATTTAGTCTAGGCTAATGTACTGGTAATTTGCTCTAAAAACTACAGTAGTAACTAGTAGTACTGGTACATGCTCGTACTCAGACACAGACACACACAGTAACTACTAGTACTACTACTTCTCACATGCTGGACAGACGCCGTCGTTCTCCTTCCCGGCTTTATCAGCGAAACCCCATCGTGCTTGGATCTCTGCCGACCTCTCCACAGCAGCGCGTGCGTCCTTTTCTTTCTTGCAGTGGCGGGCCTCTCTTTTCTCGAGTGCTTTCTGACTTTTCCGCTCCCTCTGTGCAGCTTTGGCCGCCTCTTGCTCTACCGCCCATTCAGCCTTGGCATCTTCAAATTCCTTCCACATAGTTGTGAGGTCGCGAGCGGCGATGAACTCGGCACGACGGGATGCCATCGCTTCCCTACCATTTTGTCTGTGGTCGTGGGCGGCGAGGAACTCGGTGCGGCGGGATGCCATTGCTGCCTTACCGGTTAGTGTGCGGCGCGGTGGCATGAACGACGCTTGGTGAGAGCTCTGGGGTGGAGTGGCCGGACAACCGTATAGTGCATTGGTTTGTCAGGAGCTCAAGGACAGAAGACAAAGCAAATTTGGATTCCCCTTCAATCCTGGTCATTTATTACCAAGTGAAATGCATTGGCGGTCATCGAACTTGTCTTGATAGCTCACTTTGATCACTGTATACGAGATATGGTGATTATACGGTCACTGGCTCAGTGTATAGCTCCGTATTTGTCTGGTTGACCAGTCAAACAGTCCGCATGCGCCTCATCATCTCGTGTTCTTTATCTATCTATGTGGGCCTACCTGTCAATGGAGAAAGAAATACTGTAAAAACCAAAATTATGCGTATGTGGGGAATCAAACAACAGACTCGTCGCTACAACGCACCCTCGTCAGCCAAATGAAAATGAAATACTTCGCGTCAGACACTCACGCTCACACTGTCAAAGCATGCTAATGCATGCACGTCGCCCTCTAAATCAAAGTCCTGCTCATGGCGCAACACAAATAGCGAGCCCATCACCTGCGCGCCCCGGTGGTGCCTAACATTACTGTTTAGATGTTTGATGGAGGCCTACCCGAACGCCGAGCATGTATTCACCTGGCTCAACACCAATGGTCATACTCGGACCGCCTTACTCATGTATATTGTCCATCACAGCGGCAATCTATAAAACAGCCTAGCTAGAGAGGGTACTATGGTAGTATGGTACGGAGTATGTACTATCGTGAGCGACCGATCTTAGTGCCACTGCACACCGAAACCCCTTCCATCGCTAGCACGCGCTTCTCGCCTAGAACGGTCATCGTCTCTCCAGAATGTCAATGCCGCATTCACCAGACTTAACTGCAGGTGCAATTGGTGTGTCACTGACATGCGGGCCAGATGCCCATTGGGCCCACATGTCAGTAACCCAACGCATCTGCAGTTAAGTCACTAAAGCAGCGTCTGCATTCACGCCCGACGAACCTACTCCAGCGCCAGTTGTCCATCCGTCTGTCGCGGCTCATTGCCATTCGCCCGCTATATTAACTTGAGCCCCAGCTTCCAGCCATAGCCAAAGACCCACACTTACTCTCCTCCGGTCCCTTCCTTCTGTCGGCACCACTCCAACCATGGCCTCCTGGCGCTCCGAAGCTCTCTTGGACGTACTGTCACAGGAGCAAACGACGGACATCGGTGGCTCCGCTCCGGGCGCGCTCCAAAGCTCTCTTCGACGTACTGTCGCAGGAGAA
>NC_041385.1:155318492-155367679 GCF_002162155.2 Triticum dicoccoides
GTGTGCGTGAGCATAGCCGGCAGCGAGGAAGAGTAGTACACGGTAGGTCGTCGCCGCTCTGGTCCCGGGAAGGCCACCTCTACTCAACTCAGTCGACGCCAAGCTTGGTGGAGTAAACATCGGCGGCTGATTGGCCACTTGACGGCGACGTGGAGGTAGAAATCTTCAGAACCTTGTGCTTCGGAGGAGGAGGTTATCGAGGCGGATGAGGAGGAGGCAAAGGCAATGGCCGGCTTTCTCGGGTTCATGGCCGTACATGGTGGTCGGGCACCGGCAATCGTATAGATTGGGTTTACAGTAGGTTTTAGTACGGTTTGTGCAAAATATGTATTGAATTTCGTCCAGTTTGTAGGAAAAAATTTCGAAATGTAATGAATTTCATCCAGTTAATTTGAAATTTGCTTTGTTTGCACGAATTTCGTCCGCTAGTTCATATAGTTGTCGAAAGGTATGCAGGCAGCATCGGATGGCATCCATCAGTGTCCTCAGACAGATGCCGGTGTAAATTTGTGGGCCAGCGCTGGAGATGCCCTAACTATCATGCTATAATCGCTAAAAGTCCTCCATTATTTAGCAGGGAACAGTTATCCCCCGATCAAAATTAGATCCGCGGTGTTTCGCACTCCTCCCACATAAGAGTGTAAACTCTTGCTTACAAAAAAATGGAGCAAGTGGACGGCAGTGTAGCACATCATATTACTCGAACTAGCCCGCCTAACAAGCGGGAAAGCACCGCCCTCATCATTTTATCGATCGATCGTGCGAAAATGTTGCATTTCGCAAGTTCTAAAGAAAAGGCGGCACACTTACGACTCATACGCGTCGCACCCCCGACAGTCTGGCTTGCACGCCGCTCACGAGAGGGGACACGTGTTGTCTTGCAATTTCACTGACATGTGGGACTGTAATTGAATAAACCGTCGATAGCCGAAATCTAATCGCTCGGCGGGTGTCAGCTGAGAAGAGAGAAACGGGGGAGGGAGAAGAGATCGCCCGCCCAGCGGGCACGGACTCCAAGAAATATATGGTGATAATGTGAGGTGGGCCATGCTGGAGTCCGGACCGCTTCCGGAGCGCGCTCTGACCGCCCTCGCCCCTCAAGTCGCCAGCTTCCTGTCGCATGCATAGCATGTAGCCCCGCTTATGTGGAGGAGAGAGAGGCATTGACAAAGTCAAGGAGTAACAGTGGAGATAATAGCTTTCATAAAAAATAATAAATGAATACTCGTTGCTCGTCCTCTATAAAGGAAAGAATACTTTCATGCACCGACATGTGGGACGGTGACCATCCTGGTCCACCTGCCATGCATAAAATTATCCTGGTCTACCCCGGTCGTATCACAGGCCCAACCTTTCCCACTGTAAGTTGTTCGGACGAAGGAACCATCATGACTTCGTTGAATTTCGCTTCTTCAAGAAAACTTACTGTACTCGCAATACTGCTACCACACGGGAAGACTGGACGGCACTGTACCACATCATATCACTGAAACCCACTAGGCCAAACTAGCCCGCCTAGGTCATCTATTTTGGAACGGAGGGAGTACGTCTCTGCACTGCTATGATTTTGTGTTGCATGTTCTCCGTACTTTTGATACGATTTTCCTACCCTATGAACCAAATGAGGCCTGAATGTATCCGTGTCGACTATTGTCTGATCGATCGCTAAGCCTACAATTTTAGGAGCTAGGGCTATTGGTCGATCGACGAGGGATAAGTATAAGCGTACCACGAGCTCATCTTCCCCAACGTTTCTCTTTGGTGAGTGTTTTGCAAGTACTATAGCTTGCACAGTAGCTAGCCTACTAACACCAAGAATAATCAAACAAGCCCTGCTAATATGATAAACAGTTCAAACTTACATTTAAGCATGCCATATATTACATCAAAAGCTGGTGAGGATACATCTGTTTCCATAACTCAAAGAAGGTTCGCATGATTCACTATCAAATAAAAGTAGCAAGTTCCGCCCACACAAGACAGTGCACTAGCCCTAAGATGGTTTGAGAACATGCATCATTCTGGTAATTAAACACAAGGCAATGCAAACTACCCTGAAGGATTAGCGCGACCAACTATTTCTTGTCATCGATCTCTCGGGCCCATAGCATGGACAGTGGCATGAGAATCGATTTCTGGGGCGATGTCCACAGGACTGACCGCGACATCGAAATCGATCTCTGGGGCGATGTCCACTGGATGGACAGCAGCATCGGAATCCATCTCCGGGGCGATGCCAACAGGACAGGCCACGACATCGGAATCATCAAGGATGTCCACCGGCACCTGCACAACCCTAGCATATTAGCAAGCACATTGCAAGTAATCAAAAACCACAACTATGTTAATAAGCCATTATTTTTTACCTTGTGCAGCTCACCGGGGATATCATCCCTCCGGGGGCCATCTCCTCATCCTCGATGGGGGCCATCACCTTGCCAGGGGAATATTGCTTCTCAATGGTGACTATCTCCACAAACTCGGTCTTGAGCCTCACATAGGTGGCAATCAGAGTTCCTGGGGTAGGCAAAGTGGGGCCCTTGCTGTTCTTCCAACTTTCTTTGAGGAGATTGTCCGCCAACGTCATCAACTCCTTGGCTAGTGCTTGTTTCTTGGAGTTCTTCGTCTCCATGGGTTGGCCCGCCAACATGGTTAACTCGTTGGTCGGTGCTCGCTTCCTAGAGATCGCTGTCTCCAGTGGGTTGTCCACCGGCAACTCTTTGCCTAGTGCTCCAACATCCATCAATGAACTGACAAACAAAAAGCAATCGAAAGGAAACCACAATCGCAATGAAAACGGGAAAAGAATAGGATGTGAGAATCGGTCGGTGCTTCGCAAAAAGAAGATTCTTGGAATGAAAATATAGCAGCATAACTGATTCGCTCACCTTTCCTTCGTTGGTACAGAAGAAAAATGGCAAAAGTGAGTAGCCTAGAGTGAGGTTTTCTTCAAGAAAGGGAAGAAAGGGCTTGAACGAGTGTTCCAGTGAAATGTGTTGGAAATATACCCTAGAGGCAATAATAAATTAGTTAATATTATTATATTTCCTTGTTCATGATAATCACTTATTATCCATGCTATAATTGTATTGATAGGAAACTCAGATACATGTGTGGATACATAGACAACGCCATGTCCCTTGTAAGCCTCTAGTTGGCTAGCTCGTTGATCAATAGATGGTTATGGTTTCCTGACCATGGACATTGGATGTCGTTGATAATGGGATCACATCATTAGGAGAATGATGTGATGGAAAAGACCCAATCCTAAGCCTAGCACAAGGATCGTAGTTCATATGCTAAAGCTTTTCTAATGTCAAGTATCATTTCCTTAGACCATGAGATTGTGCAACTCCCGGATACCGTAGGAATGCTTTGGGTGTACCAAACGTCACAACGTAACTGGGTGGCTATAAAGGTGCACTACAGGTATGTCTGAAAGTGTCTGTTAGGTTGGCATGAATCGAGACTGGGATTTGTCACTCTGTGTAAACGGAGAGGTATCTCTGGGCCCACTCGGTAGGACATCATCATAATGTGCACAATGTGACCAAGGGGTTGATCACGGGATGATGTGTTACGGAACAAGTAAAGAGACTTGCCGGTAACGAGATTGAACAAGGTATCGGTATACCGACGATCGAATCTCGGGCAAGTACAATACCATTAGACAAAGGGAATTGAATACGGGATCGATTGAGTCCTTGACATCATGGTTCATCCGATGAGATCATCGTGGAACATGTGGGAGCCAACATGGGTATCCAGATCCCGCTTTTGGTTATTGACCGGAGAACGTCTGGGTCATGTCGGCATGGTTCCCGAACCCGTAGGGTCTACACACTTAAGGTTCGATGACGCTAGGGTTATAAAGGAAGTTTGTATGTGGTTACCGAATGTTGTTCGGAGTCCCGGATGAGATCCCGGACGTCACGAGGAGTTCCAGAATGGTCCGGAGGTAAAGATTTATATATGGGAAGTCCTATTTTGGCCACCGGAAAATGTTCAGGATTTTTCGGTATTGTACCGGGAAGGTTCTAGAAGGTTTCGGAGTGGGGCCCACCTGCATGGGGGGACCCACATGAACGTGGGTAGTGGGGGAAAGGCCCCACATCCCTGGTCAAGGCGCACCAAGATCCCCCCTTAGAAGGAATAAGATCATATCCCAAAGGGATAAGATCAAGATCCCTAAAAAGGGGGGATAACAATCGGTGGGGAAGGAAATGATGTGATTTCTTTCCTCCCACCTTTGCCAACGCCCCAATGGACTTGGAGGGCAAGAAACCAGCCCCCTCCACCCCTATATATAGTGGGGAGGCGCATGGGAGCTTCACGCTTGCCCCTGGCGCAGCCCTCCCCCTCTCCCAAGTGCTCCTCCTCTCTCGCGGTGCTTGGCGAAGCCCTGCAGGATTGCCACGCTCCTCCACCACCACCACGCCGTCGTGCTGCTGCTGGACGGAGTCTTCCTCAACCTCTCCCTCTCTCCTTGCTGGATCAAGGCATGGGAGACGTCACCGGGCTGTACGTGTGTTGAACGCGGATGTGCCGTCCGTTCGGCACTAGGATCTCTAGTGATTTGGATCACGACGAGTATGACTCCTTCAACCCCCTTCTCTTGAACGCTTCTGCTTAGCGATCTACAAGGGTATGTAGATGCACTCTCCTTCCCCTCGTTGCTGGTTTCTCCATAGATAGATCTTGGTGACACGTAGGAATATTTTGAATTTCTCCTACGTTCCCCAACAAAATGATGGTTGCTTCGTCCAGTCTAACTTGGAGGGCACCTTACCACTGCTGGTAAAGGTGTGGGTTTTGTGATATGACAGGTCATGACGGCCACACCGGGGTGACAGGTGAGTCTCGACTGTAGCACCTTGCTACGTCTTGAGCTAGTGTTGGTTTTCCCCGAAGAGGTGAGGGTGATGCGGCAAGTGTAGCGTAAGTATTTCCCTCAGTTTTGAGAACCAAGGTATCAATCCAGTAGGAGGCTCCTCAAAAGTCCCACGCACCTACACAAACAAACTGAGAACTCGCAACCAACGCAATAAAGGGGTTGTCAATCCCTTCACGGTCACTTACGAAAGTGAGATCTGATAGAGAAAGTATGATAAGATAAATATATTTTTGGTATTTTATAATATAGATGCAGAAAAGTAAAGATGCAAATAAAAGTAGATAGAAAGCAAATATGATAAGAGACAGACCCGGGGGCCATAGGTTTCACTAGAGGCTTCTCTCGAGAGCATAAGTATTACGGTGGGTGAACTAATTACTGTCAAGAAATTGATAGAAAAGCGAATAATTATGACGTTATCTAGGCATGATCATGTATATAGGCATCACGTCTATAACAAGTAGACCGACTCCTGCCTGCATCTACTACTATTACTCCACACATCAACCGCTATCCAGCATG
Organism: Triticum dicoccoides; assembly: GCF_002162155.2. Classification (NCBI taxonomy): domain Eukaryota; kingdom Viridiplantae; phylum Streptophyta; class Magnoliopsida; order Poales; family Poaceae; genus Triticum; species Triticum dicoccoides. The sequence continues at coordinate 155,323,909 of NC_041385.1, forward strand.
CATCTAGAGTATTAAGTTCATAAGAACAGAGCAACGCATTAAGCAAGATGACATGATGTAGAGGGATAAACTCGTGCAATATGATATAAACCCCATCTTGTTATCCTCGATGGCAACAATACAATACGTGTCTTGCAACCCTTTCTGTCACTGGGTAAGATCACCGCAAGATTGAACCCAAAGCTAAACACTTCTCCCATGGCAAGAAAGATCAATCTAGTAGGCCAAACCAAACGGATAATTCGAAGACACTTGTAAAGATAACTCAATCATACATAAAAGAATTCAGAGAAGATTCCAATATTATTCATAGATAAACTTGATCATAAACCAACAATTCATCGGATCTCGACAAACACACCGCAAAAAGAGATTACATCGAATAGATCTCCACAAGAGAGGGGGAGAACATTGTATTGAGATCCAAAAAGAGAGAAGAAGCCATCTAGCTAATAACTATGGACCCATAGGTCTGTGGTAAACTACTCACAACTCATCGGAGAGGCTATGGTGTTGATGTAGAAGCCCTCCGTGATCGATTCCCCCTCCGGTAGAGTGTCGGCGAAGGCTCCAAGATGGAATCTCGCAGATACAGAAGGTTACGGCGGTGGAAATTGTGTTTCGTGGTGCTCCTGGCTGTTTTCATTTCTTGACTTGCACTCCAGGCTCTCCGGATCAGATTTGTTCTAAAAATAACGCTCCCGAAGGTTTCATTCCGTTTGGACTCCGTTTGATATTCCTTTTCTTTGAAATACTGAAATAGGCAAAAAAACAATATGGGCGGGGCCTCCGGTTAGTAGGTTAGTCCCAAAAATGATATAAATGTGTAGAATAAAGCCCATAAACATCCAAAAGGGGTAATATAATAGCATGAACAATCAAAAATTATAGATACGTAGGAGACGTATCAAGCATCCCCAAGCTTAATTCCTGCTCGTCCTCGAGTAGGTAAATGATAAAAAGAGAATTTTTGATGTGGAATGCTACCTAGCATAATTCATAATGTAAATTTCTTTCATTGTGGCATGAATGTTCAGATCCAAATAATACAAAATAAAAGTTCATAAAGACATAAGAAATAGTAATACTTCAAGCATAATAGTCAAGGTAATCATGTCTTCTCAAAATAACATGGCTAAAGAAAGTTATCCCTACAAAATCATATAGTCTGGCTATGCTCTATCTTCATCACACAAAGTATTTAATCATGCACAACCCCGATGACGAGCCAAGCAATTGTTTCATACTTTAATAATTTCAAACTCTTTCAACTTTCACGCAATATATGAGCGTGAGCCATGGACATAGCACTATATGTGGAATAGAATGGTGGTTGTGGAGAAGACAAAAAGGAGAAGATAGTCTCACATCAACTAGGCGTATCAACGGACTATGGAGATTCCCATTAACAGATATCAATGTTAGTGAGTAGGGATTGCCATGCAACGGATGCACTAGAGCTATAAATATATGAAAGCTCAACAAAAGAAACTAAGTGGGTGTGCATCCAACTTGCTTGCTCACGAAGACCTAGGGCACTTTTGAGGAAGCCCATCATTGGAATATACAAGCCAAGTTCTATAATGAAAAATTCCCACTAGTGCATGAAAGTGACAACATATGAGACTCTCTATCATGAAGATCATGGTGCTATTTTGAAGCACAAGTGTGGAAAAAGAGATAGTAGCATTGTCCCTTCTCTCTTTTTCTCTCATTTTTTTCTTTTTCTTTTTTTTTCTTTTTCTCCTTTTCTTTTTCTTTTCTTTTTTTTCTTTGGCCTTTTCTTTTTTTCTTCTTTTTTGCCTTTCTCTTTTTTTTCTCCTTTTTCTTTTTCTTTTTGTAAAGTCCAAAGTCTCATCCCGACTTGTGGGGGAATCATAGTCTTCATCATCCTTTCCTCACGAGGACAATGCTCTAATAATGAAGATCATCACATTTTTATGGATTTACAACACAAAGCTAGAACAAAATATGACTCTATATGAATGCCTCCGGCGGTGTACCGGGATATTCAATGAATCAAGTGCGACATGTATGAAAATTGTGAAGGTGGCCTTGCCAAAAATACAATCTCAACTACATGATCATGTAAAGAGCAATATAACAAAAGTAATGTGTGTCATATGAACGGAACGGTGGAAAGTTGCATGGCAATATATCTCGAAATGGCTATGGAAATGCCATAATAGGTAGGTATGGTGGCTGTTTTGAGGAAGGAGTATGGTGGGTATATGGTACCGGCGAAAATTGCGTGGCACAAGAGAGGCTAGCAATGGTGGAAGGGTGAAAGGGTGCGTATAATCCAGGGACTCAACATTAATCAAAAGGAAGACCATCGCTCGTCCCCGACTGCCACTCATAAGGAAGACAATCAATAAATAAAATTGTGCTCCAACTTCATCACAAAGCGGTTCACTGTACGTGCATGCTACGGGAATCACAAACTTCAACACAAGAATTCTTCATAATCACCCAACTAGCATGACTTTAATGTTACTACCTCCATATCTCAAAACAATTATCAAGTATCAAGTTGATCATAGCATCCAATTCACTTCCTATGATAGTTTTTATTATAGCCAACTTGGATGCTCATCATTCTAGGACCAACTTTGTAACAAAATCAAATACCATGCTGTTCTAAAAGACTCTCAAAAAGATATAAGTGAAGCATGAGAGACTAGCAATTTCTTCAAAATTAAGACACCACCACCGTGCTCTAAAAGATATAAGTTAAGCACTAGAGCAAAAACTATCAAGCTCAAAAGATATAAGTGAAGCACATAGAGTATTCTAGCAAATTCTAATCAAATAGGCTTCTCCCAAAAGGTGTGTTACAGCAAGGATGATTGTGGTTGAGGGAGTCCTGGATTAGGGGGTGTCCGGATAGCCGAACTATCACCGTTGGCCGGACTCCTGGACTATGAAGATACAAGATTGAAGACTTCGTCCCATGTCCGGATGGGACTTTCCTTGGCGTGGAAGGCAAGCTCGGCGATAAGGATATGTAGATCTCCTACCATTGTAACCGACTCTGTATAACCCTAACCCTCTCAGGTGTCTATATAAACCGGAGGGTTTTAGTTCGTAGGACGAACAACAATCATACCATAGGCTAGCTTCTAGGGTTTAGCCTCTTTGATCTCGTGGTAGATCTGCTCTTGTACTACCCATATCATCAATATTAATCAAGAAGGAGTAGGGTTTTACCTCCATCGAGAGGGCCCGAACCTGGGTAAAAACATCGTGTCCCTTGTCTCTGTTACCATCCGCCTAGACGCACAGTTTGGGACCCCCTACCCAAGATCCGCTGGTTTTGAGACCGACATTGGTGCTTTCATTGAGAGTTCCTTTGTGTCGTCACCTTTAGGCCCGATGGCTCCTTCGATCATCAACAACGACGCGGTTCAGGGTGAGACTTTTCTCCCCGGACAGATCTTCGTATTTGGCGGCTTTGCACTGCGGGCCAATTCACTTGGTCATCTGGAGCAGATCCAAAGCTACGCCCCTGGCCATCAGGTCAGATTTGGGAGTTTGAACTACACGGCCGACATTCGCGGAAACTTGATCTCCGACGGGTTCGAGCCATAGCCAAGCGCGCCGCACTGTTTCGATGGGCACGATCTAGCTCTGCCGCCGAACAGTGCCCTGGAGGCCACACCAGTGTCCGCTCCGACCCTTAGCTTGGAGCCGACTTCACCGATCGAGGATGAGTGGCTGGACACCGCCTCGGGGGCTACGATCTCTACAGTGATAGGGCCGAAGACCATCCCTGTCCTTTGCAAAACCCATGACTCCGAGGTGCCGGACTCCTCTCTGGACTCCGAACCTCCCGCGCCCCTGCCAATCAAATCCGATTGGGCGCCGGTTATGGAGTTCACTGCCGCGGACATCTTTCAGCACTCGCCCTTTGGCGACATCTGGAATTCACTAAAGTCTCTCTCTTTATCAGGAGAGCCCTGGCCGGACTATGGTTAGGAAGGTTGGGGTACGGACGACGAAGAAATTCAACGCCCAACACCACCCACTTTGTAGCCACTGTCGATGATTTAACCGACATGCTCGACTTCGACTCCGAAGACATCGACGGTATGGACAACGATGTAGGAGATAACCGCGAACCAGCACCTACAGGGTACTGGACAACCACCCCATCTCACAATGTATACATGGTGGATACACCTAAAGGAAGTGACGACGAGCAACAACGGGACGCTGGGAAGGATAAATCCCTCGAAAAGCAGTCAAGACGGTGACGAAAGCGCCACACAAAGTCCCGCCTCGACAAAGACGACGGTCATACAGACCCAGCCATAGAGCAGGTCGAGCCGGTGGACGACGAACATACCATTGAACAACCGTCCGAGCAGGACAACTTGGATAAACAACCCGTCCCCGGGGAAAATAACAGTCCGGACGATCTCACACCGGACAAGTTGTTGGAGCAGAAGAACCTCCACAAAAGGCTCGTCGCCACTGCGCGTAGCCTGAAAAAGCAGAAGCGGAAGCTCAAAACAGAGGAAGATGCACTCAGAATCAGATGGAGCAAAGTACTCAACACCGCAGACAAATACGGCAACAGTCGCCAAACAAATAGTTACCCGAAGCGCAAACTACTGCCGAATTCGATGAGGAGGCCTTAGAGCCCCCGCAATCAAAGAACAAAGAGGGCGCCCGGTCGGATAGACGACCACATGACAAGCATAGAGCGGCAAGCGGCACCGCACACAAGCCAGCACGGGATCCGCATAAGGATTCGCATCAAAAGGATGGCCCAGTTAGGTCCATCTACGGGCCAAGAAAGCAAGCTCTTCTAAGCAATGCAACACGCCAAATATCCGGACATCACGGCACACCCAAATATAGGGGTGCCGAACACCCCCTATGTTTCACCGATGAGGTGCTGGATCACGAATTCCCAGCGGGATTTAAACCCGTAAACATAGAGGCATACGACGGAACAACAGACACGGGAGTCCGGATTGAGGATTACATCCTCCACATACACATGCCTAGAGGAGATGATCTCCATGCCACAAAATACTTACCCCTCAAGCTCAAAGGGCCAGCACGGCACTGGCTTAAAAGCCTCCCTGAAAATACCATTGGAAGTTGGGAAGAGCTCGAGGATGCTTTTCGGGAAAATTTTCAAGGGACTTATATCCGCCCTCCGGATGCAGACGATTTAAGTCACTGCCACACCCTAGCTAGTCATGCATCAGAGTGTGTGCATCATGTTTAAAATTTCCATTTAATTTGAAATGGGGAATTGTGAAACCCTCAGAATCATTTTTTGAAAATGATCCAAATAAAAATTTCTCCAAAAGGGTCCAAGAAAATGCTCATGTTGCTCTCTGAAAATATTGGACAGAGATAAAAATCAAACCAATATTTTTAAGAGCTCATAGGTATTTATTTTGGGCATTTGGAATTAATGCATAACTATTTGCATTGGAAATATATTAGTTATATATATTAATATATGTCCAAATATTATGCCAATTATAAAGGAGCTCTGGAATAATATATCTAGCTCCTGCAAAAATTGGCATAAGGTAAATAAATGATTTAATATTTTATTTAAATCAAAACAAATGTCAGAAATTAGAAAACAGAAATAATTAAAAAGGGAGAAGCTTACCTGGGCTCCTCCCTGTGCAGCCCAGCCAGCTGGCCGGCCCAGCCAGCAGGCGGCCCAGCCCGCCTCCCTCCTCTGTCGTCTTCGTCCTCGACAGAGGGAGGGGAGTGTGGCCGGCGCGCGCGCGCGCCACCGCGCCAAGCCACCTGCTCGCCTGCCTGCCTGCCCTCCCCTCCTCGTCTCGATGCCCCGGACGACGCCACGCCCTCCCCCCTGCTCTCTCTCACTCTCCCTCGGTTCCTCCCTCCTCTCCCTCGCTCCCTCTCTCACGGCCGAACACCACCGTCGCCGCCGTTCGCCATAGCAGCCGTCACCGGCCACCCCTCGCCCCTCCGTTGAGCTCAGGAGCTCCGCCTCGACCCCCTCTTCCTCCCCACCACGCCAAGCCCCTCGAGAAGCCCTGCATCGCCTCCCACGTCGCCGTTCCCCTCCTCGGCCACCGGAGATCGTCGCCGTCGAATCGGGAGCTACCGGACGTCCCCGAGCCCGCTAACCATCCCTGCAGCTCCGCGGTGAGCCACTGACTCGATTCCCCCTTGCCCCGTCGTCCCTAGCCTCCTGTAGCTGCCGCCCCCTTGAGCTCCGAAGCTCGCCGCCGCCGTACCTCGTTGCCGTCGTGGCCACAGTCACCGTAGCGCCCAACCGAGCACACCTACGTCCTCACCGCACCGCGTAGAAGCCGTAGGTGCCAACCCCGCATCTCCGCAGCCGTTGAGCCTCAACCCCGAGCTCAACCGAGCTCCGGCAGCCGCCACGGTCGTCGCCGTCGTCGGTACCGGCCACCACAGGCACGGCCACCACCACCGTTCGACGCGCGGGAGCAAGGGCTCTCCAACGAGCCCAAGCACGGCCTCGCCCATGCCCTGTAGCGCGTTTCCGCATCGCGCCGCCATCTCGGGCCCCGCCGGCGTCATGTCGCCGGTGGGTTTGACCTGTCTGACCTGGGGTTTGACCCCCCCAGGGTCACTGACGCGTGGGCCCCGTCGGCCAGGTGGTCAGATTAGTGCTAATCACCGCTTAATTAACCCCCCTGACACTGACAGTGGGCCCCAGCGCCACTAACCCCTAATTAGGAATAAATTAACCCTGTTAAACCCCCCCTGTCACTGACGTGTGGACCCCACACGTCAGGTTTGACCCCAGCCAGCCGCAGTTGACCACTGACGTCATGCTGACGTCATGCTGGCGCAATATTTATATTTCTGGATTTAATTTAAATCAGGAAATTCCAGAATATTATTTAAACTTCAAAAATTCATAACTTTTATTCTGTAACTCCAAATTGGACAAATTATATATGAAAAATGATCAGAAAAATCCAATCTATCCATCTGTACTATTTTCATGCATGATCAAACAAGTTAAATTGATGTTTTAAGCAGAACAAAGAAAAGCACTTTAAAAGGCCATGTTTGAATTTGAAATTTGAATCTTTGATTCAAATTTGTTCAAACCCTTCTGGTTTTAGCTGCATTAGCCCAACACACTCATATTGCCATGTTTCATGCATGCATCATATTGTTGCACATTGTTTGGTGATGCTTGTGTATCGATGTCCTTTGCGACAGGTTCTGCCTCCGAGGAGTACCGTGATTACCCTAACGAAGAACCGTATCAGTGCATCGAACCATCAGGCAAGCAACCAACCATTTGATCATATCGATACAATCCCATGTTCTCGCTCCTGCTCTCTTTTACTGCATTAAGACAACGCGATTCAAACTGCTGTGTGCTACGGTAGTTGAACCCATTTCCTCTGCATGACCTGTCATTGCCACAGTAACTAGATGAAACCCACTAGCATGTGTAGGAGTTGATTGAGCCATATGTATGTGTTGTTCCTACCTTGCTATGCCTGCTATGCTTAGAGTCGTGTCAGGTCTGGTTCATCTGGGTGATGGGCTAGAGTGAAATGAGTATGTCGGTAATAAGAGTGGTGTGGTGAACACGATTTGGTAAAGGTATCGATGAGAGGCCATGTAGGAGTACATGGTGGGTTGTTTCATTGAAGCCGACCTTAAGCACTGAGATCTGTATGCGTGATTTAAGATACAGCTACTACCATGCATTGGGCCCTGAGATATGACCCCGCTCGACTTCTTATTCACCCTAGCTCTCTGTCCAGGAGTTGCAAGTAGTTTCTGGTGTTTGTAGCCTACTGGAGGTCGTGGACAGCGCTGACCGTAGGGGTGGGCTGTGATGCGGTAGGTACGTGGCCGGGTGTACCGAATACCCGTTAGGTATCTCGGGAACCCTGTTCACATCGTTCGGGGCCGTATGGGAAACCTCGGCCGGACTCCCTGCGGATGGAACCTGAATAGGCGATAAACCTGGACTAGAGGCTTAAGTGTTTAGGTAGGTCGTGGTCTACACCCACGTCGGCTTTCGCTTGAAGTCTGCCGAGCACATGTCGTGTGCAGACGCTAAGTGGTGGAAACATGTATGAAGAAGTACACCCCTGCAGGGTTATCATAATCTATTCGAATAGCCGCGTCCGCGGTAAAGGACTACTTGGTTGCCTATACAGTTCATAGACAAGTAAATGGAAACTACTAAAAGCCTCAAGATAAGTGTGAGTGCCGAGGATGGCTCTTCCGTAGGAAGACGGAGGCGGGTCCTCGGTAGTGTATTGAATTGGTGAGTAGTGGACTCGTGTGCGCAAAACCATTTCAAGTTGGAGTATCGTAGGATAGCCTAGCCAAGAGTCAAAGCTGGCTTGCTGCAATAACTCCACCAACCCTTCTTGATAACATGCATGTATGTAGGATCTGATGTAAGTCTTGCTGAGTACCTTTGTACTCATGTTGCTATAATCTACATTTTTACAGAAGACGCTGCAACCCCTTCTGATGCGTTCTATGTAGACGTTGACATCAACGAGTAGGCTAAAGACCCAGGTGGTGACCCTGAGCTTGTGAAGGACCACGTAGTATAGCTAGGCTTTCCAAGCCTCTTTTATTTTACTAGTTGTCTGTACTCAGACAAGTTACTTCCGCTGCTGGTTTGTATGACTGTATGACTTGTATGTTGGGTCGTGAGACCCGTACCTTTGTGTATGTTATGTATGGCTCCCTGAGCCTTAAATAAAGTACTTGTGTCGTAGAGTCATGTTGTGATGCTTCGTTGTATTTGCACATATCGAGCATATTGTGTGTATGATTGAAATGCTTGGTATGTGTGGGATCTGACTATCTAGTTGTTTATCTTTAGTAGCCTCTCTTACCGGGAAATGTCTCCTAGTGTTACCGCTGAGCCGTGGTAGCTTGCTACTGCTCTGGAACACTTAGGCTGGCCGGCATGTGTCCTTCTTCGTTCCTGTGTCTGTCCCTTCGGGGAAATGTCACGCATTGAGTACCGGAGTCCTGTTAGCCCGCTACAGCCCGGTTTACCGGAGTCCTGCTAGCCCAGTGCTACAGCCCGGACCCACTTGCTGATGACCGACACGTTCGAAGCTGGGTCATGGATGCCTGTCCCTGTAAGTCTGTGCCACTTTGGGTTTACGACTAGTCATGTCAGCCCGGGCTCCTTATCATATGGATGCTAGCGACACTATCATATACGTGAGCCAAAAGGCGCAAACGGTCCCGGGCAAAGGTAAGGCGACACCCGTGGGGATACCGTGCGTGAGGACGCAAAGTGATATGAGGTGTTACCGGCTAGATCGATGTGACATCGAGTCGGGGTCCTGACAGCATTGGTATTCGCTGGCTTTGACTTTGACCACGGGTGGGCCCTGGTTGACTCCCCTAAGTCAATGACAGGTGGGGCCCAGCCCTGTTAATTAAACATGTTTAGTTTTAATTAAACATTAATTAAAATAATCACCCTGACATGCGGGACCCACTGTCAGGTTTGACCCTGACGTGTTCCGTTGACCTGCTGACGTCACACTGACGTCAGGCTGACGCAATAATGATTTTCTGGAATTATTTTAAATCAGGAAATTCCAGAATATTATTTAAACTTCAAAAATTCATAACTTTTACTCTGTAACTCCAAATCAGACAAATTATATATGAAAAATGATCAGAAAAATCAAATCTATCCATCTGTACTATTTTCATGCATGACTAAACAAGTTAACTTGATGTTTAATGCAGAACAAGGAAAAGCACTTTAAAAGGCCATGTTTGAGTTTGAAATTTGAATATTTGATTCAAATTGGTTCAAACCCTTCTGGTTTTAGTTGCATTAGCCCAACACACTCATATTGCCATGTTTCATGCATGCATCATATTGTTGCACATTGTTTGGTGATGGTTGTGTATCGGTGTCCTTTGCGACAGGTTCTGCCTCCGAGGAGTACCGTGATTACCCTAACGAAGAACCTTATCCGTGCATCGAACCATCAGGCAAGCAACCAACCATTTGATCATATCGATACAATCCCATGTTCTCGCTCCTGCTCTCTTTTACTGCATTAAGACAACGCGTTTCAAACTGCTGTGTGCTACGGTAGTTGAACCCATTTCCTCTGCATGACCTGTCATTGCCACAGTAACTAGATGAAACCCACTAGCATGTGTAGGAGTTGATTGAGCCATATGTATGTGTTGTTCCTACCTTGCTATGCCTGCTATGCTTAGAGTCGTGTCAGGTCTGGTTCATCTGGGTGATGGGCTAGAGTGAAATGATTATGTCGGTAATGAGAGTGGTGTGGTGAACACGATTTGGTAAAGGTATCGATGAGAGGCCATGTAGGAGTACATGGTGGGTTGTTTCATTGAAGCCGACCTTAAGCACTGAGATCTGTATGTGTGATTTAAGATACAGCTACTACCATGCATTGGGCCCTGAAATATGACCCCGCTTGACTTATTATTCACCCTAGCTCTCTGTCCAGGAGTTGCAAGTAGTTTCTGGTGTTTGTAGCCTACTGGAGGCCGTGGACATCGCTGACCGTAGGGGTGGGCTGTGATGCGGTAGGTACGTGGCACGGTGTACCGAATACCCGCTAGGTATCTCGGGAACCCTGTTCACATCGTTCGGGGCCGTATGGGAAACCTCGGCCGGAGTCCCTGCGGATGGAACCTGAATAGGCGATAAACCTGGACTAGAGGCTTAAGTGTTTAGGTAGGTCGTGGTCTACACCCACGTCGGCTTTCGCTTGAAGTCTGCCGAGCACATGTCGTGTGCAGACGCTAAGTGGTGGAAATATGTATGAAGAAGTACACCCCTGCAGGGTTATCATAATCTATTCGAATAGCCGCGTCCGCGGTAAAGGACTACTTGGTTGCCTATACAGTTCATAGACAAGTAAATGGAAACTGCTGAAAGCCTCAAGATAAGTGTGAGTGCCGAGGATGGCTCTTCCGTAGGAAGACGGAGGCGGATCCTCGGTAGTGTATTGAAGTGGTGAGTAGTGGACTCGTGTGCGCAAAACCATTTCAAGTTGAAGTATCGTAGGATAGTCTAGCCAAGAGTCAAAGCTGGCTTGCTGCAATAACTCCACCAACCCTTCTTGATAATATGCATGTATGTAGGATCTGATGTAAGTCTTGCTGAGTACCTTTGTACTCATGTTGCTATAATCTACATTTTTACAGAAGACGCTGCAACCCCTTCTGATGGGTTCTATGTAGACGTTGACATCAACGAGTAGGCTAAAGGCCCAGGTGGTGACCCTGAGCTTGTGAAGGACCATGTAGTATAGCTAGGCTTTCCAAGCCTCTTTTATTTTTACTAGTTGTCTGTACTCAGACAAGTTACTTCCGCTGTTGGTTTGTATGACTGTATGACTTGCATGCCGGGTTGTGAGACCCGTACCTTTGTGTATGTTATGTATGGCTCTCTGAGCCTTAAATAAAGTACTTGTGTCGTAGAGTCATGTTGTGATGCCTTGTTGTATTTGCACATATCAAGCATATTGTGTGTATGATTGAAATGCTTGGTATGTGTGGGATCTGACTATCTAGTTGTTTATCTTTAGTAGCCTCTCTTACCGGGAAATGTCTCCTAGTGTTACCGCTGAGCCATGGTAGCTTGCTACTGCTCTGGAACACTTAGGCTGGCCGGCATGTGTCCTTCTTCGTTCCTGTGTCTGTCCCTTCGGGGAAATGTCACGCTTTGAGTACCGGAGTCCTGTTAGCCCGCTACAGCCCGGTTTACCGGAGTCCTGCTAGCCCAGTGCTACAGCCCGGACCCACTTGCTGATGACCGACACGTTCGAAGCTGGGTCATGGATGCCTGTCCCTGTAAGTCTGTGCCACTTTGGGTTTACGACTAGTCATGTCAGCCCGGGCTCCTTATCATATGGATGCTAGCGACACTATCATATACGTGAGCCAAAAGGCGCAAACGGTCCCGGGAAAAGGTAAGGCGACACCCGTGGGGATACCGTGCGTGAGGCCGCAAAGTGATATGAGGTGTTACTGGCTAGATCGATGTGACATCGAGTCGGGGTCCTGACAGCGTTGGCATCAGAGCCGGACTGCCTGTAGGTTCTCCAAGCCAAACTGGTCGATGTTGAGTCTAGAAATCCTTTAGTTATATGTAGGGGAATTGTTTGTGGGTTGGAACGTAAGGCTCTTTTTACTCCTTTATCTAATGACATTCTGATCTGAGTCAGTCTATTCTTCCACCGGGGGTTAAGGAATTAGGATCTATTCTCTCTATCAGGATCACGTGTTACTAATCAGTAGTACCTTATAGGTTTGATGGTTACAAGCCTAGTTCAGTGCTATTACCACATTATGTTGCTAGGATGGTCTCAGAACTTGGTATGATGATGATGAGTGTGTATGTAATCCTTTGTCAAATGTCTCAAAATCCTTCTTGAGCATTTACAGCTGTTATGCTGCCGAAATTTTGCTAGAAATTCTAATGCCTTTGCATTATGATTGTGCTTTCAGATGGCCACTCGCGACCTCAATCAAGTGGTTCGCCTGACTCGATGCCTAGATGTACCCGGCCATACTGCTAAGTTGGTCAGGGTAATGACTGAGGCTGGATACCGCTGGTATCCTGAGTACACGGTCGAAGAGCAATTTCGGGACTTCAATCAAAGCCAGTATCTCTGCACTGTCCGGATATTTCCATCTTATCCTGGATCCACCGAGCCCCTTCACTGCTCCTATGGACTCGGGGTTACTATTGAGATGGCTGTGCAGGACGCCGCCTACTCTATGATGACCATTATGCGAGTCAGATCTGGTCTATTTCGGGACTCTGATTTCCGGTATATGCCAGGATCACTTCTGGGAGCACAAGGGTATCTCCAAGCTATCTATGCTGACCCCACTCAGGAGGATTCACGGACTCGCACCACTGCTGAGATGCTCGAGGATAAGGACCGTGAAAATCGGGCCTTAAGGTTAGAGCTCTTCAATACCCGTGCTGACCACTGGGCCACTTTGACTCGGTTCGCACCAGCGGTGCAAGCTGGATATTCAGACATGCGCGATCTCTATCCTGTGAGATCTGCTCTGCCAGACGTGATGGGTTGGCGTGATGTAGGAGGCATCACCCCACCTCGCGGTCCCCGCAGGCCACCGTCTGTTGGTCCAAGACCTCATCCTAGCCCCTATGGTCCACAAGCTCCGCGAGATCGTCTGTTTCCGGATGATCATGTTGAGCTTCCAGGCTATGGAGGTGACTTCTACGAGGACTACTACGGATCAGTCTGAGTTAGTGTTTGTATCACTAGTTCGCACTAGCTGTGTCGTCTATCGTCCTGCGTGACTCGTGGGATATGACCTAGTTGTAATCTTTCCGGAGGTGTAGAAAAATAATGTATAGGAGCTTGGAATGCCTCCGATGAGATGTAATCCTCTTTTCACCGTAATAGTACTTTGTTTGGTCTTGTACTAAACCCAGTATGGTGTGTATGACGATGGAATAAAAGAAGCAGTTTCTGTATCTACCATGTCATACGGATGATCATCTTGCATTTCGAGTTATACCTTACATTTTTTATCCTATGTCGGAATTTTATCATCCTGACTAAATCATTGTCTTGTTTACCTAGGATGGTCAACACGCGCGCTAACCCTGCTTCTCAAGAGCAGGCCGAAGGCAGTGAAGTCAGGGATGCAAATCTGCCTCATCCTCCTTCCCTAGCCGAGGTTATGATGGAAGCTGAGAGAAACAAGCGGGAGACCAACCGTTTGTTGGAGCGTCTTGAACAGAACACGGCACACCATCAGAGGACTAACGTGGTGTCACTCAGTGATTTTATCAAATTACATCCACCCACGTTCCACCACTCCGTCGAGCCTCTCGACGCTGATGACTGGCTTCGCAGTATCTCTCACAAACTGCGTTCCGCACTGGTAGCGGAGGCTGACAAGGTCACCTTTGCTGCATATCATCTTGAAGGCCCCGCCAGTCTATGGTGGGAGAATTATGGAGCTATGCGCCCAGCGGGCCATGTCACTACTTGTGCTGAATTCAGCGAGGCTTTCCGTGAACATCACATTCCGGAGGGTCTCATCGACCGTAAACGTGAGGAATTTTGCAGTTTCACTCAGGGCCGACTTTCTGTGGATGCTTACAGCAGGGAGTTTGGTAACCTCGCACGATATGCAACTGAGGAAGTGTCTACTGATGCCAAGAAGCAAGCAAGGTTCCGTAAGGGCCTTAGTCCTGAGCTTCGCCGTGACCTCCGTCTGCATGAGTGCACATCTTTTCAGAAACTTGTCAACAAAGCCATCAGTGCTGAAACGGGTCAGACTGACTATGACGCAACACGCAAGCATGGCCGTGATATGGGTTCCTCATCCGGTGCTGGTCCTCAGAAGCACCGCGTGTGGGTACCCAACACCGCCCTGCCACCCAGGTTCACACCGAGGCCATCTTTCCAGGCGCCTCGCCCTGTTCAACAGTCTGCACCGGCCAAGCCCTATGGGGGTCCAACTAACAATGCTCCTCCACGTACCAGTTCCGTGACTTGTTTCAAGTGTGGGGAATCTGGCCACTATATGCGTGAGTGTCCCCAGACCAACCCCAACCAGTCTGCTAAAGCTGTTGGCCGTGGCAAGCCGACAGGGAAAGTGTTCCACGCCAAGCCGGTCACCGCCTCACGTGGCCATGTCAACTGTATCTCTGCCGAAGAAGCTCAAGAGGATCCCAACGTCGTTCTCGGTACGCTTCTTGTTAATTGCCACCCGGCATCTGTTCTTTTCGATACAGGAGCCTCTCATTCTTTTATATCTGAAAATTATGCTCGTTTGCATAACGTCGCATTCGGTGATATGCCAACCTCTATGGTAATTCAAACTCCGGGATCCAAATGGCAATCTTCTAGAGTAAGCCATGGAAATGAAATCCAAGTCGACAGACTTGTTTTCCTCGCGTCTTTGATAGCCCTTAAATCTTCAGATATTAATATCATTCTGGGTATGGACTGGATGTCAGCTCATCATGCCCAAATTGATTGCTTCTCTAGGACTGTTCAACTCACCCATTCTTCGGGGAAGATAGTCAATGTCTTGACCCGAATAGCTAAGCGACAATTATATTCTCTTAACGCCAGCCCTTTGCCAGACCTTGAGGACATTCCGGTAGTCCGTGACTTCCCGGATGTCTTCCCAGAGGAATTGCCAGGTGTTCCACCTGAAAGGGATGTTGAGTTCGTAATAGACCTCATTCCAGGAACCATTCCGATTGCTAGAAGACCTTATAAGATGGCACCACTAGAACTAGCCGAGCTTAAGAAACAACTCGATGAGTCCTTGAAAAAGGGTTTCATCCGACCTAGCTCATCTCCGTGGGCTTGCCCCGTCCTATTCGTCAAGAAGAAGGATGGTACGGACCGGATGGTTGTAGATTACCGACCTGTCAATTTGGTCACAATCAAGAACAAATATCCGCTTCCCAGGATCAACGACCTGTACGATTAGCTCGCTGGATCCTCAGTCTTCTCCAAGATGGATTTGAGGTTGGGCTACCATCAAACCAAAATCAGAAACGGGGACATTCCTAAGACGGCCTTTGTTACTCGTTATGGCCAATACGAGTACACCGTCATGTCCTTCGGTTTAACCAACGCTCCAGCCACCTTTTCTCGGTTAATGAACTCAATCTTCATGGAGTATTTGGATAAATTCGTCGTGGTTTACCTCGATGATATACTCATCTACTCCAAGAACGAGGAAGAACATGCCGAACATCTAAGGCTAGTGCTGAAGAAACTTCGAGAGCATCGCCTTTATGCCAAATTTTCTAAATGTGAATTCTGGTTGTCAGAAGTGACCTATCTGGGTCATGTAATATCTGGTAAAGGTATTGCTGTTAACCCTGAGCGAGTTCAAGCCGTCCTTAATTGGACTCCACCTGAATCGGTCAAGCAAGTTCGGAGTTTTCTGGGCTTAGCGAGCTATTGTCGTTGCTTTGTCGAGAACCTCTCCAAAGTTCCCAAACCTCTAACCGAACTCCTCAAGAAAGATAAGAAGTTCGAATGGACTCCACAGTGTGAGCACAGCTTTCAGGAACTGAAAAGACGCCTGACCTCTGCTCCCGTACTGGTACCGCCAGACTTCTCCAAGGACTTTGTTATCTACTGCGACGCCTCGCGACAAGGACTAGGTTGCATTCTCATGCAAGATCGACACGTAATTGCCTACGCTTCACGGCAATTGCACCCACATGAGGAGAATTATCCTACTCATGATCTAGAGCTTGCAGCCGTAGTCTATGCACTTAAGACCTGGCGACATTACCTCCTTGGTAATCGTTGCGAAATATTCACTGATCACCAAAGTCTGAAGTACATTTTCACCCAACCGGATCTGAATCTCAGGCAAAGGCGTTGGGTTGAATTGATCACAGACTTCGACTTAGGAATAACCTACACCCCAGGGAAAGCCAACGTCATGGCTGATGCGCTAAGTCGTAAATCTTATTGTAACAACCTGATGTTACAGCAAAGTCAACCGCTTCTCCATGAGGAATTTCGGAAACTTAACCTTCACATTGTTCCTCAAGGTTTTCTTTCCACCTTGGTAGCAAAACCTACTCTTACGGATCAAATCATCGCTGCCCAAAAGCGAGATAAGGGAATATCTAAAATCAAAGAGAACATTGCTAGCGGAGGTGCTAGTTGTTTCTCCACAAATGATGATGGTGTGGTGTACTTTGAGAACCGTCTAGTGGTTCCCAAGAACCAGCATCTACGGCAGTTGATCCTTAAGGAGGCTCATGAATCCCCTCTCACCATTCATCCCGGTAGTACTAAGATGTATCAGGACCTACGCCAGAGGTTCTGGTGGACTAGGATGAAGAGAGAAATTGCTCAGTATATTGCTAATTGCGACGTCTGTCGTCGTGTAAAAGCAGAGCATCAACGGCCTGCTGGCACCCTTCAACCCTTAGCTATTCCTGAATGGAAATGGGATAAAATTGGTATGGATTTCATTACCGGTTTTCCCAGGACTAAGAGAGGGAATAATGCTATCTTCGTCGTTGTCGATCGTCTTTCCAAAGTAGCCCATTTCCTACCTGTTCGTGAGAGTATAACCGCTAGTCAGCTGGCAGACTTATACATCTCCCAAATAGTGTCCCTTCATGGTGTTCCTTTGGAAATTAACTCGGATCGAGGAAGTCTTTTCACCTCTCGATTTTGGGAAAGTTTCCAAAATGCTATGGGAACCCGTCTCTCTTTTAGCACCGCCTTCCACCCTCAGTCGAGTGGTCAAGTGGAACGCGTCAACCAAATTCTAGAAGACATGCTTCGAGCCTCTGTTATCTCATTCGGAATGGACTGGGAGAAGTGCCTTCCATTTGCCGAATTCGCTTACAACAACAGCTATCAATCTAGCTTGGGTAAAGCCCCTTTTGAAGTTCTCTATGGACGACGGTGTCGAACACCCCTTAACTGGTCAGAGACCGGGGAAAGACAATTCTTTGGCCCGGATATGATTCAGGAAGCAGAAGAACAAGTTCGTATCGTTCGTGAAAAGTTGAAAACAGCCCAATCTCGTCAAAAGAGTCAATATGACCGAAAACATAAGGCTATGACTTTCGAGGTTGACGAGAAGGCTTATCTTCGGGTCACCCCTCTGAAGGGAACCCATAGTTTCGGTATCAAAGGCAAATTGGCTCCTCGTTACATTGGACCTTTTCGCATTCTCGCCAAACGAGGAGAAGTTGCCTACCAGTTGGAACTACCTCCGCACCTCTCCAGAGTCCACGATGTCTTCCACGTTTCTCAACTCAGGCGTTGCTTCTCGGATCCTATCCGTGGAGTGGACCACGAAATGCTTGATCTCCAAGATAATCTTACATATCGAGAGTACCCCATTCGTATCCTCGATCAGGCCGAACGTACCACCTGACGTCATAATATCAAGTTTCTCAAAGTTCAATGGTCGCACCATTCTGAGGATGAAGCAACTTGGGAAAGGGAGGATCGTCTTCGACTCGAATATCCCGCCTTCTTCCCGGAGGAACCCAAATCTCGGGACGAGATTCTTTTGAGTGGGGGTGAGTTGTCACACCCTAGCTAGTCATGCATCAGAGTGTGTGCATCATGTTTAAAATTTCCATTTAATTTGAAATGGGGAATTGTGAAACCCTCAGAATCATTTTTTGAAAATGATCCAAATAAAAATTTCTCCAAAAGGGTCCAAGAAAATGCTCATGTTGCTCTCTGAAAATATTGGACAGAGATAAAAATCAAACCAATATTTTTAAGAGCTCATAGGTATTTATTTTGGGCATTTGGAATTAATGCATAAATATTTGCATTCGAAATATATTAGTTATATATATTAATATATGTCCAAATATTATGCCAATTATAAAGGAGCTTTGGAATAATATATCTAGCTCCTGCAAAAATTGGCATAAGGTAAATAAATGATTTAATATTTTATTTAAATCAAAACAAATGTCAGAAATTAGAAAACAGAAATAATTAAAAAGGGAGAAGCTTACCTGGGCTCCTCCCTGTGCAGCCCAGCCAGCTGGCCGGCCCAGCCAGCAGGCGGCCTAGCCCGCCTCCCTCCTCTGTCGTCTTCGTCCTCGACAGAGGGAGGGGAGTGTGGCCGGCGCGCGCGCGCGCCACCGCGCCACGCCACCTGCTCGCCTGCCTGCCTGCCCTCCCCTCCTCGTCTCGATGCCCCGGACGACGCCACGCCCTCCCCCTGCTCTCTCTCACTCTCCCTCAGTTCCTCCCTCCTCTCCCTCGCTCCCTCTCTCACGGCCGAACATCACCGTCGCCGTCGTTCGCCATAGCAGCCGTCACCGGCCACCCCTCGCCCCTCCGTTGAGCTCAGGAGCTCCGCCTCGACCCCCTCTTCCTCCCCACCACGCCAAGCCCCTCGGGAAGCCCTGCATCGCCGCCCACGTCGCCGTTCCCCTCCTCGGCCACCGGAGATCGTCGCCGTCGAATCGGGAGCTACCGGACGTCCCCGAGCCTGCTAACCATCCCTGCAGCTCCGCGGTGAGCCACTGACTCGATTCCCCCTTGCCCCGTCGTCCCTAGCCTCCTGTAGCTGCCGCCCCCTTGAGCTCCGAAGCTCGCCGCCGCTGTACCTCGTCGCCGTCGTGGCCACAGTCACCGTAGCGCCCAACCGAGCACACCTACGTCCTCACCGCACCGCGTAGAAGCCATAGGTGCCAACCCCGCATCTCCGCAGCCGTTGTAGCCTCGACCCCGAGCTCAACCGAGCTCCGGCAGCCGCCACGGTCGTCGCCGTCGTCGGTACCGGCCACCACAGGCACGGCCACCACCACCGTTCAACGCGCGGGAGCAAGGGCTCTCCAACGAGCCCAAGCACGGCCTCGCCCATGCCCTGTAGCGCGTTTCCGCATCGCGCCGCCGTCTCGGGCCCCGCCGGCGTCATGTCGCCGGTGGGTTTGACATGTCTGACCTGGGGTTTGACCCCCCCAGGGTCACTGACGCGTGGGCCCCGTCGGCCAGATGGTCAGATTAGTGCTAATCACCGCTTAATTAACCCCCCTGACACTGACAATGGGCCCCAGCGCCACTAACCCCTAATTAGGAATAAATTAACCCTGTTAAACCCCCCCTGTCACTGACGTGTGGACCCCACACGTCAGGTTTGACCCCAGCCAGCCGCAGTTGACCACTGACGTCATGCTGACGTCATGCTGGCGCAATATTTATATTTCTGGATTTAATTTAAATCAGGAAATTCCAGAATATTATTTAAACTTCAAAAATTCATAACTTTTATTCTGTAACTCCAAATTGGACAAATTATATATGAAAAATGATCAGAAAAATCCAATCTATCCATCTGTACTATTTTCATGCATGATCAAACAAGTTAAATTGATGTTTTAAGCAGAACAAGGAAAAGCACTTTAAAAGGCCATGTTTGAGTTTGAAATTTGAATCTTTGATTCAAATTTGTTCAAACCCTTCTGGTTTTAGTTGCATTAGCCCAACACACTCATATTGCCATGTTTCATGCATGCATCATATTGTTGCACATTGTTTGGTGATGGTTGTGTATCGATGTCCTTTGTGACAGGTTCTGCCTCCGAGGAGTACCGTGATTACCCTAACGAAGAACTGTATCCGTGCATCGAACCATCAGGCAAGCAACCAACCATTTGATCATATCGATACAATCCCATGTTCTCGCTCCTGCTCTCTTTTACTGCATTAAGACAACGCGTTTCAAACTGCTGTGTGCTACGGTAGTTGAACCCATTTCCTCTGCATGACCTGTCATTGCCACAGTAACTAGATGAAACCCACTAGCATGTGTAGGAGTTGATTGAGCCATATGTATGTGTTGTTCCTACCTTGCTATGCCTGCTATGCTTAGAGTCGTGTCAGGTCTGGTTCATCTGGGTGATGGGCTAGAGTGAAATGATTATGTCGGTAATGAGAGTGGTGTGGTGAACACGATTTGGTAAAGGTATCGATGAGAGGCCATGTAGGAGTACATGGTGGGTTGTTTCATTGAAGCCGACCTTAAGCACTGAGATCTGTATGTGTGATTTAAGATACAGCTACTACCATGCATTGGGCCCGAAACCAATGGACCCTCTCGGCTTCTTATTCACCCTAGTTCTTCGTCCAGGAGTTGCAAGTAGTTTCTGGTGTTTGTAGCCTACTGGAGGCCGTGGACAGCGCTGACCGTAGGGGTGGGCTGTGATGCGGTAGGTACGTGGCCGGGTGTACCGAATACCCGTTAGGTATCTCGGGAACCCTGTTCACATCGTTCGGGGCCGTATGGGAAACCTCGGCCGGACTCCCTGCGGATGGAACCTGAATAGGCGATAAACCTGGACTGGAGGCTTAGGTGATTAGGTAGGTCGTGGCCGACACCCACGTTGGGCTTCCGCTTGAAGGTTGCCGAGTACATGTCGTGTAAACGACGGTAAGTGGTGAGAGCGTGTATGAAGAAGTACCCCCTGCAGGGTTAACATGATCTATTCGAATAGCCGCGTCCGCGGTAAAGGACTACTTGGTTGCCTATACAGTTCATAGACAAGTAAATGAAAACTGTTAAAAACCTCAAGATAAGTGTGAGTGCCGAGGATGGCTCTTCCGTAGGAAGACGGAGGCGGATCCTCGGTAGTGTATTGAAGTGGTGAGTAGTGGACTCGTGTGCGCAAAACCATTTCAAGTTGGAGTATCGTAGGTTAGCCTAGCCAAGAGTCAATGCATGTATGTAGGATCTGATGTAAGTCTTGCTGAGTACCTTTGTACTCATGTTGCTATAATCTACATTTTTACAGAAGACGCTGCAACCCCTTCTGATGGGTTCTATGTAGACGTTGACATCAACGAGTAGGCTAAAGACCCAGGTGGTGACCCTGAGCTTGTGAAGGACCACGTAGTATAGCTAGGCTTTCCAAGCCTCTTTTATTTTACTAGTTGTCTGTACTCAGACAAGTTACTTTCGCTGCTGGTTTGTATGACTGTATGACTTGTATGTGGGGTCGTGAGACCCGTACCTTTGTGTATGTTATGTATGGCTCACCGAGCCTTAAATAAAGTACTTGTGTCATAGAGTCATGTTGTGATGCTTCGTTGTATTTGCACATATCGAGCATATTGTGTGTATGATTGAAATGCTTGGTATGTGTGGGATCTGACTATCTAGTTGTTTATCTTTGGTAGCCTCTCTTACCGGGAAATGTCTCCTATTGTTACCGCTGAGCCATGGTAGCTTGCTACTGCTCTGGAACACTTAGGCTGGCCGGCATGTGTCCTTCTTCGTTCCTGTGTCTGTCCCTTCGGGGAAATGTCACGCTTTGAGTACCGGAGTCCTGTTAGCCCGCTACAGCCCGGTTTACCGGAGTCCTGCTAGCCCAGTGCTACAGCCCGGACCCACTTGCTGATGACCGACATGTTCGAAGCTGGGTCATGGATGCCTGTCCCTGTAAGTCTGTGCCACTTTGGGTTTACGACTAGTCATGTCAGCCCGGGCTCTTTATCATATGGATGCTAGCGACACTTTCATATACGCGAGCCAAAAGGCGCAAACGGTCCCGGGAAAAGGTAAGACGACACCCGTGGGGATACCGTGCGTGAGGCCGCAAAGTGATATGAGGTGTTACCAGCTAGATCGATGTGACATCGAGTCGGGGTCCTGACAGCGTTGGTAGCTTTAGTTGCATTAGCCCAACACACTCATATTGCCATGTTTCATGCATGCATCATATTGTTGCACATTGTTTGGTGATGCCTGTGTATCGTTATCCTTTACGACAGGATCTGTCCCCGAGGAGTACCGTGACTACCCTAACGAAGAACCGTATCCGTGCATCGAACCATCAGGCAAGCAACCAACCATTTGATCATATCGATACAATCCCATGTTCTCGCTCCTGCTCTCTTTTACTGCATTAAGACAACACGATTCAAACTGCTGTGTGCTACGGTAGTTGAACCCATTTCCTCTGCATGACCTGTCATTGCCACAGTAACTAGATGAAACCCACTAGCATGTGTAGGAGTTGATTGAGCCATATGTATGTGTTGTTCCTACCTTGCTATGCCTGCTATGCTTAGAGTCGTGTCAGGTCTGGTTCATCTGGGTGATGGGCTAGAGTGAAATGATTATGTCGGTAATGAGAGTGGTGTGGTGAACACGATTTGATAAAGGTATCGATGAGAGGCCATGTAGGAGTACATGGTGGGTTGTTTCATTGAAGCCGACCTTAAGCACTGAGATCTGTATGTGTGATTTAAGATACAGCTACTACCATGCATTGGGCCCTGAAATATGACCCCGCTCGACTTCTTATTCACCCTAGCTCTCTGTCCAGGAGTTGCAAGTAGTTTCTGGTGTTTGTAGCCTACTGGAGGCCGTGGACAGCGCTGACCGTAGGGGTGGGCTGTGATGCGGTAGGTACGTGGCACGGTGTACCGAATACCCGTTAGGTATCTCGGGAACCCTGTTCACATCGTTCGGGGCCGTATGGGAAACCTCGGCCAGACTCCCTGCGGATGGAACCTGAATAGGCGATAAACCTGGACTAGAGGCTTAAGTGTTTAGGTAGGTCGTGGTCTACACCCACGTCGGCTTTCGCTTGAAGTCTGCCGAGCACATGTCGTGTGCAGATGCTAAGTGGTGGAAACATGTATGAAGAAGTACACCCCTGCAGGGTTATCATAATCTATTCGAATAGCCGCGTCCGCGGTAAAGGACTACTTGGTTGCCTATACAGTTCATAGACAAGTAAATGGAAACTGCTGAAAGCCTCAAGATAAGTGTGAGTGCCGAGGATGGCTCTTCCGTAGGAAGACGGAGGCGGATCCTCGGTAGTGTATTGAAGTGGTGAGTAGTGGACTCGTGTGCGCAAAACCATTTCAAGTTGAAGTATCCTAGGATAGTCTAGCCAAGAGTCAAAGCTGGCTTGCTGCAATAACTCCACCAACCCTTCTTGATAATATGCATGTATGTAGGATCTGATGTAAGTCTTGCTGAGTACCTTTGTACTCATGTTGCTATAATCTACATTTTTACAGAAGACGCTGCAACCCCTTCTGATGGGTTCTATGCAGACGTTGACATCAACGAGTAGGCTAAAGGCCCAGGTGGTGACCCCGAGCTTGTGAAGGACCATGTAGTATAGCTAGGCTTTCCAAGCCTCTTTTATTTTTACTAGTTGTCTGTACTCAGACAAGTTACTTCCGCTATTGGTTTGTATGACTGTATGACTTGCATGCCGGGTCGTGAGACCCGTACCTTTGTGTATGTTATGTATGGCTCTCTGAGCCTTAAATAAAGTACTTGTGTCGTAGAGTCATGTTGTGATGCCTTGTTGTATTTGCACATATCGAGCATATTGTGTGTATGATTGAAATGCTTGGTATGTGTGGGATCTGACTATCTAGTTGCTAGATCGATGTGACATCGAGTCGGGGTCCTGACAGTCACATAACTCAACTACCCGGAGAATCAGCCGCAAATTCTGGAACAGGTTCCTCACCAAAAAGAACCAAATAGTCGACTGTCCGGACGCCGAAGCCTTAGCAGCTTTCAAACACAACGTCCGAGATGAATGGCTCGCCAGGCACCTTGGCCAGGAAAAGCCAAGAACAATGGCCGCACTAACAAGCCTCATTACCCGCTTTTGCGCGGGAGAGGATAGTTGGCTGGCAAGATGTAGTACCAGCGACCCGAGTACATCCGAAGTTAGAAATGGAAACGGGAAACCATGATGCAGCAAGGACTAGCGCCGGACAAGGGGAAACAGCCCGAAGAGCACGGCAGTCAACGCCGGATTCAAAAGCTCTCGGCAGAATCATAAAAAACTGCCCCTCAAGGATAACAGCCATGAGCTATCCAACTTAAACAAAATCTCGGACAAAATATGCCAAATCCACAGTACCCCCGGGAAGCCTGCAAACCATACCCTCAGAGATTGTTGGGTCTTCAAGTAGTCCGGCAAACTCAATGCCGAACACAAGGGGCTCGACACACCAAGCGAGGACGATGATTAACCCCACAAGCAGAGAACCAGAAAACAAAAGAATTTCCCACAAGAAGTCAAAATAGTAAACTCACTTCAAGTGACAAAAGGGAAAATCAGAGCGGCGCCCATAGAAATACGCGCTGCACGGCCTATCCCAGCGGAGTCCCGACATTGGTTGTCAAAACCAATCACCTTTGATCATCAGGATTACTTCGGAAGTATCCGGAACGCAGGATGGACTGCCCTGATATTAGATCCTATAATCGACGGACTCCAATTCACAGAAGTCCTAATGGACAGCAGTAGTGATCTAAACCTGCTATATCAAGACACAATCCGCAAAATAGGGATAGACCCAACCAAAATTCGCCACAACAACACATCCTTCAAGGGGGTAATGCCAAGCCTATATGCCCATTGTACGGGCTCCCTATTGCTAGAAGTTGTGTTCGGCTCATCCGACAACTTCCGCCGCGAAAAGTTAACCTTCCATATCGCCCCATTCAAAAGTAGCTATCAAGCACTATTGGGACGTGAAGCTTTCGCCCGCTTTAACACAATACCGCATTATGCATCTCTTACACTTAAAATGCCCGGTCCACGCGGCATCATCTCATTAAAGGGAAATATTAAGTGTTACTCGAGCACGGAAGAACGTGAGACTGCCTGGACAGTCACACACTAATCCGGCTCCGCTAAACCAAGCACCTGAACAGGTCATTTGGACCCCGAACACGGCTAGAAGAGTACGGCGTAAACATATGAAGGCCTACTAGCCGCACACCCCCATACAAGGGGCTGCATGCATGTACAACAAGAGACAATAAAGCTCAATTTTATTCACTTTTTGAATCGTACTCCGTTTATTTAATATAAAGTACATTTTTCGCATGATCTTTCTTCAACTAAGTTCTTCTCTTTTATAGATGAACACCGTGCTACACCTGTCCAGGATACGGCACAATGATGACACAGGCGCAGACGTGGAGTAGGGACCCGTTACAAGGATTCTTTTCAGATTAAGACCCTGCGTAAACCTTTTTTACTGTCTCTTGTTGATACACATCCCCCGGTTTCTTGCTATAACCAAGGAGGAGGCTGGCGTTTTGGCATCGGCCACGTCAGAATTTTTTGCGCGTACCTGGACACCAGGGGCTTAGGGCATTGTTCTGCCCGTTTTCATAAAGACCGAATACCTTAGGGAGTGTCCGGCATCTCGAGTTAGGCCTTATATGCATCAGCTCCGAATCATGTCTTTGGTCAAATGTTGGGTTTGCCCGGCTCCTGTGTTTTGCTGCCTTACGTTCCGTTCTATTGGCTAACGCGGCACCAGGAGAACTACTGCGATTGTGCCCTGGTTCGGCCTGGTGAGCGCGTCAGTAGAGAAAGCCGAAAACTGACTGTCATGATATAGCGTGAGACTAGTCAACCACTCGATGACCCACTGGAATGTTTAGAATTCCTCTGCATTAACGAAGGACTGTTTCCCGGTCAGGCACATACGCGCCCCGAATTCGGGAGAGCGCGGTGCCCCTAGGGGCTATATAGTAGCCCCACCATCGAACTCCTATGGCTAAGTGAAAGTGATAAAGCATTATAGTCCGGTTGCCTAGTTTGCTACGCTATCACCTCCTTTACAGGACCAAGACGTTGGATTAAGTGTGAAAATGTGCCTTTTTGCAAACACCCCCGCACTATGTGCGTGGGGGCTGAAGCCGAAGACTGCCATCTTTCAGGTTATATACACATATACATTAACGGCCGCACAGGAGGTACTTTAATACTTGAATGCACAAGTATAAAAAGCCCTTATATTATATTGAAACATTGTTTCACAAATCATACATGTCATTAGAACATAATATCCTTCGAGCACTGCGTCTCTATTGAATGAGCGCCCTGCAGGACTTCCTCAAAATAGTGCTCGGCAGGTACTCGGCTTCTGTCTGAATCCTGGGATGCAACGTCGGTGGCCTTCATCTCTGCCCAGTATGTCTTGACACGGACAAGAGCCATCCGCGCACCCTCTATGCATGTTGACCGCTTCATTGCACCAATATGCGGCACCGCACCAAGGAACTGCTGCACCAAGCCAAAATAACTCTTCGGCTCGGGCCTGTTCGGCCACAAATGAGTCACAACATCCTTCATGGGAAGTCCGGACAACCTATTCAGCTCAGCCCATTCGGCCAAACGATCGGTCAATGGAAGCGGACGCTCTGGACTATGGAACTGCGACCAAAAAAGCTCTTCCATTCCGTGATCCTTTTGGCCTCGGAAGTGTTCGGCCGGGTCTGCGGCACTTGCCGCCAAGTCCAGATAAGCATCCTCCGCGCCCCACAGCTGGCCCAACTGAGCATACTTGGGATCCGTGAATTTCCTCCGCAACAGAAAAGGCTTTCCAGCCGCAATATCTTCGGCCTGATGTAGCTCGTCTTTCATAGTTCTCATCGCAGAGCGAGCATCCTTGGCCTCAGTAGCGGCCTTTTTCAGGTCCTCTTGTTCTGCTCGACCTTCTTTTTCAAGAAGCTCGCAACGGTCGGTAGCATTCTTCAACTTTACGGCCATCTCAGCCATTTCTTTCTTGCTTCGGCAGTGAGCAGCCTGTTCGGCTCTCAGCTCTTCGACCGCTTTTAAGGCATCCACACCACTTTTTCGGGCTTGCTCCTTGGCTCGGGCGAGTTCTGCCCGAAGGTTCTCCATGGCAGCGACACCATCTGCGTCAAGCATACATGTTGTAAGGCACAGACATTAAGCTACCTTACCGGGTGTCCGCGGAGAAGCTGCATACCTTGTGACTCATCAAGCCGCTTATTGACAAGCGCGATGTCATAATCCGCCAAGTCAAGTTGCCGCTTTATTTTGGCAAATTCATCAGTCCGGCTTGCCACCGGATGGTTCGCCGCCTACATAGGAAGAGCGCATATTATACATGGGATTATGATCCTCGGCGTGCTGTCATTTTTGACAACGCACCGAGTCTCAGGGGCTACTATCTATACAGGGCGCATTCTATATGCAAAACTGTCAAAAGGTACATCATTTTGCGTACCTCAAAACCCGTCAGTAAACTTATGACAGCATCATGCAATCCGCTTTTAGCGGATGAAATCCTTTCAATCACCGTACCCATTAGTGCACCGTGATCTTCCGAGATAGACGCTCGCCCGAGCAGATCTTTCAGCTCCTCCGACCATACACCAGTCGGTGCCGGACTCGATGGCCTTTTTCGAAGGCCGGACGCAGAGGGCTTTGAGGGGACATACGACTGCCTTCGAGCCCCGCCGGATTCGGAGAAACCCTCCATGACGACACCTCAGGGTCGTCCGCCTCACATGATGGTACGGCAGGCGGAGGCGTTTCACTCTCCATCGTCTCCGGATCAAGATCCCCTGAAGACGAGCTCTGCTAAGAAGGGCTGAGATCCAAACTACAAGGAAAAATTTCGGTTATCTTTAGAAATAAAACAGGGATGTCTCTCATTTTAAGAAAACACCTCTCTTTACTTATGACTCGCTCGAGGGCTGATCTCCTTGGGGAAATAGTGCGGCTAGGGCATCTCCCGGCGCAGGACCCTCTGGCGAGGATTTCTTCCCCTGCTTTGAGGCCTTGGTCTCCGGATCGTCAGAAGCGATCCTCTTCTCCCCTTGGAGGGAGGGATTCTCGATCCCTCCTTTCCTGATAAACTCCTTCACGGAGGCAGTAGCTCCCTTGTTCCCCCCTTCGCCTTCTTCAAAAGGCGCAGCCTCTAGCATCCTGGTTAACACAGGATCCGGCGTGGTCTCAGGGAGGGGGGCCGGACACCGGATCAGTTTTGCTCTCACTATCCACTCCTGTTCAAGGGACAACTCTTTTAGAGGCAAGTTTACGATAGATATACGGATAGCACGTCCAGGTACAGGACTACTTACTTGAGTATCCGGGCGATTGCAGCTCAGACCTGCGTCCTCGGTCAAGTCCGGACACATTGCTCGTGATCCGAAGAACAGTTGGTACATCTCCACGGGCGTTACGCCCATAAAATGTTGGAGAGCTTGCAGTCCCCCCGGATTGAACTCCCACAGGTGGAGGGGGCGACGTTTGCAGGGCAGGGGGCAACGAATCAACATGACCTGCGCTACTACGACCCGATCTCTCTCTCTCTCTCCCTAGGAGGTCTCGAATACGGCCCTGCAACAAGGGCGCATCCTTGGACGGCCCCCAGTCGAGCCCTTTATTGACCCATGACGCCAGCCGCGGCAGACGACCCGAGCGAAAGGCAGGTGGCGCCATCCATTTGGTGCCCCTGGGAGCTGTGATATAAAACCACTCTTGTTGCCACAGACTGAGCTCCTATTGAAAAGAGCCCTCGGGCCATGGAGCATCCACATTCTTGCTTATAACAGCCCCTCCGCACTCTGCCTGTTGCCCCTTGATCATATTCGGTTCCACTTTGAAGGTTTTGAGCCACAACCCAAAGTGAGGGATAATGCGGAGGAAGGCTTCACATATGACAAAGAACGATGAGATGTGGAGGATGGACTCCGGATCCAAGTCATGAAATTCCATCCCTTAATAAAACATGAGCCCCCTCACGAAGGGGTCCGTCGGGAAGCCTAACCCCTGAAGGAAGTGAGGCACGAACACCACGCTCTCACCAGGCTTGGGAGTGGGAATAACCTGCCCTTGGGCAGGCAGCTTGTGCGAAATTTCGCCGGTTAGATACCGAGCGTCTCTCAGCTTTAGCACGTCTTCTTCCGTGACGGAGGAAGGCATCCACCAGCCTTGCAGGTCGGAGCCGGACATCCTCGAAGGTCCGAAGCGTCTGAATCTAGAGCTTTGGGTGTTGGAACTCGAGGCGAGGGGCGGATTCGATTGAGATTGAAAGAAAGGAGTGGGCCTTGGTCTCATTATAAAGAGGTTGAATACCAAGAGCCCTGCCCGTGACTGTTCGGGACTCGCCTTCGATAGAGGAGGCGTGCCAACGGGCACGACTGGGTTACCCACACCCGTATTAATGAGAATCCTGGAATAAGGGGACACGATCTCTGCTTTGACAAGATGTGCCAAAGAAACCGCCTCGCTAAACATGCTGAGGTGGGACAGTAAAAATGATTCCAATAAAGGCTTGGCCGTGGTGTGATGTCATGCCGCAGAATACGTCCGCAGATTGAATTTGTGTAAAGATTATTCTCTCTACGGTGGTATGTGGAACTTATTTTATAGAGCCGGACACTATCCTTGTGTTCAAAATCTTCTATGAAGTATTCGGGGGAGGAACCCGCCTTGCAATGCCAAAGACAATATGCGCGTCGGACTCGTCGTCATTGAAGCCTGGTTCAGGAGCTACTGAGGGAGTCCTGGATTAGGGGGTGTCCGGATAGCCGAACTATCACCGTTGGCCAGACTCTTGGACTATGAAGATACAAGATTGAAGACTTCGTCCCGTGTCCGGATGGGACTTTCCTTGGCGTGGAAGGCAAGCTCGGCAATACGGATATGTAGATCTCCTACCATTGTAACCGACTCTGTGTAACCCTAACCCTCTCCGGTGTCTATATAAACTGGAGGGTTTTAGTCCGTAGGACGAACAACAATCATACCATAGGCTAGCTTCTAGGGTTTAGCCTCTTTGATCTCGTGGAAGATCTGCTCTTGTACTACCCATATCAGCAATATTAATCAAGCAGGAGTAGGGTTTTACCTCCATCGAGAGGGCCCAAACCTGGGTAAAAAGATCATGTCCCTTGTCTCCTGTTACCATCCGCCTAGACGCACAGTTCGGGACCCCCTACCTGAGATCCGCTGGTTTTGACACCGACAGTGGTAAACTAACAAGCAAAGACTAATATAATACACGACGCTCCAAGCAAAACACATATCATGTGGCGAATAAAAATATAGCTCCAAGTAAAGTTACCAATGAACGAAGACGAAAGAGGGGATGCCTTCCCGGGGCATCCCCAAGCTTAGGGTTTTGGCTACTCTTGAATATCTTGGGGTGCCATGGGCATCCCCAATCTTAGGCTCTTGCCACCCTTTATTCCATAGTCCATAAAGGCTTTACCCAAAACTTGAAAACTTCACAACACAAAACTCAACAGGAAATCTTATAAGCTCCGTTAGTGAAAGAAAACAAAGCCACCACATAAGGTACTGCAATGAACTCATTCTTTATTTATTTTGGTGTTAAACCTACTGTATTTGAACTTCCTTATGGTTTATAAACTAATTTATTAGCCATAGATGCATTGAAATAAGCAAACAACACACGAAAAACAGAATCTGTCAAAAACAGAACAGTCTGTAGCAATCTGTAACTAACGCAAACTTCTGGAACTCTAAAAATCCTACCAAAATAGGACTTACTGGACAATTTGTCTATTGATCAGCATCAAAAAGAATCAATGCAAAAGCACGTTTATGTGATTTATTGAAGTTTTTCTCGTGAGCGCAAAGTTTCTGTTTTTCAGCAGAATCAAATCAACTATCATCATAGCTTATCCTATAGGTTCTACTTGGCACAAACACTAATTAAAAGATAAAAACACATCTAAACAGAGAGTAGATGCAAGATTTATTCAATAACAGCAAGGAAACATATTGGGTTGTCTCCCGACAAGCGCTTTTCTTTAAAGCCTTTTTAGCTAGGCATTGAGATTTCAATGATGCTCACATGAAAGATAAGAATTGAAGCACAAAGACAGCATCATAAAACATGTGACAAACACACTTAAGTCTAGCATACTTCCGATGCATAGGCATCTTGTAAACAAACAAATTATCAAGGCAAGCAAAAACTAGCATAAGCAAGGAAGAACAAAGAGGTGATAGCAATCTCAACATGAAGAGAGGTAATTTAGTAACATGAAAATTTCTACAGCCATATTTTCCTCTCTCATAATAGTTACATGTAGGATCATAAGAAAATTCAGCAAATAGATATCACATAACAAATTCTCAACATGATCCACATGCATGCAAAGTTGACACTCTTCCAAGATAGTGGGATTAACATTAACTAAAGTCATGACCTTTTCGAACCCACTTTTATCAAAAATATCATAAGATTGAACATACTCCAAATATGTGGGATCTAAAGTTGACACTCTTCCAAACCCACTTTCAATATTATTGCAAACACTATTATCAATCTCATGTTCATCGGCTTAAATAAAGTTTCAAGGTTATAAGAAGAATCACCCCAATCATGATCATTGAAACAAGTAGTAGACATAGCCAAATTACCATCCCCAAGCTTAGGGTTTTGCATATTATTAGCACAATCGGCATCAAGAGAATTTATAGGAAAATCATTGCAATCATGCTTTTTATTAAAGGAGTTATCGTAAATCTCTTCATAAATTTCTTCATCATAATTTTCAGATTCACGAATTTCAAGCAAAACTTCATAAAGATAATCTAGTGCACAAAACTCACTAGCAATTGGTTCAACATAATTGGATCTCTTAAAGAGATTAGCAAGCGGATGATGATCCATAGATCTTAGGTTCTTTGTTTAGCAAGAAACAAGCATCTACTCCAACCAAACGAGCAAACGAAAGGGAAAGCAAAAGAGAGGAGAAGAAGATTGGGAAAGAGAGGGCGAATAAAACGGCAAGGGTGAAGTGGGGGAGAGGAAAACGAGAGGAAAATAATGTAAATGCGAGGGATATGGGTTTGTGATGGGTACATGGTATGTCTTGACTTGAGCGAAGACCTCCCCGGCAACGGCGCCAGAAATCCTTCTTGCTATGTCTTGAGCTAGCGTTGGTTTTCCCCGAAGAGGAGAGGGTGATGCAGCAAGTGTAGCGTAAGTATTTCCCTCAGTTTTGAGAACCAAGGTATCAATCCAGTAGGAGGCTCCTCAAAAGTCCCACGCACCTACACAAAAAAACTAAGAACTCGCAACCAACACAATAAAGGGGTTGTCAATCCCTTCACGGTCACTTAGGAAAGTGAGATCTGATAGAGAAAGTATTACAAGATAAATATATTTTTGGTATTTTATAATATAGATGCACAAAAGTAAAGATGCAAATAAAAGTAGATTGAAATCAAATATGATAAGAGATAGACCCCGGGGCCATAGGTTTCACTAGAGGCTTCTCTCGAGAGCATAAGTATTATGGTGGGTGAACTAATTACTATCAAGCAATTGATAGAAAAGAGAATAATTATGATGTTATCTAGGCATGATCATGTATATAAGCATCACGTCCATAACAAGTAGACCGACTCCTGCCTGCATCTACTACTATTACTCCACACATCGACCGCTATCCAGCATGCATGTAGAGTATTAAGTTCATAAGAACGGAGCAACACATTAATCAAGATGACATGATGTAGAGGGATAAACTCATGCAATATGATATAAACCCCATCTTGTTATCCTCGATGGCAACAATACAATACATGTCTTGCAACCCTTTTTGTCACTAGGTAAGATCACCACAAGATTGAACCCAAAGCTAAACACTTCTCCCATGGCAAGAAAGATCAATCTAGTAGGCCAAACCAAACTGATAATTCGAAGAGACTTGTAAAGATAACTCAATCATACATAAAAGAATTCATAGAAGATTCCAATATTATTATAGATAAACTTGATCATAAACCCACAATTCATTGGATCTCGACAAACACACCGCAAAAAGAGATTCCATCGAATAGATCTCCACAAGAGAGGGGGAGAACATTGTATTGAGATCCAAAAAGAGAGAAGAAGCCATCTAGCTAATAACTATGGACCCATAGGTCTGTGGTAAACTACTCACAACTCATCGGAGAGGCTATGGTGTTGATGTAGAAGCCCTCCGTGATTGATTCCCCCTCCGGTAGAGTTCTAGCGAAGGCTCCAAGATGGAATCTCGCGGATACAGAAGGTTACTGTGGTGGAAATTGTGTTTCGTGGTGCTCCTGGATATTTTTAGGGTCCTTGGATATATATAGGAGAAAGAAGTACGTCGGTGGACGCCCGAGGGGCCCACGAGACAGGGGGCGCTCCCCTAGGGGGGTGCGCCCTCCTATCTCTTGGGGCCCTCGGAGATTTGTTGACTTGCACTCCAGGCTCTCCGGATCAGATTTGTTCCAAAAATAACGCTCCTGAAGGTTTCATTCCGTTTGGACTCCGTTTGATATTCCTTTTCTTCGAAATACTGAAATAGGCAAAAAAACAACAATATGGGCTGGGCCTCCGGTTAGTAGGTTAGTCCCAAAAATGATATAAATGTGTAGAATAAAGCCCATAAACATCCAAAAGGGGTAATATAATAGCATGGAACAATCAATAATTATAGATACGTTGGAGACGTATCACACCTCGTTGTGATTTGGTGGATGGCATGCGGGCTCGCATGCTTTGAAATGTCCCGCATGTAGATAGAGCGGCTAGTCATATATGAATGCTCAATATTGTGCACCGCGACCAAGGCGGAGAGGAAAATGAGAGAACTACGTAATTAATGCATGAGTTTAATTAGGGTAGTTTTGTAAAGTAGTACGAGATACATTCCTCCAATCGCAAAATGCCTTGGTTCATGAGATTTGAGATTTGAGCCTTGTTAACCAGAAGGGAGGGAGTACTGCACGGCTGCACGTGGTGTAGTCTAATCACTTGTTGAAATCTCTAGAAAGGCAAATACTCCTTTTCGGTTTACAGGGCTATACTACTCCCTCCGTCTAGGTGTCTAAGTCATCTTACGAAAACCAAATAGTCCCAAAACACTTAGGCGCGATGCATTAACTTCTACCTTGTTTCTTGTTTCTTGACATATCAACCAATAAGAGATGAGAGGTGTGCATGCTTTTAATCACTTGCAATGGCTAGTTCATTGCAAGCAATGCTATTAATTAGCAAATAAACATTAGTGACCCCAGGAGGAAACGGTGCTAAGCGCGTGGACCTATGCAGAATGAGTATCAACCAATGGATGATGGAGTTTAATTGTTAAACAATAGAAATTTTGTCCCATGCAAGAGCCTGGCTACTATATGCGTGCTCCAAGGCACCGCACCACGCGAGCATTCGCAACGGCCACGTTCAGGTTGCGCTTGGCACTTCGCCTCTTCGAGAAGATGAACAATGATGTTACTCCTACTTCTACAGTACCGAATCCACTGCTGCATGTCCGTCCACCTCGTGCGGGAGGGATAGCGTGTAGCGAAAGCTTCTACTTACTGCTCCTGACTTTGCATCTATGATAGGTGGGCCCAATAGGTGGTTGGCCCTCCTGTCATGCAGCCAAAGGCAGGTGCAGTTAAGGCACCGGAGCTCAGCCCGCGAGGGAGAGGGCGTTGTAGTAATCAAATTTCTCGGTCTTGTACGAGTTGATGCGACACATCAAAGCATTGCACTCGATATAAGTCTTTTTACACATTTCAAATGGACTACTTTGTATGTAGACATATTCTGCTTCGTAGGTAGTCACTTGTTGCAATCTCTAAAAAGACTTATATTTTGAAACAGAGGGAGTACAACGCATGCATGCATGCCGTGACTTTCCTTTTGATACTTGCATATGTTGATTTGATGCACCTTGCCAAATTTTTACTATAAATTTAACTAACCAAATTTTCATGCATGTCACAAAAAATTACTGGGCTGTTTGGATTGTGACTATGTTTATCTTATGTTGCCACATTATTTTTCCCACACTTGCCACACTTGCCTAACCTGAGTTGCTCAAATTGTTAGACACACTTTGGCTTGCCTAAGGGAATATTGCCACAATTTTTGTGTCTATGACACATTATTTTTGTGTCTATGACATGTGGAGTAGAAAATATAAATAATAATGCATGTTGGGGTAACCCACGTTTCCGCTAATTTTAGCCGTGGGCTTGTTCACAATTTTTATGAGGGGGTGGTTGTTCATTTAATGGAGGGACTTGTAGTACCAGACTTGAACAATACAAAGTGTGACCTAGCACACTATAACACCACTTGGAACAAGCGGATAGCTATCTTAAAAAACAATCAACAACTAAAAAAACGTGACATGGCATGTAGTTGTACACAATTTTAAACGATTGTTTTGATGGAGTGAAAAAGGAAAACTATCCCACTACGTATATATAGGCCAGAGCCTCCGTGCTTGCTTGCTAGGGTTTCTCTATTCACACACTCTCATCCTCTGCAGATCTAAACAAGATAGGGGTAGTAACACTGTCTTTCTCCCTTCAAAAAGCACTGGCTTTCTATCCTCACCGCTGGTTACAGATCCAGACGTATCCCCCTCCGCCGGTGAAGGGGTGGAGGGGCAGCATTTACGCCATCGTCGACAGCGAGGGAGGAGACCCACTGCCGGCCGCACCGTTATTTCTGGCCGAGCTCCGGCGCGGGAGGTCCTCCGATCCCTTCGTCGTTGCCTGTGGGCAGAGCCGGCCTCCCGCCGCCCACCTATCCACATCCCGACGACCTTCAGGTATATCTTCGTTCGAAACCGCCTTAGCTCTACTTCCCCAGCTCGCTACGTCGCTACATGTGCATCATTTTCTACCTCTCAGCCCCTCTCGATCGGATGGTCCAATGTCACCAATTTTTTTCTTTTATTGTTAGAGGTAAAGCTACTTCATGGAGTCGAATCTTGTACTCCCTCCGTCCGAAAATACTTGTCATTGAAATGGATGTATCTACATGTATTTTAGTTCTAGACACATCCATTTTGATGACAAGTAATTCCAGACGGAGGGAGTACTTGGTTCAAACAAGAAATAAAGTGGGGGTGGGGGAATTTAGTATGCACATCGGACTTGGTACAAACAGGAAGGAAAGGGGGTGAAAGTAGTACAGACTGGTCGTCCAACCGGTCTCTTGGTCAAAAAGGGAAATATAGGGGTAATGCTGTACACAGTGGTATGACCAGGACTAGATTTGCTATCCACACATAGGAGTAGGTGGCTAGAGTGAACAAAAATGGGACCAACACAGATATGTTTCTTGGATGTTTGTTTTTTGGGGCAACAAACTATTAATCACCACTTTATGCCCCTATTTACGTACATGGTGCTGGTGCACCCACTGTCCCATGCCCTTATACCAAATATTTAGTTGGTATTATTCTAATGTCCCTGGTAAAAATGAAGCCATGCCACTGTTATAAGCCATGACAAGTTTAGCCAAATGTTTTTGCCTGTAATTGTTTGAGACTCTGATTGTTTCCTCTATACCTTTTTGTGCAAACAGGGATATATAATTCACCTGGTTGCTGTTGTGACCTTTTGGTGCACTGCACAAAACTCTTCTTAAAAGAAGTGACTTTTGTGTTGTTTAACTGGAATGTCAGAATGGAACAGTTGGTTCATTTTGGTGGAACTACACAAAGGGAGATCCGTGTTCCAATCCTCATCATCCATATTGGCGCCATAACCTTCCTTTAGGTAAGAATGATATTTAGTGCATGTGTTCATCTCTATTTTCCGACTGCCATGAGAAAGTAATGCTATTTTTTACTAGTACACTTGTACTCCCTCACTGACAAAACCAATTCTGAATTAGAAGGCCAATCATATACTTGGTTTCACCAACTGGTGAGGAGAAAGAGAAACAGAGCATGAAGAGGAAGAACAAGAAGAATAAACAGTGCCAAGGCGATCTTGCTGAAGCCAGAGGCCTCAGTCGAGGCCATTCAAGGGCTCCGACAACGACTACCTTACATGTGAGACGATCCTCCAGGGAGCCCTTCCACTTCTGCTGTCTCACTTAATTAATTAGGAGTACTTAATTACCACTAATTTATTACTACCTAATTTTCCTGTTGGAGTTAAACAAATCTTTAGTAGGACCCTATGTTGAATCATGTACGTGTGTATGTTTGTCTATGGAGGTGAATCATGTGGTGGAGCAGGGAGGGAATATTATTAGTGTCATGACATAATGGTGCTACCGTTTTGCATGTCAATTTATTGCCATTGGTTCAGTGAGGCAATATTCTGCGTATTGTCCATCATGAATTTGATGCTACTGTTTGAGTAATATGCTAATGTCTTCCTATCCTTTCTCACTAAGCTAATGAAGGTTTCACCTTGTTCCTAGTTGTGCAAACAGGGATCATGTTGTGCCAATCATACATTTTAGTGGAACTACACAAGAAAATGCAATGAACTGTATCCCAGCCAGTGCTTTAACTCTGCTGGAAGTTCTTGATAATCTTTCGATATAACCTTAGCACTGGTAAACAAGAGTGATTTCAACCATACATTTGAAGTGCAAAAAAAAATATACTATTGTGTGATTCCAGTGAGTGCTTTATCATCTCTTATGGGACTACATGAATACGCTTTTTTTCTCAGATGGTACGGACCTAAGGCCTTCATCCATATTAGTTTTATGTCATCTCTATTTGTATCGTGGTACTATCATGAGAAACTCCTTTATCTTTGCACGTTAAAGTTTTGCAACCTATGATAAATGGCAATGCTTTGAGTGTTGAGCTAATTGGCACTGATTAAATAAACGAATACCTCTCTTTAAGCAAGACTACTATGTTGCTAACTTTACCCATTAAGATAATGAGGGTGCTTCTATTTGTTAGTGTATGTTTCATCAACTAGTCCCACTATTACAGTAATCTCACTCTCTCAATATATGTGCCAACAGGTATGCTCGATGTAGGACCTTGAGAAGAGGTGTCTAGAGGGGGGGTGATTAGATACTAAGTACCAAAGTTGCAGTTTTTTAACTTCTTTAAGTTTAAGTGGAGTTTAGGCACAAGTTTAACATTCACAATACATAACAAGCAAGCATGCAAAGAGTATATGAGCAGCGGAAAGTAAAGCATGCAACTTGCAAGAATGCAAAGGGAAGGGTTTTGGAGGATTCAAACGCAATTGGAGACATGGATGTTTTTGTCGTGGTTCCGATAGGTGGTGCTATCGTACATCCACATTGATGGAGACTTCAACCCACGAAGGGTAACGGTTGCACGAGTCCACGGAGGGCTCCACCCACGAAGGGTCCACGAAGAAGCAACCTTCTCTATCCCACCATGGTCATCGCCCACGAAGGACTTGCCTCACTAGCGGTAGATCTTCACGAAGTAGGCGATCTCCTTGCCCTTACAAACTCCTTGGTTCAACTCCACAATCTTGTCGGAGGCTCCCAAGTGACACCTAGCCAATCTAGGAGACACCACTCTCCAAGAAGTAACAAATGGTGCGTTGATGATGAACTCCTTGCTCTTGTGCTTCAAATGATAGTCTCCCCAACACTCAACTCTCTCTCATAGGATTTGGATCTGGTGGAAAGAATATTTGAGTGGAAAGCATCTTGGGGAAGGCTAGAGATCAAGATTCATATGGTAGGAATGGAATATCTTGGTCTCAACACATGAGTAGGTAGTTCTCTCTCAGAACTAGTAAGTTGGAAGTGTAGGTTTGTTCCGATGGCTCTCTCCACGAATGAAGAGGAGGTGGAGGGGTATATATAGCCTCCACACAAAATCTAACCATTACACACAATTTACCAAACTCAGTGGGACCGAATCGAGAAAATCAGTCGGACCGATTTAGTAAACCTAGTGACCGTTAGGATTTTCGGTGGGACCGATATGCAACTTGGTAGGACCGATATGGTTAGGTTTAGGGCATAACGTAATCTCGGTGAGACCGATTACACAAACTCGGTGAGACTGATTTTGGTAATTAGCTAACCAGAGAGTTGGTTAGGCAAACTCGGTGGGACCGATTACTCAAACTCAGTGGGACCGATTTTGGTAATAAGTTAACCAGAGAGTTTGCATTGTAATCTCGGTAGTACCGATTGCTCAAACTCGGTGAGACCAATTTTGATAATGGACATACACAGAGAGATTACAATCCCATCTCGGTGAGACCGAGATCCCTATTGGTGAGACCAATTTGTCTAGGGTTTGTGGCAGTTGCTATGACATCTGAACTCGGTGGCGCCGGATAGAAAGAATCAGTGGGGCCGAGTTTGACTTTAGGTTTAGGTCATATGTGTGGAAGTGGGAAAGTAGTTGAGGGTTTCGGAGCATATCACTAAGCACTGTGGAAGTGGGAAAGTAGTTGAGGGTTTTGGAGCATATCACTAAGCACTGTGGAGCAAGAAACTCATTAAGCAATACCTCACCCCTCCTTGATAGTATTGGCTTTTCCTATAGACTCAATGTGATCTTGGATCACTAAAATATAAAAAGAAGAGTCTTGAGCTTGAAGCTTGAGCCAATCCTTTGTCCTTAGCATCTTGAAGGAGTTCCCACATATTTTAGTCCATGCCACTCCATTGTTGAACTTGTCTGAAATATACTAGGTAAAAGTGTTGGTCCAACAAGAGATATGTTGACATTAATTACCAAAACCACCTAGGGAGCACTTGTGCTTTCAATATCCCCCTTTTTGGTAATTGATGACAACATACATCAAAGTTTTAGATAAAGATATAAAGAATAGCAAGTAAAGCTTTGGAAAGACATATAACAAGCATAGGCTCCCCTACATGTATGTAATCATGTGAATATGGAATATAGAAGCATGTGAGAGCATAACCATGATAAAGTAGGCAATGTGTTACATGTATCTTGGCCATATGCATCAGAGCAAAGAATATTAAAGAAAATACCTTCATGCTCATGAGTCCTTCTTGCAAACATTATGTACATCAGCAAGAATTCCTCATACACATGATTGTGATGCATATACTTACCTTGTAGTCTTGAGTTGGCTTAGGATTGAATGAACCTGCGTAAACAAGGTTAGATAACCTAGGTACATCTACTAGCCAGAGCAAATAGAAGAAACCACAAGAATACGAAGACTGGGATGATATGTAGAGAGTGAGTACTAAGTACCACATTGGATTAGACATGTCCCCAAGGGTAAAGATATGCAATGAATTTAAATGATTTATTTACCTTAGATGTCTTGCTCCCCCTGAATCTAGCATGGGATACTGGGAGAAGATAGGGAACAGAAAATCAGAGCTGAAAGATATAAATGAATAGAGCTAAAGAAAATAAGCGCATGGCATCTCTCCTCTTGAACACCAAGCATCTGGGATCCTTGAGAAATACTTTCTACTTGAGTATTCTCTCCCCCTGGGGATCTCTTTCTCCCCCTGTGGAAGTAATACTCTCTCCCTTTTTGGAAGTGATAAGCTTTGATGTGATCTCTCTCTCCCCCTTTGACATCAATTTCCAAGAAGGGTTTGATCCTTGAGTCACAGCACAAAGCATTTATATAAATGGGATGCTTGTAGAGGACAAGATTCATTGAGTGGAGCTGGATCAGAAGAAACACAGAATAAGTGGCAAACTGTTTTTCCTGTTGTGAAATCGGTGGCACCGAGTGATATGCTTCGGTTGTACCGAAAGGATTCGGTTGTACCGAAAGGATTCGGTTGGACCGAAAACAACAAATCAGTGAAACCGAGTTCATCACAGAGAAAACACTTGTCACCTCAGCTCACTAGACTAGTAAGATCTCACAAAGATTTGCAAGGAATTTACTGAATGATATGCAATGAATTGGATGCAGAAAATGCAGAGCAAACAGAAAGAAATCTAGATGAAGTTTTTTTTGAAAGGGGAAACAAATATGCATGAGACAAATGCAAAAACACAGAAAAGAGCACTAGAGGACTTCATCTAGAGATGGTCGGCGGCAAAGTCACCTATGTTAGAGTATATTGACTTAGGAGTCAAGTGAGATCACTTGATCATAGGTCATACTCATCGTTTAAGCTCAAAATGGGGTTACCATTTTCCGTTTAAGCATCTTGATGTATTCACATCTTGTCGAGTTGCTTTAGCTCATGCCTCGGAGTAAAGCTTCTCTAAGATGGAATAACATACCTTGGTTGGTGGTGTTGACCATGTAGTTGAACTTGTGTGGGTTGCTCAAGGTTGATGTAGCTCATCAAGAGTTGGGAGCACCACTTGGAATTTGAGTCCTTGTCTTCAACCACCATAGTGTAGAGACTTGGTGATGTAGAGATTGCTCAAGATGTGAGTAGATTACAATGTCATGGAATTTGATTCAACCAAGTACCTACATGGGTTATATAATATGCAAGATGCAAATATATCCAAGACATAAGATTTTCATCATAAGAGAAATATCAAGGATCAGTCATAAGCTCATGTCTTGCATGTATCCAATGGAGTTTCTACTCCAAGTTTGAAGCATCTATGATGTTCAATTCTCCTCTCAACCTGCAAAACACTTTCTCATCAAGAGGTTTAGTGAATATATCCGCTAATTGCTTTTCGGTGCGAACATGCTTAAGTTTAATGTCACCCTTAGCAACATGATCTCGAATGAAATGATGACGAACTTCAATATGCTTAGTTCAAGAATGTTGTACGGGATTATGACCAATTTTGATAGCACTTTCATTGTCACAAAGCAATGGAACATGTTTCACATATATCCCATAATCTTTAAGAGTTTGGGTCATCCAAAGTAATTGAGCACAACATGAACCAGCAGCAATGTACTCCGCTTCGGTGGTAGATAAGGATACCGAGTTTTGTTTCTTGGAGGACCAAGACACAAGAGATCTACCAAGAAATTGACAAGTACCCGAAGTGGACTTTCTATCAACCTTGTCTCCAGCATAGTCCGAGTCGGAGTAGCCAACAAGATCGAGAGAGGCCCTCTTAGGATACCAAATGCCAAAATTTGGTGTATGAATTAAGTATCTCACTATCCTTTTTACGGCCTTAAGATGACATTCTTTAGGAGCAGCTTGATATCTTGCACACATGCACACACTTAGCATAATATCGGGACATGAAGCACATAGGTATAACAATGAACCAATCATAGAGCGATAAACCTTTTGGTCAACCGGTTCACCATCTTTGGTCAAGTCAAGATGTCCACTAGTAGGCATGGGTGTAGTCATACCTTTGGATTCTTGTATATTGTACTTCTTGAATAAGTCCTTAGTGTACTTCGTTTGAGAAACAAAGGTACCTTCCTTTGTTTGCTTGATTTGCAACCCAAGAAAGAATTTGAGTTCACTCATCATTGACATCTCAAACTTCTCGAACATTAGCTTCCCAAACTTCTCACTAAAATGAGGGTTAGTTGATCCAAATATGATATCATCAACACAAATTTGGCATACAAATAATTCTCCATTAACCCTTTTAGTAAAAAGTGTGGAATCAATTTTCCCAATTTCAAATCCCTTTTCAAGAAGAAACTTGGTCAAGCATTTATACCAAGCTCTAGGAGCTTGTTTAAGACCATAAAGAGCTTTGTGAAGTTTGTAAACATGATTGGGTTTCTTAGGATTGACAAAGTCGGGAGGTTGTTTAACATAAACTTCCTCCTCTATTTCACCATTTAGAAAGGCACTTTTAATGTCCATTTGGTATAAGGTGATATCATGGTGATTAGCATAGGCAAGTAAGATGCGAATGGATTCAAGTCTAGCAACAGGAGCATAAGTCTCACCATAGTCCATACCTTCGACTTGTGTGTAGCCTTGGGGGACGAGACGTGCTTTGTTGCGAACTACTTGTCAATCTTCATCTTGCTTGTTGCGAAACACCCATTTGGTACCGATGATGTTGTGGTTGTTGTCGGGCTTCTCAACCAATGTCCAAACTTGGTTTCTCTCAAAGTTGTGTAGCTCTTCATGCATAGCATTTATCCAATCCAGATCTTCAAGTGCTTCTTCAACCTTCATAGGTTCAATGCTAGAGATGAAAGAATAGTTTTCACAAAAGTTAGCTAAACGAGTTTTAGAGCGAGTGATTCTCCCAGTTTGAATATCATTGTAGATTTGCTCTACGGGATGGTCTTTAGCAATTCTTGCTCGAACTCGTGAAAGCTTTTGCTTGGTTCTTGGTTGAACTTCTTCTTCATCTTGTTCTTCTTCTTGGCCTTCTTCATTGTTGGCGTTGGCGTTCTCTTGTCGTGGTGGAGAAGGAGGTTGTTGACATTCATCTTGATGTGCTTCCTCATTTTCTTCATCTTGGTGTGTTCCACTTGTGGATACTTCCGTATCAACTCTTGGTTCACCTTGTCGTGAAGTAGAAGCTTCCACTTCGACGGACGAGGTACTCTCCTTCACTTCCGTTGGACGGACCTTG
Source organism: Triticum dicoccoides (assembly GCF_002162155.2). Lineage (NCBI taxonomy): Eukaryota > Viridiplantae > Streptophyta > Magnoliopsida > Poales > Poaceae > Triticum > Triticum dicoccoides. The sequence goes on from NC_041385.1 coordinate 155,367,439, forward strand.
CCAATAGACAAGTCTTGGATTGCTTCCGAAGGATCTTTGTCTCTTACATAGATTGGCAATTGCTCTACTTGCAAGCCGTTAGATTCATCAAACTTCACATCTACCGTCTCTTCAACCTTCCGGGTGAAAAAATTGTAGACACGGTAAGTGTGAGAGTTTGAGCCATAACATAGTAGGAAACCTTCATGAGACTTAGGAGCAAATTTAGAACGACGGTGCTTGTCAAGAATGTAGCACTTTG
>NC_041385.1:155368156-155403202 GCF_002162155.2 Triticum dicoccoides
AAGATACAAGCGATTTGTTGCATGACAAGCTGTCTCAACCGCTTCGTCCCAAAAGTGCTTCGGCGTCTTGTACTCATCAAGCATCGTTCTCGCCATTTCGATGAGCGTCCGGTTCTTCCTCTCAACAACTCCATTTTGTTGAGGTGTGTACGTAGCCGAGAACTCGTGTGAAATCCCTTCTTCATCAAGAAAGGTGTCCACGTTTGCGTTCTTGAACTCCATTCCGTTGTCGCTGCGAACCTTCTTGATCTTCACTTCAAACTGATTTTGAGCCTTCTTGGCGAAGTTTTTGAAGATATTGTGGACCTGCGATTTATCATAAAGAAAGAACACCCACGTAAATCTTGAAAAATCATCAACTATAACTAGACCAAAAGAATTTCCACCGAGACTCTTGTAAGCGTTGGGACCAAAAAGATCCATGTGAAGTAGCTCAAGTGGCCTCCTTGTGGTCATGATGTTTTTCACGGGATAACTTCCTCCAACCTGTTTACCTGCTTGACAAGCACTGCAAAGTCTATCCTTATCAAGTATGACATCGTTAACACCAAGGATATGATTCCCTTTCATAAGCTTGTCAAGGTTTCTCATGCCAACGTGACCTAGTCGTCTATGCCATAACCAACCTTTTGAGGATTTAGCAATGAAGCAATTTTTAGGTTGAGCCTTTTTAGAGAAATCAACAATGTAAAGATCACCTCTACGTATACCGGTAAAGACCATTTTATGATTGTCTCGACGAAACACTTGACAATCTACTTCAGTAAATAGGACATTGAAATCGAAATCAGCAAGTCTAGATACTGAAAGTAAGTTGTAGCCAAGGGATTCAACGAGCATAACATTCTGAATGGAGCTATCATGTGAGATGGCCACCTTACCGAGGCCAACCACCTTACCCTTTGAGTTGTCACCGAAAGTGACGTACTTTCGAGGACTATCATTTTTAGCAAGTTCACGAAACATGTCTTTATCTTCGGTCATGTGATCGGTACATCCACTGTCAAGAACCCATTCCTTTCCTCCTAACATATATCCCCGAAGATTTGCCATAAGACCAAAATGTCTCATTGCACCGTCAAGATCAAAGTCACTATCATCATCCTCATCATAGTATCCATGTTCAACATCGTCATGTGGTGGATCAAGTCCTAGAGAGGGTAATTCGTTAGAGTGAGTTTGACAATGATCTTGCTTATGAATTCTTATAGCTTCGGAAATAATATCACCAATAATTCTAATATCTCCTTTGGCACGCATAAGGTTTGTAAGTTGAAATAGACGATCACCAAACATAGGATCACTAGTATTCATCTTACTCAAGGCAATAGACTTATGGAGAATTTCATCTAGATTTTTCAAGGAATAATTTGGAAAGCGTTCCTCAAGAAATTTCCATATGGTGTAGGCACACTTAAGAGTAGGCAAGTTTCTAATCAAGTTTCTAGGCAAGCCTCTAATGATAAGATCAACAGTTCTAAGATTTCTAATCATGTCAATTGACTCATCAAGAGTAGGATGCATAGGATCAACATGAGGTGCACAAGGGCTAGCAATGTACTTGTTCAAATGATATTGATTGAAAATTACAAGCATCTCATTTTTTCACTCATGAAAATACTCTCCATCAAGAATAGGCACTCTATGTCTAAGACTCCCCAAAGTAGACTCATCCCTCTTCCTCCAATGGTGATTAAACACAGGCAATGGAGACCAATGCTCTGATACCACTTGTAGGACCTTGAGAAGAGGTGTCTAGAGGGGGGGTGATTAGACACTAAGTACCAAAGTTGCAGTTTTCTTAACTTCTTTAAGTTTAAGTGGAGTTTAGGCACAAGTTTAACATTCACAATACATAACAAGCAAGCATGCAAAGAGTATATGAGCAGCGGAAAGTAAAGCATGCAACTTGCAAGAATGTAAAGGGAAGGGTTTTGGAGGATTCACACGCAATTGGAGACACGGATGTTTTTGTCGTGGTTCCGATAGGTGGTGCTATCGTACATCCACGTTGATGGAGACTTCAAACCACGAAGGGTAACGGTTGCGCGAGTCCATGGAGGGCTCCACCCACGAAGGGTCCATGAAGAAGCAACCTTGTCTATCCCACCATGGTCATCGCCCACGAAGGACTTGCCTCACTAGCGGTAGATCTTCACGAAGTAGGCGATCTCCTTGCCCTTACAAACTCCTTGGTTCAACTCCACAATCTTGTCGGAGGCTCCCAAGTGACACCTAGCCAATCTAGGAGACACCACTCTCCAAGAAGTAACAAATGGTGCGTTGATGATGAACTCTTTGCTCTTGTGCTTCAAATGATAGTCTCCCCAACACTCAACTCTCTCTCATAGGATTTGGATCTGGTGGAAAGAAGATTTGAGTGGAAAGCATCTTGGGGAAGGCTAGAGATCAAGATTCATATGGTAGGAATGGAATATCTTGGTCTCAACACATGAGTAGGTAGTTCTCTCTCAGAACTGGTAAGTTGGAAGTGTAGGTTTGTTCTGATGGCTCTCTCCACGAATGAAGAGGAGGTGGAGGGGTATATATAGCCTCCACACAAAATCTAACCGTTACACACAATTTACCAAACTCGGTGGGACCGAATCGAGAAACTCGGTCGGACCGATTTAGTAAACCTAGTGACCGTTAGGATTTTCGGTGGGACCGATATGCAACTCGGTAGGACCGATATGGTTAGGGTTAGGGCATAACGTAATCTTGGTGAGACTGATTACACAAACTCGGTGAGACTGATTTTGGTAATTAGCTGACCAGAGAGTTGGTCAGGCAAACTCGGTGGGACCAATTACTCAAACTCGGTGGGACGGATTTTGGTAATAAGTTAACTAGAGAGTTTGCATTGTAATCTTAGTACTGATTGCTCAAACTCGGTGAGACCGATTTTGATAATGGACATACACAGAGAGATTACAATCCCATCTCGGTGAGACCGAGATCCCTATCGGTGAGACCGATTTGTCAAGGGTTTGTGGCAGTGGCTATGACATCTAAACTCGGTGGCGCCGGATAGAAAGAATTGGTGGGGCCGAGTTTGACTTTAGGTTTAGGTCATATGTGTGGAAGTGGGAAAGTAGTTGAGGGTTTTGGAGCATATCACTAAGCACTGTGAAGCAATAAACTCATTAAGCAACACCTCATCCCTCCTTGATAGTATTGGCTTTTCCTATAGACTCAATGTGATCTTGGATCACTAAACTATAAAATGAAGAGTCTTGAGCTTGAAGCTTGAGCCAATCCTTTGTCCTTAGCATCTTGAAGGAGTTCCCACATCCTTTAGTGCATGCCACTCCATTGTTGAACTTGTCCGAAATATACTAGGTAAAAGTGTTAGTCCAACAAGAGATATGTTGACATTAATTACCAAAACCACCTAGGGATCACTTGTGCTTTCACTCGATTTTGGTGGAACTGCACAAAAACTGTGGGTGCTTCATTGCCTCGACAGCTTCCGTCCTTTCCTGTTAGTCGCTAATCTCGGCTTGCTTTCTTCCTTTGATGTCAGTCGCTTGGCTTATCTCGGCTTCCAGTCAAAGGAAATAGTAATTGATATGCTACCTCACACAGGTTGGTACGGGCCTAAGGCCTTCATCTATATTAGTTTGCTATCATCTCTATTTGTATCGTGCTACTGTCATGAGAAACTCCTTTATCTTTGCACGTTAAAGTTTTGCAACCTATGATAAATGTCAATGCTTTGAGTGTTGAGCTAATTGGCACTGATTAAATAAACGAATACCTCTCTTTAAGCAAGACTACTATGTTGCTAACTTTACCCATTAAGATAATGAGGGTGCTTCTATTTGTTAGTGTATGTTTCATCAACTAGTCCCACTATTACAGTAATCTCTCTCTCTCAATATATGTGCCAACAGGGATGCTCGATTTTGGTGGAACTGCACAAAAACTATGGGTGCTTCATTGCCTCGACAGCTTCCGTTGTTTCCTGTCAGTCGCTAATATCGGCTTGCTTGCTTCCTTTGCTATCAGTCGCTTGGCTTATCTCGGCTTCTAGTAAAAGGAAATAGTAATTGATATGCTACCTCACACAGGTTGGTACTGGTACTTATCTTGATTATTGTGCCTGTCATATGTATTTGTAATTTGGTATTATGCTACTGTTTGCCGATCTCATAAAGGAGTAATTTGGAGCCTGAACTCGCAGGCAAATCATTACATCGGGTGATTTTAGTAGAACTGCATAAAATGATCAGATGGATAGGTACTTATGCTGCTCCTATGTACTCCAAAGTTCACTCAGACAAGCATCGATGTTGACAAGAAGAAGTGCTTATATTCATTTGAGTATCAACCAGCGTCAACCAATTGTCAAACTCTAAGTATTAGGAGAGCGAATGCCAAAAATATTGCTTGGTGCATAGCCTAGAAAAACGCAGTCCAGTCTTTGCTCCCAACTTGTGCCTTTTGGTTATCGGCACATATGGTAGCGAACTATATGGCATGGAGTCTAAAGATTCCAGACAAGTTGGTTGACGCGTATATTCATCTGGCACTTAATCAGTCTGCACGCCAAGGATGCTCCATTTCAGTTGAACTGCACAAAAAAATTGGGTGGTTCATTTTCTCAACCGCCTCCTTTCTCGTCTGCAATGTAGAATTTTGGCGAGATACAGGACCAAGATGAGCCAGTAAACTAGTTGGATGAAAGTAGTGGCCAAGTTTCTCAAACCTCCCTCGGCACGAGGCCACTATTTGAGGATAAACCAACAATCAAAGTTCAGACTGTCTGTGCTGCCTCTTTTGTACTCGAAAGTTTACTCGTACAAGAACTAATTTTAGCAAGAAGTACCTCGGATTGAACACCATTTACCAGTCTGTGTCCTAGGTAATTAAAGTTCGTCCATGGATCATATTGGCTGTGATCTCAATCATTTGGATGCGTAAACATACTGAACATGTGTATATCTGAATCTTTTTGTGAATTGTGTATGAATATTGTCGTGTGATCTATCAATCATTTGGATGCATAGATAGCTTATGTATATATGAATCTTTTGAGTTGTTGATAGTGAATGTTGGCTATGAATATGAACGTGTCCTGTGAACCTGAGTTTGATACGAATGTTTACCTTTTCTGTTGTATTTGTGTGTGAACTTGTTAGTATGCCTACTGTGGAGTAGAAAACGCAGGTCTCTGATCTATTTATCTATATATAAGAATAATAATGATGTGTACAATTTATGTTTTCCCTTCTAACCACATTATATATATTTATATTATTACTATTATCGTATATTTTATAGAGACGTATATATACATTATAAAAACATCCCACATGTTATTAACTTATAAAAGTAAATGTTTAACGGAACAGGCAAGGAAAATCCTGGTGATTGCGTACAAAAGCTTGCGAAGATTTTAAGGACCAATTTAATAATAACACACTCATTTTTATTTTGAGCAATAACTCGCTAATTTGTTAATTATATATATAAAAATGTGCCTCTCTGGTTTATTCTTTGATATTAATTGCTCCATCTAACATAACATTATATATATAACGAGCCCACCTAATACGTGTATTTCAAGGAAGTGCAAATGGGCTGGGATTTCTTAGAAAATATAAATGGGCCTGATTGACGCGAAATTATTAGTTCACCCAGCCCAGCAAATGGACTGTACATTCTAAAAAACATGTGTTAAATATATGCCACATTTTTGTAGGCTGACATGTGGGCCAATAGGTCGAAGCCTACGCAGGGCGTTGTCAACCTGGTCAACAAATGATTGTATCATCCACAAACATTGGATTTATATCCAACGGCCGGCATGCACCTTCAATCTCTCATCTTCTTCCTCCAGCGTCACCGGGACTGCCTGGTCCGGCCTCCGGTGGCTAGCGGCTCTACTTAGCACGCATCACTGCGAAGCGCTACCCCACCGCCGGCCAAGCTATCCCTCCACCCCTCGACACCTCCTACTATTCTCCACAGACTACAGCCCCACGCCACAACAGAACCAGTTATAACCCTTCTCCTCCTCTCAATATGTGACTCCATTGCCGCATCTTCTCATCTCCGAGTCGTTCCTGTTCGGGGCCTCGCCGTCGTCCACCACCTCGCTTCGCTTGGTGCGGCGTGGTCAACAAACGAGAGTCATTGGAAGAGGCCTGTATGTGGAGAGCCTGACGGCTAGGACCCACGAGGTCCATGGCCGCACGCAAGGAAAGTTCCTCCTTATTAAGCTGAAAAAAATGTTTCCTCCACCTGACAGCTGGGACCCACTGGCTGTATCTTCGCACGGAAGGAAGTGCCTCCTTGTTTTGTGAAAAAATTTATTCATCCCGTTGACAGCTGGGACCCGTCAGATTTGGTGGCTGACTTGTGGGCCTACTAAGCGGACGTGTACGCACGGCTTTGTCAACTTAATCAACAAATGATTCCAGCAGTTGGACCGTTGGATGTTAATCCAATAGCCGCGCTCCTTCTTCAACCTCTGTTCTTGCTCCTGTCTCCTGTGGGTGGCACTGCGGCTATGCTGCCGCACACCCGAACTAGTGAAGTTTCCCACTCCTCTCCATCTGCGACTCCACTGCCCCGTCTTCCCCATCTCCGGGTCGTTCCAGTCTGGGTGCGCTCGGCACGGTGTGGTCAACATGGTCAACACCCGAGAGTCATCGGAAGATGACTATACGTGAGAGGCTGGCAGTGGGGATGCACCACGCCCATGGACGCCTGCATGCAATGGAACACGGTGTGGTCAACATGGTCAAGGAACGACTTCCATTGGAAGTATACTGTACGTGGAGAGTCTGACAGCTGGGTCCACGGCCGCAACAAGTAAGTGCCTCCTTATTATGCGGAAAATAATGATTCCTCCAACTGACAGCAGGAACCCACTGGACGGGCCACCGTATTTTGCAAAAAAAATGTTTGCCCCCTGACTGTTGGGACCCACCTAACGGGCCACCGTATTTCACGAAAAAAACGTTCCCCCCGGTGTCAGCTCGAACCCATCGGAAGTTCCTCCTTATTAAGCAGAAAAAAATGAATACCCCCCTGCTAGCTGGGACCCACCTTGGTGGGAGGCTGACTTGTGGGCCCACTAAGTTGACGGGGACGGAGGGCTTTGTCAATTTAGTCAATATGAACGATTCTAGCTGCAGTGACCGTATGATGTCCATCCAACGGCCATCGTGCTTCTTCAACCTCTGGTCTTCTTGCTCCAGCCGCCCAAAGCGGCGCCGATCGTGCCGCCTGCTCCCGCCTCCCGTGGCCGGTTGTGTTGCCGCGGAGGCCTCACCGCCCCCTACTACTCGTGCTGCTGGCTAGGCCATCCGTCCACTCACCCATGCTTCCACTGTCGCGTCTTCCCCGGCTCTGCGCCGTCCCCTTCATAGGCCTCGCTGTCGTCCACCGCCGTGGTGCTCTCCGCGTGGCGTGGTCAACATGGTCAAGGAACGACTTCCATCGGAAGAGTATTGTACATGGAGAGGCTGACAGTTGGGTCCACGGCCATAGCCCAGTTTTTTTGTGATTTGCTAAATAAGTCGCTTTGTCAGGCCTGTTGGGCTGCAAATCTTTCAAGACGAGGAGATCTTTCATTTGGCTGGCCGAGAAAATGGCCCATCGGTAATGAGAAATGGGCTGTACATTTTTTAAACACATCAAACCGGCAATTAGTTTCAAATATCTTTTTTCATTTTGAGATTTTAAATTACATTAATTTTTATGTGTGGAGAATTTGTTGGATTTTATATTGATATACATTTATTTTTAAAATCAATTTGAATGTGAGTCGAAATTTTGGGATTAAAAACAGTTCGGACCGCACCGAAATATGCAAAATTTCGTATAATTTTTTAACCGTGGCCACAATATGGGTTGTAATGCTAACAAAAAGAATATGGGCTCCAAAAAAACTTAAGAATTAGTAAATGGGCTGTAAATTATTAGAAATAATGGCAAATGGGATGTATGCTATTTTCCACAGATTTGAGGCTTTCCTAAAAAAGGTTGATGCACAAGCAGTGACTGTTGGATGTCCATCCAACGGCCGTCGTGCTTCTTCAATCTCTGTTCTTCCTACTCCAACCGCTCAAACAAGCGCCAGCGGGACTGCCTGCTCCCTCCTCCTCTCGGCCAGCTGTGCTGCCGCGCAGGCCTCACCGCCCCACCGTACTCTCGTCGATGGACTAGCCATCCCTCTACTCACCCACACATGCTGTTATTCTCTGGCCACGGCAGATGTACCAGTAAACCCTCGTACAGTCATACTCCCCTCCGCTTGGGAAACAACTGCCGATTCTTCCTTGTCTCCGTGTCGTTCCCTTCCTAGGCCTCGCTGTCGTCCACCGCCCTGGTGCTCTCAGCGCGGCCTCGTCAACGTGGTCAACGACGGACATGCATCTGAAGTGGACTGTACATGGAGAGGCCGACAACTGGGTCCACGGCCGCACGCAAGGAAATGCCTCCTTATTACGCGCAAAATAATGATTCCTCCACCTGACATCAGGGACCCACCGGAAGGGCCTCTGTATTTCGCAAAAAAATGTTACCGCCGCCGACAACTCGAACCCACCAGCTATATCTTCGCATGCAAGGAAGTGTCTCCTTATTACGCACAAAAAAATGAATACTCCCCCTGTTAGCTGGGACCCAGTATAGTGGCAGGCTGACTTGTGGGCCTACTAAGTTGACAGGGACGGAGGGCTTTGTCAACTTAGTCAATATGCACGATTCTAGCTCCAGTGACCGTACGATGTCCATCCAACGACCATAGTGCTTCTTCAACCTCCGGTCTTCTTGCTCCAGCCGCCCAAACTAGCGCCGGTCGTGCCTCGTGCTCCTGCCTCCCGTGGCCGGCTGCGATGCGGCGGAGGCCTCACCGCGGCCTACTACTCCCACCGCTGGCCAGGCCATCCCTCTACTCACCCACACCCCCTGTTATTCTGCAGCGACGGTAGCCTCACACCGCAATGAACCAGTGAACCCTCGTACTCCTCTACGCGTGGGCATCCACTGCCGCATCTTCCCCGGCTCCGCGTTGTCCCCTTCCTAGGCCTCGTCGTCGTCCACCGCCCTAGTGCTCTCGGCGCGGCATGGTCAACGTGGTCAAGGAACGGCTTCCATCGGACGTGGACTGTACGTGGAGAGGCTAGCAGCTGTGTCCACGGCCGCAGCAAGGAAGTGCCTCCTTATTACGCGCAAAATAATTATTCCTCCACCTGACAGCGGGGACCCACCGGACGGGCCACCGTATTTCACGAAAAAATGTGTCCCCCCTGAGTGCTGGGACCCACCAGCTACACCTTCGGACGCAAGGAAGTGCGTCCGGGCAAAAAACGATTCGCCCCCTGACTGCTGGGACCCACCAGCTACACCTTCGCATGCAAGGAAGTGCGTCCGGGCAAAAAAAAACAAAATGATTCACCCCCCTGACAGCTGGGACCCACCAGCTACATCTTCGCACGCAAGGAAGTGCCTGACAGTCGGGACCCACCTGGTCGAAGCGTACGTAGCGTTGTCATTCTGGTCGCGAACGTGTGCGTATATACTGGTGGATGTAGAGGCGCGCACGTGTCATAGTAGAGGCGCGCATGTAGCATGTACACGTATGTACAGCGGCCAGGGTGCAAGAAAGAAAATACGGCCACGTACGTACATACGGGAGGGGTCTCGAACTCCTACTCGCGCATACGTACGGCCAGGGCTCGTGTACATGGCTGGGTCGGAACGGAGAAACAACATCGTCGTTGTGTTCATGGGGAGCCAACCGGCTAGGTCGGAACGGAATGCGTCGTCGTGTTCATCGGGAGGGCTTGGACAGAACAGGCGATGGAAACGAGTCCTGGCATACCGCGGGATGGAGGAAACGGCCTTGTGTTCAACTAGCCACGTTCAAAATGGGATCATGTTTATCGGGAGGGGTCTGGCGTATCGCAAAATGGAGGAACTAGACCTCCTATGGTTGAAACGGGGGTCCTGTTGATTGGGAGGGGTGTGGCGTACCGCAAAACGGATGAAACGGACTTGTGTTGGAGCGCTACGGTCGAAACGGGGGTCCTGTTGATCGGGAGGGGTGTGGCGTACCGCAAAACGGACGAAACAGACTTGTGTTGGAGTGCTACGGTTGAAACGGGGGTCCTGTTCATCAGGAGGGGTGTGGTGTACCAGAAAACGGGACTCCACGGGATACTGTTCATCTCCACCGTCGACCTCCTCCAGCCTCCATGGGCTACTGTTCATCCACCATCGACCTCCTCCAGCCTCCACCTGCGACTGTTCATCCACGGGCTCCTGTTCATCCAGCCTCCACCGCGCGCTACTCCACCGGCTACTGTTCAACCACCCCTCTCCACGGGCTCCTGTTCAACCACCCCTCCATGGGCTACTGTTCATCCACCCCTCCACCATCTACTATTCATCTAGCCCCAACCGGCTCGATCAATCGGGGTCCTGTTCATCCAGAGGCAACGCCACGGGTCATGTTCATCCACTCCCACCGCTCACTGTTCATCCAAACCCCCCGCAACGCTCACTGTTCATCCAGAGAGGCAGCATCGATCGGCTTCAGTTAGCAGCAGTAGCGAAGGAATCGCTCGATCGGGTTCAGTTAACAGTCATCGATTGATCGCTCGGGTTCAGTAATGCGTAGCCTGCAGTGCAATCGCTCGGGTTCAGTTAGAACCCAACACCTCGCTCGGGTTCAGTTAGAGCCAATGCCTTGCACACACGCGCGTACGTGTACGATAGAAACGCGCATCGCTCGGCCCCCGACCACCCACCGTAACCGGGAACTCCCCGAAGTTTTCCTCGCCCTCGCTTCTACCACGGTTTTTTCTGTCATGGACGGCCCAAAGAATGTCATGCAGCCGCGTCTCCGGCCCGCCCAAGACAAAAAGCCCATTTTCTGTCATGATTTTTTGTCATAGAAGTAGGAGCCCACCACATCTATGATGATACCGGGTTTTGTCACAATTATCGTCATAGAAGTGTCATATGTATGAGAGAAAAAAAAATCGTTCGTCCCAAAATGTCATGGATGTTTCTTTTTTGTAGTGTGGTGAGGAGGTCGTGGGCCAACTCCTACATTAGAGTAGTCTGTGCTACGTCGTCCCGATGGGTGTGCCCCATATGTTGGTTTCCCTATTTTCTCGGCCATATTCGAGCGTCAGTGCTCCGTGTTGCACATTAGGCCTTTCACTATGTAGTCCAAGCGAGACAACTTATTGTTTATTTGAGTCGTTCAAGTATAATCATGTGGCGTTTGCTTATTTCTCATTCCTCTCCAACCCTCTTCTCCATCGATCATGTCGCCCTCCGGTTGTGTCCATCCTCCCGCATGCCTCATTTGAACATTCCGCCGAGTATCATTTGCATGTACCCACCCTAGTCCTCTTTCAATCGATCTCCGGACCCCGAGATGAAATCGAGAGAGAACGAGTGGGGGCACGTGATACCTAAGGCGGATTCAAATTTTTGAAGCGGTGATCATAGTATCCGTAAATCATATATAAAGGGTATTCAATGTTCATTTTGTTTTTGAACGTACAATATACTCCCTCCTATCCTTTCTAGTTTACATATAAGTTCTATGTGTAGTCAAAGTATCTCTAATTTGATCAAAAAAGTATCAACATTCAACAACGCCCAATCAATATTGTTAGATTCGTACGTACTCCTAGATTTGTACTCGAGATGGTTTCCAATTTGTTTTCAAACACGTGAATGTGCTTGTTCTCGCGCATGCTCTTCCCGGTAGGATTTTGCCACGTATAGCCAGTCCAATAGTAACTTTTTTAAGCTCACTGTCCAATAGTACTAGTGGAGTACTAACAACATCTGTACTACAGTATGCAGTGCTCATAGTAGTACTCCCTCCTTCCATTTATATAGGGCCTATGTGGAGGAGAGAGATGTGAAAAAGTAAGGGGAGTGAGCTCTCATGCAAGAGCCTAGCTATATACGCATTCCTAGTTAAATACAATAAATATGAAGAAAGAGATAGAGAGGAGATGGAAAAAAGTACTAATGGAATAGCCAACCTTATATTATTTTTTTGCGGGAAATAGCCAACCTTATAACCCACACTACTGTATGAGTGCATATAATAGATGATGGCTATAGATGACATGGCAGTCCCTCATAGCCATCGACTGGCTATATTATTAACCATGCTCTAATGCGTTTTAAAACCGCATTTGACTATTGACAAGATTAATAGTACATGAGATGTATAATGTGAAAATTCTATCATTGGAAACTCCTTTCACATATGAATTTGACCGTATGCTTTGTGTAAGTTGCATGTCATATATTATTACTCTAACATTTGGTCAAAGTTAGCCTCGAAAAACGCATTAGGCCTTGTATAGTAAATGGAAGGAGGGAGTAGTAGTGGAAGTGGATCCTCTGACGTAGGTATCCCTGCCTTACCCTTTCTTTTGGTCACTTCCTGGTGGACCTCATGCTTGCTAGGCCCCGCATGTCAGTTACTCAACGGGTTCGGCCACGTCAGGGGATCCTCATCCGTAGTATACTCCCTCTGTTTTTATTTACTCCGCATAAAACGGAGGGAGTGGTAGTATAATAAATGACGCGTGCGGGGGAGGGGGAGGGACGTCGGTTTGCTCTTAACTACGGTCCCACAAGCAAGCAAAAATGCAAGACGAAGCGCGTTCCATTTGGTGAGCGACGTGGAGGGTCCGGCGTGCCGGGCTGCAACGCGAACGTGACAAGAGCGATGTACAGTCAAAACCAATTGACCGGTCGTCACCGGAACCACTATTCACACCAGAACCTTTGCTGCTCGGCCTACGTCAGCCACTGCCCTAAAACCACACCTAATCTCCAGCCCATTCCCCCAGCTTTCGATCCCCTAGCCCGCATCAAGCATCCCCTAGTTCACCGAAAAGCCATGGTGCACCGCAAGAGCACTTACTACAAGATGCTGACGCCGGAGCACCGCGCTGAAACCGTGGCGGCGGTCGGCGCCACAGACCTCCGTTCCCAAGCTCGCTTTGCGGCGAGCCAATCCCTGAGTTCTCTGGAGCTAAGCTACGAGGAGGAGGAAGCCGATCCAATGTTCATGGTGGAGGTCGCGGCGCAAAAGGCCCCGATCGGTATGAGACGATGGACGTCGACTTCATGCCGGCGTCCGAGTGCCCCATGGTGTAGGCGGACCAGCGGTTCAACATGGTGATACTAAAGGAGGACCGGGAGGCAGAGGCTCAACTCGACGCGGAGCGCGCGCATGCCGCTGCCATCGAGGCTCTCCTGCAGGCTGAACCGGATGTTGTGGATGTGAACCGGGCGGCGGAGGCTCAATTTGAGGCAGAGCGCGTGGATGCCGCTGCCATCGAGGCCCTCCTGCAGGTGGAACCGGACGTACTGGACATGAACTGGGCCACAGAGGCTCAACTTGACACGGAGCACGCGGATGCCACTCTCATCGACGCCCTCCTGCAGGTGGAACCAGACGTCCTGGACTTGAACCGGGCGGCGGAGGCTCGACTCAACATGGAGCGCGTGGATGCCGCTGCCATCGAGGCCCTCCTGCAGGCGAATCGGACATCCTCGACTTGAACCGGGTTGTGCTCTTGTTCGTGCAGAGCGCCCGCACGCTCCGCATGAATGAGTAGCTGGAGGCCGAGAACAACCACGGTGCGGAGACACACGTCGGCAGCTATGGCTGGTTCGCACCGGCAGCCAAAGACGACGAGGCCATCTCGTTCCGCGAGCAGTGATAGTTTTTCTTTATGTTGTTGTTTTTATGGATCTTTTGCTGTGTAAAAACATATATTGTTATGCAATTCGCCTGACTTGGGTCAGTCTTCTCGGCGTTCTGGGAACGGGGGTCCCCAGACTTGCCTGCCTGCGGCCTGCGGCGTGGCTCAGAGGGGCCCCAGCACAGCCCATCTTCATCAACACAAGCTCAAGACCCTCGCAAGGGTCCAAGCCTCGCGGGGGCGGACAACAAGGAGCTTCCTCAAGCACGGCCTCATCAGGCTAGCTCATGAGGAGGCGGAGAGTTCAAGGCGGGGTACCTCGCGAGGTGCCCATGACGCAAGCCATGACGACCAAGGGCTCCAGTCGGGCTCCAGCCAGCGTAGTGTCCTCCTTTCCTCTTTGGTACAAAGGGAGCAAGCGCAGGTGAGAGCATCAAGCAAGGGCATCCATTTCGGTGCAACAAGACCAAGACCAGTCCAACGGCAAGATGAAGCTCACCGTGGAGCCCAAGCCGGCGTCTCCACCAGAGCCTTTGACAGGCGAGGACCAACTTTAGTCAGGATAAGTGTACCCGCTGTTCCACTTCAAAATGGCCAATTGTTGGCGCCCTTCCCGCTCAATATTTGGGAAGAGGCCCAGGGCCTTTGCCTATAAATAGGACTAGCCACCCCCAGGGTAGGGGGGGTACCTGGTATCTGGCATACATCTAGGATAGAAAGAGAGAGAGAGATAGGGCGACTGGACTCCTCCTAGCAGTTCATCGCACCAGCCAAGAATAGACCCTCGCGAGGCTGTTCTTCCTTGTATTGTTCATCATCAGCCCAAGAGGCAATCCACCACACTACACACTGGAGTAGGGTATTACACCACAATGGTGGCCTGAACCAGTATAAACCCTGTGTCTCTTGTGTTGATCTTTTCGTAGTTTAGATCCTAGCGATTCAGCGAGGAGCAGGTAGGCAGAGGGCGTAATCTCCGCGCGCACCCCAGTGTTCGAACCTCAAGGGTCTGCCGGAACCCGAAATCCGACAAGTCTACCATTTCAGGCGGTTGGATGAATATCCTACGTCTCCTAACCCTTCTTTCTCACCTCTTCTTCTTCCCCAATAGACCACCGCACAGGCCGTATGGATACTCCCCAATATGCGGTTGGATAAACATACTCTATGAACGAAAATTGTGTGTCAGCAGTAGGATGGCTGAGTTTGGTTTGTTCACATGCGACATCACGTCTCAGTGAGGGTGCGTTCCCTTGGTTGGGTTTGCGGCGTGCAGGAGAGACTGTGTGAGGGTTCGGTGTGACCGCGGCGTGCAAGAGGGACCGTGTGAGGGTGCGGTGCGATCACGACAGCCGTGCGCAAGTGTACCTCCTTCTCATTTTGAAAACTTTAGGCAAGCTTGGCAAAAATGTGTGGCAAAGTATGGCAATGCATGGCCTAGACCCAAACAGGATAAGTACGTACGTACTAGGAGTACTAGTGTTAAAAAAGAAAGGTGGGGTTTTCCTTCGTGTGATTTAATCGATACAAATCCTCGTTTCACGTGTCAATTAATGCATATTTTTCTCCCAAGACCAAAGAGCTAACCATCTCACTCCTCATCACTTGATTAATGCAGCGCCATAGAAACCAACCTTCTCACTTCCGCATGCATGCAGGGGATATTAATGTCCTTGGTTGCTAATACAAGGCAAACCCCATCAATTTTGCCTCGATTAGTGTTAGTGGCCTTTTGCAATTGTAATTTTGATAATACTGGCCTTGTGTACAAAAAAATGGAGGTAGTAACTATATTTGACTTCCTTCCCCATTGCGGTGACGTCGACGATATCTCGAACGTTGTGGTTTGGCGAAGTGCGCTCAACGGAGAACACCATTGAGGGAGACCACGGTAAGTCATTCGCAAGTGCCACCTGCAAGCCGAGACAACCGCCTTATTTGCATCTAGGAAGTCCGTTGAACCAAAGGACGCGTAAATGTACTAGTACTACTACTACACAATAGCGTCGTCCGTCCATCTTAGTGCGGTGAGATGGTTTCTCGAAGAAGACGATGGAGAAGCGGAGTCAGCGAAGTGTGAAATGATGGTTGCTTCTTCCGTGCTTTTGTGATTTGACGCCTCATTGCTTTGTGATTTGTGATAGAAGGGACAAGGGAGTAGACTCTGTGCTATACTGTACAACATGCGTCCAAGCAAGGGAGAAAGAGGAGAGACATTGCATGTTTCTATTCCTTCAATCAGTCAATCAGGGAGCTTCGGTTCCATCTTTTTGGCTTTGGCAACACCATCCACAATGGTTCCCATGATGCCAAAATCTATTTTCACATTTGGCTACAGATTTTGGATGCCCTTAACCGTACCACTTGGTTTTTCTCCTGTGTGCTATCTATACAAATCTCCATTATATTGATATAAAAAATTATAGAATCAAGATTAGTAAAAAGGAGGTGGTTTTGCCACGCGGATGGCGGTGGAGGTTTCTTATTTTCAGAGGACGTTGTCCTGGCGGTATGCTAACATGCGGTCCCATATGTCAGTGCTTTACCAAGCTGATCCACGTCCCACATGAGGCAGAACAATGGTAGAAGCAACACGTGGTTAAGTGGAAGAAGGTGAGGGAGAAGCGGATTCAGCAATGAGTGAAATGATGGTTTCTTCGTCCCTCCAACTTCTTTTTTAGCATTATTACATTGTCCCTCCAACTTAACTACGGGAAAGGTGCAGCTCTGTGATTTGACGCCTCATTGCTCATTACTACAACGGCGCCATGACTGGGGTGCTTCACCCCGGCTGCTCCGCACTGTATTCTGGTATGGCATGTGGACCCGGTAGCTTGATGTCCCACATGTCGGTGAAAGGGACTAGAAGATTTATGAAAGCGAGCGCTCCACTCTTACGACGAGGAGTACACGACACAACGGCCCAGTGAACTGTCACTTGTACTGTATAGTACTATAGTTTTGTTGTTTCGCACGATCCATCGATACAAACCCGATTAAACAGGAAAGGGCGGGATTTTTCCCGCGTGGTAGATGATACTGGCCATACATTTCAAAGGCAATTTTAATGTATGCAAACTGAATAATTAAGTAACAATATGATATCTAGTAAAACTAAAAACACATATGATTTATTGTGTTAGAGTGTAGTAGTAGTGCTGTATTGCATAGTTGTTAGATGTACCATGCGAGAATGTGTAGAGATGTAGTTTTGGAGGGCCTATAGAGAGAAAAGTGTAATACGGTCACCGAACTTCAGAATAAGCTAATTACGGTCACTATATATGTTTTGCGATGATTATACAGTCACTTGCCCACGGTTCAGCATCGAATTGCACTCTGTTGACTGGCCAAATAGTCTGTGTGGTGCCATGTTTACTAGTTAAATTGACCACGTTCCTTGCAGGTCCCACCTGTCAGTTTGCATAGGGAAAAGGTCAGATAAGCGCAAATTTACGCAGGCGCGACAAGACTCCAACCCGTGCACGGGAATCACCTGGTTGTGTATGTGTCTGTCAGGGCCTGATGTGTGCGCATGCACATGTAGGTTGAGCACTTGAGCGTGAGAGTGTGTGTTGGTTGTGTGGTGTACTGGTGTGTGCATGCATGCGTGCGTGTGTGTGTGTGTGAGTGTTGCGTGCGTGCGTGGCTGCGTGTGTACGTGTGAGTGTTGTGTGCGTGCGTGGGTGCATGTGTTTGTGTGAGCGTTGCATGCATGCAGTTCATGTGCATGTGTGCGTGTGTGTATAATCACCACACCAGCTCCAGTGTGTTAAAACAGACGGCTCAACATACCAATACAAGGCCACCTGGTCCGCTGTGCCCGCGGTCATGACTTCGAACCACCATCCAAATATTTTTTTGACGTTCGTTTTCATTCCTACTAGCAAGATGCTTGTGCATTGCACGTAACATCAAGATGCATTTGTATGACTAGTTTATCTTGTAAGAGAAAAGGATGAATGAGGGAAGGACTTATTTTCAAATGTAGAGAGGTGTGTGGTACCTTTTTGCAAAATTTCCATAGTTTCTTTCCTATCCTCAGATATAAATCGGACGGCCTATATTGCAGGATGGCAGGCACACCATCATCACCAACTTTGTTTTTATAAGAGTGTAGATGTAGAGTAGATACAAGCCAACAGGTGGGCACAATGGTAGTGAGATAATGTGATGCAACACTAGAGGTGCCACGTGGAGCGTTTAACTAGTCAACTAGTCATGTCTTGAGCAAATACAGAGTTGTACGGTGAGCCCATGACTGTATAATAACCACTACACGTAAATGGTGACCGTAATGAGTGGGTTCTGAAGTCCAATGTGCATATCGTGCTTTCGCTTCAAATACAATGGTCGTCATTGTATATATCGCGATAGAAATATGAAACATGCGTGAATGTGTTGGGGGCTTACTTTACAGGACCTGGAGATAGTTTGTGTGCATACGTGAAAGGGGCGTAGAGGGGGGTATGCAATGGAGAGAGATATGCTCTTCATTTCTCTTTATTATGACTAACTTTGTATATAGTATAAAAATATACAAATTCACAGTGTGGAATAAATATCATTGTGGGCACCATGCAATGCAAATTAGCGTTCGTACTCCTCCATATAACTTTGTAATTTGTATATGTGTAGAAATTATAAAATATTTTTTGGCCACACTTTATTCAAAAGGAATGTTGTATGCGAAATAAACATGAAGAGAGGGCTTTTTAGATCAATCGGGTACGTGATGTAACATGTGTGAATGTGTAGTTGATGCATTTGGCGGGGCCTAGAGAGGTATGTGTGTATTACATATTCGAGAGAGGCATGGTAGAGGGGCCGGCGGGGGGCGTCGGAGAGATAGCACGAGAAATGAGAGAGGTCTAGAGAGAGAGACGAATATGACGTCACGACAAGAGATTCCCTTGAGTGTGTATATGCAAGGGGGATAGAGGCACCAGGAGAAATTTTTTGTGTGTGGTGTTTGTGTTGGTATGTGTGGGTGTGAGAAAATAACGAGACGTGGGAGTAGAGGGTGTGTCACTGCGTGAGGTCCGGTGGGTCGAGGTGAGGCCCTTCGTTCGGTTCTGTCCTGCGCCACATTGGTCGGCCTGTGACGCATTTAGGAAGACCCATGGATGACTAGTCGTACAAGACAAATATAGTAAAATTGTGAAGGACTCTGTGTCCACTGACAAAGCCGACTAGGATTTGTAACCCTAGGTTCTCGGACTAAGGTAACCCCTTTATCTCTGATATTACTATTCATCCAACCTAACTTTAAGGGGCATCCTACAGAATGCTCTGCTAGAATCATACTCATCGATTAGGAAGAGAGGTGTGAGACAATGCATGAGAGACAGGCCTAAAGATAATGTGCGTACAGGAGACACGTAGGCAGGTCCATGTATATAGAAAGGGTCGATGGGGATTGTGTGTGTATGCTAGCGAGAGGAAGAGTGCTTGTGATAAAGGTTAGTGAAAACAGTTGTAAATGGTTACGAGAGGGAGGGAGGGTTATATTTAGAGCATGTGTGCGAGAAAGTCACCTCGGGAGAGAGTATATGAGCATGTGTGAGAGACCACCGATGGAGAGTGAAACTACACGTAAAAGACTGTTGTACACATTGATTAAAGATATAAATTGTATCCAAATATTAGGATGGGATCATGATATTTTCAATTCGCATAAGGAACGGTCATTGATCCATCAGACATCTAGATTCTGTCGAATTTGAGCATGTCTATGTTATTATTCGACACAATTTATCCACATGGTTAGTATTTTGAACTCCAAACAATGCATCATTTTAGCAATCAAATATAAACGTGAGTATAGTTCATGTTGTGGGTGTAAAGCACATTATACATAAGAAAGTTACACAATGAACATTATAAATAGCTACCTATGAACTAGCATACATTTGAATTCAACTTAAGGTGGTTTAAAAAAATCGAATTGAACATGAAGTCCATTCAATTATTTGAATTTGATATCATGGCATTTGTAAATCATACCTAAATTATGGGGGCACTAACCTTTGCTCTGATTTTGTACATAATAGCATATGTAGTCGTGTACAAAATAGATTCAAATTTAGCTCCTCCATTCCAAAATAATCGTAGTTATAGGATTTTCAAGTGTCAAAAATTCAAAAGGAAGTGGATAATTTAATGAGGTTTTCAAACATACAAGGTCAAATTTAACGTTGTCTATTTAGGCCAATCCTCATAGTTCAAGAGTACTCTAAACGTGAATGCTTGTGTTTCAAAATTTCAAACAAATTGCCAAAAGAGCCTCTACTCGCCCGAAACCGCGTGAGACCAATGTTTGGTACTACAAGGAAATTACTTTACTAATAACTCTGACCCGTGAAACCTACCAGCCCGACGTCCAAAGGTCTAAACCGGGGTAGGTTTGTAGCTTCATCTAGACGCCACGCAACCGCCTCCGAAAAACATTCATACACAATGGCTGCCTAAGCACACATGCGCGCGGCCGAAATCGCTTCCGCCCACTATTTGGGACACCTAGGATTACCATCCTACCCCCAACCCGCAGTAGGTCCAAAATTTAAGAGGGGGGCAAAGTTTGTACTTTCACCAAATTTCAAACAAGTGCGTCCCATCTTATGTTCAGAAAAGCCAAAAACAAGCGCGTCCCAGACCGAAACATAGTCCCCCCTGAGGGAGTCCTAGATTAAGGGGTCCTCGTACAACCGGACTGTATATTTTGGCCAGACTGTTGGACTATGAAGATACAAGATTGAAGACTTCGTCCCGTGTCCGGATGTGACTCTCCTCTCGTTGAAGGCAAGCTTGGATATTCGAATATGTAGATTTCCTTCTCTGTAACCGACTCTGTGTAACCCTAGCCCCCTCCGGTGTCTATATAAACCGGAGGGTTTAGTCCGTAGGACAAGAACAATCATAATCATAGGCTAGCTCCTAGGGTTTAGCCTCTACGATCTCGTGGTAGATCAACTATTGTAATACTCATATCATCAAGATCAATCAAGCAGGAAGTAGGGTATTACCTCCATCGAGAGGGCCCGAACCTGGGTAAAACATCGTGTCCCCTGCCTCCTGTTACCATTAGCCTTAGACGCACATTTCAGGACCCCCTACCCCAGATCCGCTGGTTTTGACACCGACATTGGTGCTTTCATTGGGAGTTCCACTGTGTCGTTGCTGTAAGGCTTGATGGCCCCTTCGATCATCTTCAACGATGCGGTCCAGAAGGAGGTTTTCCTCCCCAGGCGGATCTTTGTATTCGGCGGCTTTGTACTGCAGGCCGACTCGCTTGGGCATCTGGAGCAGATCGATAGCTACGCCCCTGGCCATCAGGTCAGGTTTGGAAGCTTAAACTATACTGCCGACATCCACGGAGACTTGATCTTCGACGGATTCGAGCCCATGCTAGGCACGCCGAACGGTCACGACGGGCATGACTTTGACCTGTCGTCGGACAGTATTCAGGAGATCGCGCCTGCGGTGGCGCCGGGTATCAATCTGGGGCAGATCGTGCCCTCCGAGGGCGGGTGGACGGACCCCGCCATGAAGGCCGCACACTCATCGGCGTCCGAGCCGAACACTGATCCCACCTCCTGTGAGGGTGGTGTCATCGGACCCCCGTACTCGTTTCCGGTTGTAGGATCCGAACCACGTGCATTCATGCCTGTCGAATTGGATTGGGCACCCGACATGGAGTTCGCCGCCACGGATATTTTTCAGCACTCGCCCTTGGGTGACATGCCAAAATCATTAAGGTCTCTTTCCATGTTAGGAGATTCTTGGCCGAACTATGCTCGGCTCGAGTGGGGAGCGGACGACGAAGAAATTCGTCCCCCACCCACCACCCACTTTATAGCCACTGTCAATGACTTAACCGACATGCTTGACTTCGACTCCGAAGACATTGATGGTATGGACGATGATGCAGGAGAAGAACAGGAACCACCGCCTATAGGGCGCTGGACCGCCACCTCATCATATGATATTTATATGGTGGACACCCCCAAAGAAAACAATGGCGGTGAGGCAACAGAAGACAACCCCTTGGAGAAGCAATCTAGACACCGGCGTCATCGGCGCCGCTCCAAGCCCCGCCATAGCAAAAATAGTGATACCGACACAAGAGATAACAATCTGGATGGTGCCGAAGACGAAGACAACCCTGCCCAGCCAGGCTTCGAGCAGGCCGAGCAAGAGGATGGGCAAGCTAGCCCTAAAGAACAGGCAACTGACGGAGAATCAGAGGATGATAATTAGATGCGTCTCTCCGAAGATGAAGTGAGCCTTGGCGATGAAGAATTCATCATGCCTGAGGATCCCGTCGAGCAGGAGCGCTTCAAACGCCGGCTTATAGCCACTGCAAAAAGCCTGAAGAAAAAACAGCAACAGCTTCAAGCTGATCAAGATCTGCTAACTGACAGATGGACCGAGGTCCTCGCTGCCGAGGAATACAGACTCAAGCGCCCTAGAAAAAGCTACCCAAAGTGCAGGCTGCTACCTCAACTCGAGGAGGCGGCTTTAAAGCCCACGCTGCTAGCGCATGATGTGGCTGACCGGCCACCCCGTGGCCGCGACAAAATGGCGTACCAGCCCGAAGTCCAGACCACACCCCGTGGCCAATCAAACAATAACACTAAGACCCGGGGCTACACGAAGGACCTGCGAGATGTATTGGAAAACAAAGCAGGACAGTCAAGATCGATCTACGGATCATGGGGGCGCGCCACAAGATGTGACGATGACCGTCACGCCGGATACAATAAACCAAAGTCTGGCCGGGCCGAATACAATAGACCGGATTCATTTGAAACACGTAGGGATGTAGCCCGGCACAGAGGCGCCGCACACCCCCTATGCTTCACTGATGAAGTTATGGATCATGAATTCCCAGAAGGGTTTAAACCCGTCAACATCGAATCATATGATAGCACAATAGACCCTGCGGTATGGATCGAAGATTTTCTTCTCCACATCCACATGGCCCGCGGTGATGACTTACATGCCATAAATTACCTACCACTTAAGATCAAAGGACCGGCAAGGCATTGGCTGAATAGCCTGCCAGCAAGCTCCATTGGCAGTTGGGAGGATCTAGAAGACGCGTTCCTCGATAACTTGTAGGGCACTTACGTGCCACCACCGGATGCTGATGACTTAAGTCACATAGCCCAGCTGCCCGGAGAGTCAACCAAGAAATTTTGGACTCGGTTCCTAACTAAAAAGAACCAAATTGTCGACTGTCCGGATGTCGAAGCCTTAGCGGCCTTCAAGCACAACATCTGCAATGAATGGCTCGCCCGACATCTCGGTTAAGAGAAGCCAAAGTCCATGGCATCCCTCACGACACTCATGACCCGCTTCTGCGCGGGTGAGGACAGCTGGCTGGCTCGTAGCAACATCACACCCAAAAACTCAGGCGATTCAGATGCTAGGGATAGCAACGGCAAGCCGCGGCGGAATAGACACAAGCGTCGCAATAATGGCGACAACGCCGAAGACACGACAGTCAATGCCAGATTCAGAGGCTTAAAATCTGGACAGCGGAAAAAGCCATTCAAAAGAAACAGTCCGGGCTCGTCCAGTTTAGACCGCATACTCGATCGCTCATGTCAAATTCACGGCACCCCCGATAAACCAGCCAACCACACCAACAGGGAATGTTGGGTGTTTAAACAGGCCGGCAAGTTGAATGCCGAAAACAAGGAAAAGGGGCTGCATAGCAACGATGACAAGGAGCCCCGACCGCCGAACATGGGAGGACAGAAGAAATTCCCTCCCCAGGTGAAAACAGTGAATATTATATACGCAACCCATATCCCCAAGCGGGAACGGAAGCGTGCACTAAGGGACGTATATGCGATGCTAGTCGCCCCAAAATTCAACCCATGGTCCTCTTGTCCGATCACTTTCGATCGCAGGGACCATCCTACCAGTATCCGTCATGGCGGTTTGGCCGCATTGGTCCTTGACCCCATCATTGACGGATTCCATCTCACACGAGTCCTCATGGACGGTGGCAGCAGCCTGAACCTGCTCTATCAGGATACAGTGCACAAAATGGGCATTGACCAATCAAGGATCAAGCCCACAAAAACCACCTTCAAGGGTGTCATACCCAGTGTAGAGGCATGTTGTATGGGCTCAATCCCACTGGAGTTGGTCTTCAGATCTCTGGACAATTTCTGAAGTGAGGAGTTAATCTTCGACATTGTCCCCTTCCGCAGTGGCTATCATGCACTGCTCGGACGAATCGCATTCGCCAAATTCAATGCGGTACCGCATTATGCATACCTCAAGCTCAAAATGCCAGGACCTCGCGGGGTTATTACAGTTAATGGAAACACAGAGCGCTCGCTTTGTATAGAGGAGCACACCGCGGCTCTCGTGGTGGAAGTACAAAACAACCTTCTTAGGCAAACAGCCAATTCGGCGATAAAGAACCCGGAGACCGTCAAGCGAGTCCAGAGTACTCCACAACAGGATCGTTCGGCACGCCCAGAGCTCGACTAGCAATTTGGCCTCCACCCTAGTCCCAGCCAAGCGATGACATTTGTGCCGCGTGTACACAACTACGCACTTAAAATACCCTGGGCATAGGCGGAGGCACGACCATGACACGGTACACAATGCAGTTCGATTACCTCAGGACACACGCATTTTTGCAGCCCTTTTTTTCTTTCAGGTCCCTATCTTCAGGAGGCTCTTCCGAAAGACCAGCTATCGGGGCACATAGCGGGACGGACACACCAGGAGGACAAGAAGCTTTGGTGTATGAGGGAATCTTAAGGTGGTCTCTGATAACGATTGTTATACTTGTTTTACATACCCGCATACCGCCCGCTCTTGGTCAGGATGTGTCAAACAGTCCTATTCTGCTTATCGCACTACTTGTATATGTATGCTTCGACATATCATTTGAATAACAAGGTAAAACAGTATACAGCGTCAGCTTGCTATTACGTTTATTTACCCCTTTTTCTCTACTGCTTATTTATTACACCCATGCATTTTGGCATGACCAGTTTGCCAGCGGCTTCAGTACCCCCATAACCTGGCAAGACAAGTCCGAACACTTTCGACAGTGCGGCACCCCGAACTTATAGCACTATATGCATCAGCTCCGAATCATGTCTTGGGTCAAATGTTGGGTTTGCCCGGCTCCCATGTTTTGGTACCTTACGTTCCGCTATATCGGCTAAGGTAGCGCAGGGAGAACTACTGCGATTGTGTCCCGGTTCTTCTAGACGAGCACCTCACTAGAGAAAGCCGAAAACTGACTGTCATGATAAGGCGAGAGCTGGTCTCTATTTGAGAGGTCTCAAATCCTTAAAGACTTTTTCCGCTTCAGGCGAGGAATCGGCCTCGTCCGATTTAGGCATGTATAGCGCCCCGAGTCCAGCTTTCCAGATACTAGGGGCTTTGCCGAAATTTAAAATTGTAGACTTATATGGCCAAGTGAGGGTGATAAAGCCGTATAGTCTGATTGCCTCGTTCGTGGCGCTAAACACCTCCTTAAAAGGACCAAAAACTTGGATAAAGAGTGTTCATACTTGTCCCGAACACCTAGTACTAGTTACATGGGGGCGGAAGCCGACGACTGGCCAACTCTCAAGATTTTTTTTAACGGTCGCACAGAAGGTAATATTTTAAATTAACAAGCGCTACATAGCGCACATGAACTGGTTTTCATAATATAGGATGATATGATTACATTCATTAAAATATCACATCCTTCGTACATTCATCCGCCACAAGGCGGCACCCTTAATGACACTGTCATAGTACTGTTCAGGGTGGCGATGCTCCTTGCCCTTCGGCGGCCCCTCTTTCACCAGCTTCTTGGCATCCATCTTCCCCCAGTGCACCTTCCCACGGGCCAAGGCCCTGCGTGCACCGTCAATGCAGACGGACCGCTTAACGACTTCAAGCCGTGGACATGCATTCACCATCCGTTTGACAAAGCTAAAGTAGCTGCTGGGCAGGGGCTCGCCAAGCCACAACCGGACTATGAAGTCCTTCATGGCCAGTTGGGCCGCCTTGTGAAGCTCGACCAATTGCTTTAGCTGGTCGCTCAAGGGCATCGGATGTTCGGCTCCAATATAATGGGACCAAAACAACTTCTCCGTCGAGCTCCCCTCTTCAGCCCGATAGAACTCTGCGGCATCAGAGATGCTGCGCGGCAGATCTGCGAATGCTCCTTGAGAGCTCCGAATTCGGGGAAGTAAAAGGAAAGTCTCCTTCACATGCTTGCTTTGCATAATGAAAGCCTTACCCACAGCTATCTTCTTGGCCACCTCAATTTCCTGGAGGGCCTTCTGGGCTTCGGCCTTGGCGTCTAGTGCCCTCTGACGGGCCTTCGCAAGCTCCAAGCCTTTCATCTTGGATTCGCGCTCCAAGGACTCGAATTTGTTGACGAAGTCATGAAGCTCTTGCTGGACCTCATCAACTCGCGCCTTTTGTTTTTCGCGCTCGGTGTACTCCTTGGCCGCTTTGTTTTCAGCCTCGGACAACGCCTTCTTAAGGGTCGCCATTTCGGTCGTGGCACCTAGCAAAATCTATCATGCTTCTATTAGCATCTGATAACCCACAAGTGTAGGGGATCGCAACAGCTTTCAAGGGTGAAGTACAACCCAAATTTATTGATTCGACACAAGGGGAGCCAAAGAATATTCTTGAGTATTAGCAATTGAGTTGTCAATTCAACCACACCTGGATAACTTAATATTTGTAGCAAAGTATTTAGTAGCAAAGTTGTATGATAGTAATGGTAACGGTAGCAACAGTAAAGGTAAATCTCTTTGGGTTTTTGTAGTAGTTGTAACAGTAGCAACGGAAAAGTAAATAAGCGAAGAACAATATGTGAAAAGCTCGTAGGCAATGGATCAGTGATGGATAATTATGCCAGATGCGATTCCTCATGCAATAGTTATAACATAGGGTGATATAGAACTAGCTCCAATTCATCAATGTAATGTAGGCATGTATTCCGTAAATAGTCATACGTGCTTATGGAAAAGAACTTGCATGACATCTTTTGTCCTACCCTCTCGTTGCAGCGGGGTCCTAGTGGAAACTAAGGGATATTAAGGCCTCCTTTTAATAGAGAACCGGACCAAAGCATTAACACATAATGAATACATGAACTCCTCAAACTACGGTCATCACCGAGAAGTATCCCGATTATTGTCACTTCGGGGTTGTCGGATCATAACACATAATAGGTGACTATAGACTTGCAAGATAGGATCAAGAAAACACATATATTCATGAAAACATAATAGGTTCAGATCTGAAATCATGGCACTTGGGCCCTAGTGACAAGCATTAAGCATAGCAAAGTCATAGAAACATCAATCTCAGAACATAGTGGATTCTAGGGATCAAACCCTAACAAAACTAACTTGATTACATGGTGAATCTCATCCAACCCATCACCGTCCAGCAAGCCTATGATTGAACTACTCACACACAATGGTGAGCATCATGAAATTGGTGATGGAGGATGGTTGATGATGACGACGTAGATGAATCCCCCTCTCCAGAGCCCCAAACGGACTCTAGATCAGCCCTCCCGAGAGAGATTAGGGCTTGGCGGCGGCTTCGTGTCGTAAAACGCGATGAAACTTTCTCCTTGATTTTTTTCTCCCCGAGACGGAATATATGGAGTTGGAGTTGAGGCCGGAGAAGGTCCAAGGGGCCCACGAGATAGGAGGCCGCGCCCTAGGGGGGCGCCCCCCTATCTCGTGGATAGGCCGTGGGCCCCCTGGCATTAATTCTTTCGCCAAAAATTCTTATTAATTCCAAAAAGTGCCTCCGTGGGTTTCCAGGACATTCCGGGAACTTTTCTTTTCTACACATAAAACAACATCATGGTAGTTCTGCTAAAAATAGCGTCAGCCGGGTTAGTTTCATTCAAATCATGCAAGTTAGAGTCCAAAACAATGGCAAAAGTGTTTGGAAAAGTAGATACGTTGGAGACTTATCAACTCCACCAAGTTTAAACCTTTGCTTGTCCTCAAGCAATTCAGTTGATAAACTGAAAGTGATAAAGAAAAACTTTTACAAACTCTGTTTACTCTTGTTGTTGTAAACATGAAAAGCCAGCATTCAAGTTTCAGCAAATATTATAAACTAACCATACTCACAATAATACATAGGTCTCACAATTACTCATATCAATAGCATAATCAGCTAGCGAGCCATAATAATAAAACTCAGATGACAACACTTTCTCAAAATAATTATAACATGATATAACAAAATGGTATCTCGCTAGCCCTTTTTGAGACTGCAAAACATAAATGCAGAGCACCTTTAAAGATCAAGGACTGACTAAACATTGTAATTCATGGTAAAAGAGATCCAGTCAAGTCATACCCAACATAAACCAATGATAATGAATGCAAATGACAGTGTGCTCTCCAGCGGGTGCTTTTTAATAAGAAGAATGATGACTCAACATAAAAGTAAATATATAGGCCCTTTGCAGAGGGAAGCAGGGATTAGTAGAGGTGCCAGAGCTCGATTTTAAAATAGAGATTGGATAACATTTTGAGGGGCATACTTTCACTGTCAACGCAACAACTATGAGATGGCTGTATCTTCCATACTACATGCATTATAGGCAGTTCCCAAACAGAATGGTAAAGGTTTATACTCCCCCAACCACCAACAAGCATCAATCCATGGGTTGCTCGAAACAACAAGTGCCTCCAACATACAACAGCCCTGGGGGAGTTTTGTTTAATTAATTTGATTTGCTTTGATCTTTTTGGATCATGGGACTGGGCATCCCGGTTACTGGCCCTTTATCATGAATGAGGAGCGGAGTCCACTCCTCTTGAGAATAACCCACCTAGCATGGAAGATATAGGCAGCCCTAGTTGTAACATGAGCTGCTCGAGCATACAAAACAGAATTTCATTTGAAGGTTTGGAGTTTGGCACATACAAATTTACTTGGAACGGCAGGTAAATACCGCATATAGGTAGGTATAGTGGACTCATATGGAACAACTTTGGGGTTTAAGGAGTTTGGATGCACAAGCAGTATTCCCGCTTAGTACAAGTGAAGGCTAGCAAAAGACTGGGAAGCGACCAACTGAGAGAGCGACAACAGTCGTAAGCATGCATTAAGATTAATTCACACTGAGTACAAGCATGAGTAGGATATAATCCACCATGAACATAAATATCGTGAAGGCTATCACTACAAAAAAATACACTTCCGTGATGATACGTGTTTGTCATAGTAGGTCGCGTTTTCTGTCATGCATGTACATCCATGACAAATTTATGACAGAATCAAGATAGTCATACCTGTGCTGTCGTAGAAGTGTTCCATGACATTACCAAAATTATCATCATGGAAGTGTCCACTTCCATGATGATAAATCGCGCGTCACAGAAGTGCTTTCGTCAAGGGTGACCGACATGTGGCATCCACCGTAACGGAACGCCGTTAAGCTATCGGGTCGGTTTTGAATCTGATAACCCGTTAACAGCCCCGACCAATGGGGATTTTCCACGTGTAAAATCATCATTGGCTGGAGGAAACACGTGTCGGCTCATCGTTGGGATAGATGTCATCCACTCATTGGACGGAAGGCGCCTACGATACATCTACACGTGGCACGGCCCAATAGAGGCCCATTCCTGTGAAAAGGCCGGCCCAGTAAAAGTTAGCAGGCCAGCCCATATAAGGCCTACTTGTGTCAGGTCCATTTAAGCCCACGGCCCATACGAGATGTGCCAATTCGGCCCGTCAACGGCCCGTTAAAGATTTGACACCATTGTAGCCCATCGTCAGTTCAAGCCCGTTAACAGCCCGCTATATATTTGGGCTCAATATCGGCCCAATGAGATTTCGGCCTGTTAACGGCCCATTTAATGGATGGGCCAATTTTCAGGATGTACATCTTTAGGCCTTTTAGAGACCCATTTAAATGTTGGGCTAATTTTCGACCCGGTGTGTCTTTCAGCCTATTGACGGTCCATAAATCTGATGGGCCATTTGTTGTCGGACCTGAGTTTCGGCCTTTTAGCGGCCCATTTAAGTGTTGGGCCAATTTCTGGCCCGGTGTCACTTTCAGCCTATTGATGGCCCATAAATCAGTTGTGCCATTTGTAGTCGGACCTGAGTTTTGGCCTTTTAGCGACCCATTTAAGTGTTGGGCCAATTCCCGGCCCTGTGTGCCTTTTGGCCTGTTAACGGACCATAAATGAGTTGGGCCATTTGCAATCGGACCTTAGTGTTGGCCTTTTAACGGCCCGGTTTCTCTTTTGTCCTGCTAAAGGCCCACAACACAGTTGGGCCATTTACAATATGACCTGACTTTCGGCCTCTTAGCGGCCCATGGTCTTCATGGTCCAGTACAAGCCCGCAGTCTCTTTCGGCCTGCTAAAGGCCTACAGTATAGTTGGGCCGTATGTAGCCCAAACTTAGTAACGGCCTATTAACGGCCCATGAAATAAATTGGGGCCACTTGTTGCCCGCTTCGATGTTGGCATGTTAATGACCCGAGAGGTAAGAGGGCCAACCATTAACTTTCGGCCTAGTAATGGCCCATTAGCTTAATGGGCCCACTAAAGTTCGTACATGTCTTTAGGCCAAATTAGATAATTTGAGCCCATTACGACGAGCAATTATGCACAGGACCAAAACCGATCAAGCAAAGGTACGACATATAGGGAATAACGTTGCACATCCAGCATGTATTATAGGAAATTACATCCACTGGGAAATCAAAGATTGATTGCAGTGCAAATAAATGAGCAGAACCTAACCATCTACAACGTCACAATCTGCAACCTCAGCACAGATGACGCCCATAAGCATGTGGGCAAGTTCTTTCTGCTTTTCTACACTGTCTCTGAAAACATTGATCAGTTGTTGTGTCGCACGACTCTACACGTCTGATTCATCCACCATTTCCATCATTGCTTCAGCCATTAATTGGTTCACAAACATACATTTATTCCGTTGCATTCGAGACAGAGGATACTGAACAGATTCAGATGCCGATTTTGGCAGGCTTGTATTATTGATAGTGGAGAGTGTCTCGACCACTGCATCATAACATAAATTAGGACGGGAGCCAAACAGATTAATCATGAGTTATCGCCATATTACATGGCCTAGATTTACTGGAAAGAAACAATGGGGTTGCCTTGCTATTTTCAGAGTTTGTCTTCTTATCTTCAGCAGCCTACACAAAATTAACACACTAGCATTGCTATCAATGGCCAAGTCAGATAATAGGAAAGCAACGTTGACACAATGAACGTTTGGGCAACTAGCCTACACCAAATTAACACAATATGGCACATCTATCATCAGCCAGGTAAGGTAGCACGAAAGCAACATTGACACAATGAATGAATGGGCAACCGGAGAAGCACTACAATTCAGTAATGTGCGTGATATGAGATAACGCATTCATGCAGCTTAGTATGCAAAACTACCAGGCAGTTTTCCTTACAAAAATCAACATTGGCGCCTTTAACATTTTGCTACAACTAATTTTAGATCAGATAAAGGTTAGATTCACGCCGATTAACAAAATACATGTTGATGTAAAAATATAGTGATATACAACAGGTACTTACATCAGCATTGGAGCACAGAGAATTCCCGCAAGATATTTTCCTCGAATACGATCCCAATGGAGGAAGTCTTCTATCGTTCAACCTTATTTTCTAAAAGAGAGATGGGTAAGAAACATGTAGAAAATATTATCAGAATGCTATAAAATTTCATGATGCGAGGATACGCACATGCTTCTTAGAATGGAGTTGACATTCTTTTGCTGGACTGGAGCGGACTAGTTCTTTGGCCACTGGAATCTGCTTAATATCAGTGGGAGTTGGGTTTCTCTGTGCTGGAGCGGTATCTATGAAAAATGGAGTTGGTTTATTATCTCCTGGCCTTTGGATCTTTTGCAAAGACCTGGTTTGTAACCCTTCAGATTCTAACATAGCCATCTTCCCCTTGCATGCCTTATATAGAAGAATGGTGATTCAGTTATAAAACATGCTACAACAGAGATGGAATAGGTACTGAAGAATAGAAATGCATGACATATTGACATGTATTCCCTTCATCCGGAAATAAATGGACGGGTCTAGGCGTATTTCAGTTCTAGATACATCCAGTTTTATCCATTTCTGCGACATTTAATCCTGATGGAGGGAGTATGATGTAAGAGCTAGGGATACGACAGGACAACTCAGTAAAAAAAACTGAAAAACCCACTGCAGAACCAAAGTATTCAAACCCACTGATATGAGATAGTACACTCATGCAGCTTAGGATGCAAAACTACCAGGCAGTTTTCCTTACAAAAATCAACATTGTGGCCTTTAATCATACATTTTGCTACAACTAAATTTAGATCAGATAAAGGTTGGATTCACGTCGATTAACAAAATACATGCTGATGTAAAAATATAGTGATATACAACAGGTACTTACATCTACATTGGAGCATAGAGAATTCCTGCAAAAATCTTTCCTCATAAACGATACCATTGCAGAAATTCTTCTATCTGTTAAGCTTATTTTCTAAAAGAGAGATGGGTAAGAAACATGTAGAAAATATGATCAGCATGCTATAAAATTTAATGATGCAAGGATACGCACACGCTTCTTAGAATTGAGTTGACATATTTTTGCTGGACTGGAGCGGACTAGTTCTTTGGCCACTTGAATCTGCTTATTATCAGTAGGAGTTGGGTTTCTCTGTGCTGGAGCAGTATCTATAAAAACTAGAGTTGGTTTATTATCTCCTGGTGTTTCGATCTTTTGCAAAGGCCTTGTTTGTAACACTTCATATTCTAACATAGTCGTCTTCCCCTTGCATGCCTTGTATAGAAGAATGGTGCTTTAATTATAAAACATGGGACATCAGAGAGATGGAATAGGTACTGAAGAATAGGAAGGCATGACATATTGACATGTATTCCCTCCATCCGGAAAAAATGGATGGGTCTAGGCATATTTCAGTTCTAGATACATCCTTTTTTATCCATTTCGGCAACATGTAATCCGGACGGAGGGAGTATGGTGTAAGAGCTAGGGATACGACAGGACAACACAGCAAAAAAAACACTAGTTGAATGTAAAACTATATGCTAGCGGAATACGTACAGAAATAACTAAGGCAACATACACGTGTATGATTGGGAAAATAAGATGGCATTGCAACAGAGCACTAGAACAGCACTTGAATGTAAAAAAACATGGTATGGCAGACAGATGAAGTACATACTGATGGATAACAATGCATAAGATATTCAGAAGCATGATGTCCAAATTAAGCAGATGGCATTGTGATAGAGTAGAATGACAGTACTTGAATTTGAAAACATGTTATCATGAATGGAATAGGTACTGCAAACAGGAAGGCATGACATATTTACATGCATGATCAACAAGCTAAGCACATGGCATTGCAATAGAGTAGATACACTCCAGGACATTATATGCATGTTGTACCCATATCACAGGCCAAGTTAGAACAAGGACCTTGTGGGGTGAAGAGGATTCATCATCTTTCTGCAAGTCTTCTGAAGAACTGCATTTACATGTTCCATCATATTGGGTATCATTGACATCAAGTTTATTGGCCTTTACATTGCTCCGTGAGGTTCTTATGGATATATCAGTGTGTGCAAATATCTGACATGCATGGAAGACAACTAGTAGTTAGATTTATGTAAATGAGTGCATGTAGGAGACGACATAAATAGTACGACTGGGGTTAACTAGCAGCAACAGGTCTCATAAACTAAAGGGAGAACACAGATGAAAGCTACAGAATATGTATCGTTTGTACTCGAGATTAACTAGATGGCACACAAAAGTATTAAAGAACAACATAGGTAATACTAGAAGTGGTATAATACTATAATCACCAGCCTATGAGATAGCATTGGGTGATGGATGATAACTATGGAACAACATTACCTAAAGAACAAGTATCTTAGCTGAACTATGGAACAACGTGAACTCCTGAACAAGACCCATAAGAGATCAGCATGAATACAGTGAAATGTGATGATCTATTTTCCGTGCTTAGATGAATAACAAAGCCATAAATGTTGCACACAAGTAAGATGAGGGTACAACCTATCTGGCTGCCATCCATAGGAGTGAGCATCATGTGCTAACTTGTCGATGGCCCTGCAGTTGTTGTGGCTGTCCATGTCGGGCACGCGCATTCGATGCAGGGAACTGTTGAGTGGGGACTGTAGCTCCCTTCTGGTGTATGCTTCCCTTGTTGGAGCAGCTGCATGAGTCGGAAGATGGTGTGTCTGAAGATGCAGATAATGCATAATGTTAAGAACGACATATCTCTTTGATCTGAAGAAATACACTAAGAGATCAATAGCAAGGTATGAGAGTGGCCAAACGTCTATTGACTGAAGACTAAATTGGGGTCACACGATTTTATTTTATTTTGGTACTGTCCAATCTACGCCGGATGGCTTGATGGCTGTCTTGTGCCTCCCGGCTGACACTGTTCAGAATCTTCCCCGAAGAGCCAGCGACCAATGGCAGAGCAGCCAGCCTCCGCCGTTTGTGGCCCCAGCCAAAACCCCGCTCCCCGCACCACCGCACTGCCATGGTTGCGCCGCCCCCGGGCCAATCCACAAAGACTCCCCGTCATCCAGATCCGGCAGCGGCAGTACCTTCAACCCACGCAACTCTAAAAGATAGCCATCTAAGCGCTGTTTCCGCAGCGAACTTGTGGCCCCGCACCCTTATGTTAGACACCAGCCAACCGGCAGCCTAGGAGCTCCGCCGCCTCGAGGGGTGCTGCTTCCCATTGGGAATCGATTGGCCTAGAATAAAAATTCAGACAAATGACGCCTAAATAAAGTGATTTGAGATGAAGGTGCGAACTATCTGGCGGCATGGTGAAGTAGACAGGTCCAGCTGCAGAGTCGGTGAGGCCGGCGCGGTTGCGGTGGCGACCGGCGGCAGGGAAAGAGCGATGTCGTGATGGTTGATGGCTACGCGGAAGCAGCGCCAGGACTCTGGACAGATCCGAAGTTGGAGCCGCTCCGGCGCCGTGAACAACGGCGGGGGTGAGTCGGCTCCGGTACGGTTCACACGGCTGTCGTCGAGGCAGCACTAGCAGCACGGAGTAAGAGGCACATGGCCCAGTGCACGACGGCAATTGGACAACGTCTTCGGCATTAGGAAGGAGGGCGGCTGTGAAATTGGTGCGGTGCGGGGTGCCATGGAGGTGGGGCTGAGGTTTCGCGGCTCGGGAGAAGGGAGCTTCCCAGGGAGAAGGTGATATGGCGCCCACGAGGTATGAATGGGG
>NC_041385.1:155403411-155500913 GCF_002162155.2 Triticum dicoccoides
ATTTGTCTGAAATGTGAGGGGGGGTTACAGTTCTACCTTGCCTGTAGGCTTCTCGTCTTTGGTCTGTGTACTGAGGGTCGGGGATAGTAGAATAACTTTGCTTCTCCCCAAATAGTGGGTGGGAGTGATTTCGGGCGACGAGGGTGTGTTTTGAACTATAGTGGGCGCGAGCGATTTTGGGCGAGGAGAGCGTTTTTGAAATAGTGGGTGTGAGCTATTTCGGGGGAGGAGAGCGTGTTTTGCCCACCATGGTTTATGAATTATTCGGCACATGTCATTTCGGCCGAGGAGAAGGCGCGCTTGGATTAAGTTACGAACCTACCCTCGATGTACAACGGGCCAATTGATCCGTCCCACATAGGACGGTAATTTCGCGTCTCCCATTTATTTGCTCGGGCGAATTCCATCGATCAGAGAGGATGTTTAATGGTTCGTTCAAATTTTGGGAGAATGTACATCCACGTCTACCTTACCAAGTCGATTCGAATCAAATTTTGAAATATTAGCTTGCCACTTCTTTTTTAGATGGAGAGATGATGCTCGGGAGTAATGTGTTTTTACATGCTCGTTGCTAGCGATTTACTATATGACAAATAGTTGACCCACTGAAAAACGCGAATCAAACCCAAAATAAATTTCTCGATTCAATGAACTAGCTCGTTCAGTAGGTCAAAATAGTGAACTAAATCCAAAATTGAACACCTAAATCGAGTAGCATGTTGTACAATATTATAGTACTCCATGAACATGTTGAAAGTCAAATTAATGAACTTGTTTGATATACGCATATATCCGTTCATGTGTGGATTGCAGACAACATCTTCTCCAATTTAAATATTTTAATGCAAGTTTATATCGAAACATGGTTTATATCAGTCTTTGATGCATAAAACGCGACCTCCCCCTCTCCCAGACTCCTGTTCTCTCTCTCTCTCTCACTCTCACTCTCTCGCCGACAATCTTCAATTCTGTCGCACGCATCCGACACGAAAACCTTGTTGGTCCCTCTCCCTTTCTCTCCATCTCTCTCTCTCTCTCTCTCTCTCTCTCTCTCTCTCTCTCTCTTTGTGTGTGTGTGTGGGGGGGGGGTCTTTCTAGTTCGCATTCATATGTACACCATCTATAGGACTCTCTCGCACACTATGTATGATACTCTAGCTAGTCCAAGCTAGATATCTTCGGTGCACTCATCATACGCACACAAATTCCTTGTCTCTTTGCCTGTAACTCTCTCACGCACCACTATGTTGTCTCGGAGCTCTTCCCCCCCTCTCTCAAACTCTCCATCCACCTGGGTCACACATACACATGCATATCTCACTAGCACTCGATAGGCCCATCTAAAACTCTATCTCTCTCCCTCGTTCTCTCTCCATCTCACACGCACACACACACACAATCTCATGCCCAGCTAGCCAAGTATGATGGTCTCTCACTCAATTGTAGGCACACGCAGTCCCCCCTATATGTATATGACTAGCTAATCTTAGTCTCCATCACAAACATGTGCATGGTCTATCTCGATTTCTCTCGGGGCATCTTTCTATCGCGCACGCACTCCCTCGATCTCCCACCCATATAGTCCCCTCACGATCTCGAGGGGATCTCTCTATCACAAACACACCCTCTCTCCCTCACCATGCGTCCATGCCATCCATGTGTCCCTCTCGACCTTTTTTCCTTGTTGGTCAGACCTCTATTGGACATGTGCTACAGGGGTGTCTGTCTCCGTTGAAACAATCACACACTAGCTATCTTCGTGTATGTCCTTGTCTCGCTTTTCCATCTCGGAGATGCATGCGTGATATGTTCGCATAAGAAACGAAAAAACACACTCTCTCTCTCTCTCTCTCTAATTTATCGTTTGTTGTCACTTTCTCTTTCACACACATACTCTTTTTGCACACTTACTCATTCTCCTTCACACGCACTTGATCTGTCTCGACTGAGGCACTCTCCTCTGTCCATAGCATATATATTTATTGAAAAGTCAAACATCACAAAGTTTGACCATGTACGTGGAGAAAAACAATTACATCTAGTACGGCAAACATATACCATTAGATTCACCATGAGATGTAGTTTTGTATGATGTATCTTTGGTATTGTAGATATAAATAACATTTGCGTAAACCTGATCAAAGTTTCCAAAGTTTGACTTCTAAAAAATTTACATGCACTGCATTATCGAGCGGATGGAATATCTCTTTCCCCCTCTCAGCTATCTGACGCACCACTCAGCCTTATCGGGGCTCCTCAATCTCTCTCAAACTTTATTGGTCAGTTTGGTTGGTGACCTGACCCTCATGCCTTGATGGCCGGTACTGCCTGGTGTGGACGTGAGATGTAAAATATTTCTGCCTGGCCAGGCTTGTGTGGTGCTGAAGCGTTTGGTTCATGCCTGGGCCAGGCAAAGCATCAACGTCCCATCAATCAATCCATGCATCAATTATTTAATGCTAATATCCATCCATGTTGTTGTTAGCCTTGTGGCCGCACGACCAGGCACGCCCAGGCATTCGAAATCGGTCGCTTGGGCCAGGCTACTTGCAGTGTCTGGAGTTCAGCCAGGCTAATTAAAGTTCAAGGGAACCCAGCCCAGGCGGGCTTTCTTTTTCACAGGGTAGCAACCAAACAAGCGTGTATGAAATCCAGCCACAACCCCAGGCCACGCAAAAGATGCTCACGACAGAAGCCAAACTGGCCTTATATCTCCCTGGTTCACACATACACATGTCTCGCTCGTGCTATACATATAGACCCATCCAACACTCTTCGCCCTTGTTCCCTCTCCATGTGACACGCACCCCCCTAAGTACCATAATCCCTCACTCCATCATAGGCTCTGTTTGGATCCATGGGTTAGAGTTAGTTTGGGTTAGTTTGGAGTCAACTAACCCAAAAAGATCCAAACAGGAGGGTTAGTTTAGGTTAGATGCATCTAACCCATCCAAAAAAACTAACCCATCCAAGAGGTGCTTATTTGGGTTAGTTCTTCTCGGGACCACTAATAAACACTTTTTTCTCTCGCTCTCCCTGCAGCAGATCCCTCCCCACTTCCTCGAAGCTTCTCGTCCTCTCCCTCCCTCCCTCTCGCACCGCCCGTGAAGGTGCCTCGTCGTATCCGCGCTCCATCTAACCCTGCCATCCAAACACCTCTTTACTTAGAATTAGTTCAGGGTTAGTTCAGAGTATGAATCTAACTCTAACCTCTAACTGAGTTAGAGTATCCAAGCAGGGCCATAGGTGCAAGCACTCCCCCCCTCCTAAGTATGATTATCTCTTACTAGCCATCAGGAACACACGTATTGTCTCCTTCCATCCATATGTCTATCTCGATATCTCTCGGGGCATCTTCTATCGCGCACATACCTTGTCACTTGATCTCCCACCATTGTAGTCCCATCATGATCTCTAGGGGATCTCTCTATGACAAACATACACTCTCTCCTCCCCATGTCTGCATTTTCTCCGTACGTCTGTCTCGACCTCTCTCCCTTGTTTGTCAGACCCCTCTTGGTCACGTGCTAGGGGTCTTCCTCTCTCGGTTCCAAACAACCACACACTATCTCCTCACCTTGCCACCGTTGTCGAAGATGCATGTATGATATGTTTGCATAATACACGCACGCTTTTTCTCTACTTTTATCATGTGTTGTCCATGTCTCTTTCACACACGCACACAGACTTTTTTCACTCTCTCTCTCTCTCTCTCTCTCTCTCTCTCTCTCTCTCTCTCTCTCTCTCTCTCTCTTTAGGGACTCTGTCATGTCCATAAGCATATGGATGTTTTGAAAAGTCAAACCTCAGAAAAATTTGACCAGGTATATGTGGAGAAAAACATTTACATCTGGAACAATCATTAGATTCATCACAACATGTACTTAATTCATACTATCATTTATCTTTGGTATTGTAGATATAAGTAATTTCTTTATAAACTTGGTCAAAGTTTCAAAAGTTTGACTTAAAAAAATGTTGTAACTACATTATCGAATGGAGGGAGTAGCTCTTTCTCTCTCTCTCTCTCTGCTATCTCTCACAGGCCTCCCCTCTCACTCGACCTCTCTATACCGACGGATTATACGCTCACTGTGTCAGCGTATAGCTCCGTATATTGTTTAGTTGACCGGTCAACCAATCCACATGCTATGTTGTCAGCTCGTGTTCTGTATCTTGGTGTGCTGGACCATGTGGCAGTGGGTGAAAATAAGTAAACTAGAGGCCCATCTGACACGCGGTGAAGTAAACAAAGTTGAAACCATTCGGGGTAGCACCCCGCATGCTAGTAAATCGAGGGCGCATTGAGGACAAACTTCTTGCGCGTGAAGGACGCACTCACGCACAATTCAAAACTGCGCGGCGGCATGCACAGAAGGACGCACTCGCGCACACCTAGCACACAACACACACCAGCACATGTTTACACCGGCGCCGCCGCCGGTTGAGATGGACGGCGAGGCAGCCAACAAGCAGAGGCGGCTCGAGCCAAAACCGCATCTGGCGAGCCTGGACTTCATCAGCAGCCTCCCCGACCACATGCTACTCGTCATCATCGGCCTCCTCCCCACCAAATCTGCCGTCCGGACCGCCCTGCTCTCCCGACAGTGGCGCCCCCTCTGGCACTGCGTCCCCCTCAACCTCACCATCGACAGCTGCCTCCGCGACGGGGATTGCAAACGCATGGCCGCAGTCTCCAAGATCCTTTCATCGCACCCTGGGCCAGCCAGACGCCTTGACATCCGCATGTTCAGTACCAACTGCAAGGTCCAACCCAAGTTCGACGAGTGGTTCTTATTCCCCGCCCTAGATCAGCTCGAGGAACTCAGCTTTGAAGCTGGACGATGTTGCTCTCTGTCGTCGTCCGTGCTCCGCCTCACACCAACGCTGCGCCGCGCCAGCTTTAGCTGCTGCAATCTTCCCCAGATTAATGCCGCACCTGCCCTTCTTCTCCCTCAACTCAAGCAGCTCGACCTCTTCGACATTGTCATTTCAAAGAAGGCTATGGAGCACCTGCTCCGCAGCTGTACTGCGCTCGAGTACCTTCGTCTTGAGCAGATCCACGGGTTCATTAGCCTCCACATCGCCTCGACGAATCTCCGATGGATTTATGTGTCTTGCTGGCCCCGCAACAAGACATCTATTAGGAAGAGATCATTCCAGCTGTTCCATATTATGGTCAGTGAGAATGCACCTTTCCTTGAGAGATTGCTTGTATCGGATCTAGAAGGTCCAACAAAAATTAGGGTCATTGACGCGCCGAAATTGACAGCGTTGGTGTACTCGTCTGCCAAATTCTCTGAACTCTTTATTGGATCCGTAATCGTTCAGGTGCAGCACTCGTCTTCTTCTCCGTCTTCTTGAAATTCACATTTTTAAATTTCTTCTTGATGTATTTATGACCGTCTTCCAGAAAATGATTCCCACAAGCTTGACCCAGTCCATGCGCACAGTGAAGATCTTAGCACTAAAATCTATCGGCCCCAATCTGGATCAAGTTGTTGCATTCCTTACATGCTTTCCGTGCATGGAGAAGCTACTCATTGAGGTGAAACTTCTTTCCTATAAGTAAACGGTAATCACAATGTAGCTCAATTTTTTCGTATTTTTCCCAAATTACGATGACAAGTGTAGTGTTCAAAACTGCATCTACGCAGTGCACCGAAAGAAATGTTTTTAGTATTTTTTCTCACGTGATCACCTGCATCGTTTTTATGTTGGACTACTACTATAGTAGCCTAGGCTAGTCATAGTGGAAAGTAACTTAGACTACTCCAGTAACTCTATGGAGTACTACCTCCGTCCTGGTTTACTCTTCCAATTTTGTAGTATCAAAATTTGACCATAGATTTAACTGACAAAATGGTAATGCATGTCACTAAGAACTATATCATTGGATTTATATTTGAACATAATTTCAAATGGTGTAATATTTAGTGACATGCATTGGCATTTTCTTAGGTAAATCTATGGTCAAAATTTTATACTAAATACGAGGTAGTATTCCCTCTGTCCCAAAATTCTTGTCTTACATTTGTTTAGATACGGATGTATCTAACACTAAAATGTAACTAGATACATCCGTATTTAGACAAATTTAAGACAAGAATTTTGGGACGGAGGGAGTACAAAAGTGGGCTATGTAGGCCAAAACATGTGCCAAATTCACTTGTGATGCATTTGGCATCGATGCCCCTCCATTGCTCACCTGGTGCCCCAATCTGGATCGCCTACTTTGCTCCGGTGCCAAACTCACACAATGAAAGACACTGCATGGGAGAGAGAGAGGACTGAGGCAATAAAAAAACACTTGTTTGGGAGAGTGAGAGGCTAGTGTAGTTGGTTTGATTGATTTGTTTATACATGTGGGTCTGTGTGCACAGCGGTGCCAACTCTCTCACATCGCGAGAGTGGTGCCAAAATCTTTTGATTTGACATTGATGCGTATTATGTGGCATACTTTTGTGAAATATGGCATCGGCCACATAGTGGAAGGCAACAAATGCCCAAGCTCTTCACGTGCTCCTAGTTAAATGAGAGGAAACAGAAAGAGAGAGAGAGAGAGAGAGAGAGAGAGAGAGAGAGAGAGAGTGAAAAATATCAATAGCCAGCTAACCCTATCGTATGAGCGAATGATATTGGTACCTCTTGATCACACGACAATCTTATGCAGCCAGCTGGTCTAATATGTTCTCTTCTTTTGCAGATAAAAAAAGACCTGAAAGTGAAAAATGTGCTACACTATAACAATCTCATCGAATGTCTTGATCTCCATCTTACGGAAATTGATTTGATTGACTACCGAGGCAGCACATCTGAGATTAAATTGGCAAGGTTCTTTGTTCTGGAGGCAAGTGTGCTCAAGGTAATGAGATTTGGCGTTCTCTGGCGCAACAATGAATGGCGTGCTAATCACCGCAAGCGTCTAAGCCTAAATGACAAAGTCTCCGCATAAGCTGAATTTGTTTTTGAAACATCAAGTGGCCAGAGACTCAAAAACTTATTTGCCCATTAGTAACTTGTCAAGGCAGTGGATTTTAGTTTGTATGATAATGCTGCATCCACCTAAAGTAACGAAAGTTCTTACGTAAACTTCCTAGTAATTCCCTCTTCCTACGTGCAACATTACTCATTTACTCCTAACATTTGTAATATCAGTTTGAAACTTGTAATATTGTCGTGTCCTATTCCTGCATTTTCAAAATCCTGCGAATCAAACAGGTCCTGAGTTGGTGATGATGTTGTGCCTCCCATCTTTCTCGAATAGCCGTCGGATCTAGATCTGACGCATACAAACCAAGCTTCTCCATTTTTCCAAAAAGATGCCCGTACTTGTTCACTATTTAAAAACAACTCCTTGTCTCTCATAGTCAGCCTTATCTCCTCTCCACCACATCTAGAAGGCGATGGAAAAATCTGGCGCGATGGCCACTATCGGAGCCGTCCACTCCCAATCTTGGTGTTCCGTGCAATGCACGGGCATCTACGCACGGGAAATTATGTCGAACAGGGCTAGTTGTAAGCAGGCTAGCTCTACAACCATGATGATAGTGACTTCAGACGGTGAGGTTGACTATGGTATGTCGAACACGGCGCCTATACTCAGGTGTCATCTCCGGTGCAGGGTCTTGTCACTTCACTGTGAGGAGCAGCACGTAATAATTTGACCAACGGGTAGTACAGTACTAGTACTAGTAGCACCATCATCTGGATTTAGGAGTACTACCACGTCCATCTGGATTTTAGTATTTGACTAGCAATATCTAGTAGTAATGCATGTCACAAAAAAGTACTACTCCCTCTATAAATAAATACATGGTGTTTTATTCCTATTGGCGAGAGAATTTAATGTTTTTTTGCTAACTACTAATAGGATTACATGCAATGAACTAAACACTGCATGTCATGTTTGGTAGTCTCAAGTCATTGAAAGCATGCACGGCCCACATCTCTCATTGGTTGATAAGATGTCAAGAAATAAGAAACAAGGAGGGATTTAATGCATCGTGCCTAAGTGTTTTGGGATTATTTGGTTTTCATAATGTGACTTACACAACATTTTTGTTTACATGCATTAACATTATATTCGTTAAATCAAAGGTCAAAACTTAGCGCAAAATGCAAAGGGGACCAATAAACCAGTAAACATCAAACTTCTCTCGTTTGGCCCCAACTAGAGATCCGGTGAGATGACTATACTGCACTGGCACGGAGGGGGACACAGCTTCATTGACTTACCTCAACTGCCTTTGGGTGAATGACACGTGGGCCCAGGGGGTGGCTGGCCCATCGATCATACAACCAAAGGCAGGTGCAGTAGAGGGTCGAGGAGTAGTATGAAATCCTACGCACCTACGCACGCTAACCAAGGGCAAGAGTGATCGCTCGAATCGCAAGATCAGTTGACCCATGGAGGCGATGAGCGCGAGCATAAGCCGGCTGTGCCAGATGGTCCACGACGTAGGCCTGTGGCCCGGCAACGAGGAACATCTCCAGGTAGTATTGCTTGGGGCCGCCAAGGCGAGAGGCCGCTTGGACGATAGCTTCGTCTCCTTGTTCGACGACGTCCTCGTTGGTTTCCTCGACAAGTTCACCGTCGTGAAGAAGCTCGCGGACGACTTTGACATAAGCCTCCAGCCGACGCGCCCAGGCTCTGCGATGCCCACCACCCTCAACGGCCACTATGGTGACAACCTCTTCGACGCACGGGTGGCCCTGCGACTGCCCGCCGTCGCGTCGGAGAATGTCCACCACAAGGTCGTGCTCGCCGCGCAGCGCCTGGCGCGGCAAGACACCATCGACATAATCACCCACGTCTACGCGCAAATCGTCCACAAGGACTACTATATGCAAGAGGAGGACGATAGGACGCTGGCTTTCTTGGACCGCAGGGCAACCTTGGACGGCACTATTCAGAAGCACGTTGAGCTCGCCGCCAATGCCGCTACTCCTTACACGT
This sequence comes from Triticum dicoccoides, assembly GCF_002162155.2. Taxonomy (NCBI): domain Eukaryota; kingdom Viridiplantae; phylum Streptophyta; class Magnoliopsida; order Poales; family Poaceae; genus Triticum; species Triticum dicoccoides. The sequence continues at coordinate 155,412,371 of NC_041385.1, forward strand.
CGGTTGGTGACCCGATGCACTAGGGCGTGAGGATTTCGTTGATGGATCCGTATGTATTTTTATCTTTCTGTCAAATCCATGTAGTAGTATATGATACTACAGTAATTATCTTACCTTTTGCATCAACTTCATAATTTTCGTACGTACTCCATGCATGAACGGCGCCAGAACCAAACTTCTCATTACTCTAGGCAAAATCATTATTTTCTATCTATTAATCGTGCCATGGAGCAGAACCAAATTTTACAAGTTACGAGTTCAAAAGGGAAAGCCTACCGTGTTCGCGTCGTACCCCCACACGGTTGGTCCGGGACGCCGCTCAAGCGGGAATGTGTGTGGTGTTGCATTTTCACTTACAAGTGGGACCGCAGTTGAGCAAACCAACTATCGGCAAACCCCCACCCCGCCCACCGCGCGATGGCTGAGAAAACAGGAGGGAGAAGAGATGGTTGTAGCATGGACTCCAAGAAAATTGGTGTCGGGTGGGACTCGTGTTGGTAGCGTGTGTCGTATTGCTACACGTGAATGCTAGTTATGGCCCATGCCAGCCTACTATATCGAGCCTATATCGAGGTACGTAGAACAAATTTCCTGCAGTCCATGCTCAGCCCTCCTCTATCTCTCTTCTCAGCCAGCCAGCGGACGCACGGAGCCCATCGTGTGTTTGCTCACATGCGGCGCCACATGTCCGTGAAGACGCAAGAGGTCCCACTAAACCTACACATCTTTCACCTCGACGTGCTGGTGATGAAAAACAAATCCATGAAAGATCTTCGGTGGCCGCTTTTGGAGTTACTCAAGAGTAGTAAGATTCTATTTACAGTTTAACCCAAGATGCACATCTCGTGGCTTCAACTACCACTCTATTTTCTTTCATGACACGACCTGGATGCTGGATGTCCCACATGTCGGCAAAAGGAGGAAGAACCCGACCAAATCTTCGGTTGTGCTCTCGTATTAGACTAGTTGTGCTAACTTTAAGTTTTATTGTGTACTCCCTCCGTTCCAAAATACTTGACTTCCATTTGTCCAAAAAGAGATGTACCTATATACTAAAACATGTCTAGATACATATATATTTTGACAAATAGAAGGCACGTATTGTGCAACGGAGGGAGTAGAATGGATGCAAGTTTTTGTATTGGGAAGAAGAGTACATCCATATATTGATAGAGCGCAATTTAGTAGATGTTCTATCACTTTTAGCTAGCACAGAGGCTATAGATGAGATTAGTGCACTTGTTGATACTCCTACTTGTTATGCGTGTTGCTACTTAGACGCAGAGAAAAACAGACCGGAGGGAGTACTAGAATAGAGGCTAGACATGAGACTAGATGCGAGGAAGCAACGCCTACTTCTTTACACTCGAAGAAGACAGAAGCACGCAAGATCGAGCCTCCGCAGATCAACAATGAATACATCGAGAAGGCACTAATCCAACTTACAGGAGTAGTAAAATGTATTCTTGTGGTTCTTGTTTTCTTTGGTCTTGCTTTTCTAGTCAAAATTATCATTGGAGTTCGTGCAAAATGGAGGTCCATTTGGGGTCGTGCGTTGCAGTTGGCCTTACAAGTGGGACTGCACTTAAGGAAACCGACTATCGGCAAACCCCCACCTCGCCCGCCGCATGATGGCTAAGTTAGAGAAACGATGAGGTTGAAGAGATTGCTCTAGCATGGACTCCAAGAAATATGGTGTCAGATGGAAGTCGTGCTGGTGGCGTGTGCCATACTCCTGGACGTGAATGCTTGTTCTGGCGCATGCCACCCTACTACTCCTACTACTTACTATATAGTACTACTAGTATCGAGGATTCGAGGTGCTGGTTACGTAGTAGACTACAATATGGCTACAGTAAAAACACCCACACAACGCGCGAAGCATGTGAAGCTAGTACAAATAGTGTGCTACTATTATTGATTGGCCTCAGCCGATAACCTATTGCAATCCACGTACAATTATGTATTCGGAAAATATTTTTTTGCCTCGTCGCACCCCTCACTCACAAAAGCGACTCAAAAGCCATTCATAAATTTAGTAAGTTTATCACAGGCATATCATTTTATTACATACAACCGGTCATCAACCCACATCGACAACGAGGATACATTATAAATACTAAAGTTTTCACCACACAACAAATAACAAGCAATGAAATGAACTTCAACTCAACCACTCCTCAGCGTTGGAAACGCTTGCTTTGAACCACAAGTGATTCTCTGGGACGGGCCATCCATTGTCGATCTAGAGACCAACGTAGGACTGATCATCCAGGCTGAAGCGGCCTACTATATCAGTACCAGGGTAGGGAACCACCCAAATGTCCGATGTATAGACACAGTTGCTTCTCATAAATGGTGGTAACATTGTGTCAACAACAGTTGGATCGACTTTCACCATCATTGGATAGTTTTGTCCAAGGAAGAGCGAGTTTTCTCCAAGACTATCAATTCTGTACCAGGGAGAAGGAGTTGGCGCTAACACACTAGTATCCATCCCGAATACCATGCAACGGGTGTTGGAATAGGTCCAGAGAGTGCGACCATGGGAGAGTACACCTCCTTCCTTAGCAGTAACATCATTAGTGGGCTGTATACACACGAGAAGAGGTGATCCATCGGAATTAGTTGCCAGGCGCCAAATAGTATATGGGCGCTGCTCGTCCTTATGCTCGTGATCATCACCATCGTCATCTCCCCCTTGGTTATAAAAATCTTCAAGTATAGGTGGTGGAATGTTCGCATGACCTTGGAAACACAAGAAGAAGATTAATTAGTAAAGGGAAACTTGCTAACCCACATGCATGTGGATGAAACAATTATAATTACGGTGGAAGACAAACGTACTGAAACAACGACTCCATGCAAAAACAGTGCCACGAGTGGTGGTAGAAAACACAAGTCCCTCGTACTCAATTGCATCACAGTACTCATCCGTGTACAGAAACTGATTTTTGATCAATATCCATCGAGTCAAACCAGCAAGGACGGAAACAAGCTTGTCGAAGATAGCAACAACTTCATAGTTGTTGTAATTCCAAGAGCGGTTGGGAACTCGAGAAATTGCTATCTTCCGTAGAAGACAGTCACCATGATTGTATTTGAACATGCGTACAATACCGGTGTGCTCAACCTCTGGGCAGTCTGCTGAGATTTTTGGAAGTGGAACCCTGTCACGAGTGTACACATTCACAAGTTCCGACTTGCAGTTGGACCCAATGTAAACAACCCAATCTCCATTTGTGCCTGCAAAGCCTTGCCCTCAAGCGATGGCATCTTAACATCATACATATCATTATCAAGCGGCATCAGCTTGCACAAGGCGAGGCCTCCGTCGTGATGGCGCTAGTCATTAGGGTCACGGCGAAGAAGGTAAGGGAGATCAAACCGCTCCTTGACTCTTGGGTTCCTTGTAATGATGTTATTAGTTGAGTCAAGAATGGGCTTGAACAAACCTGCCATGCTAGCCGAGGTGATGATGTCGCACCGATCAATGAGTTCCTCCACCACATCATCTTTCAGATTGGGGCAAGAATAACGGGGTCGTTTCCGTCCTGTTCCCTCCATGGAGAAGATGATTGAACAATGGCAGAAGAAAGGGTGAAGGGCTGAAGGAAAATGGAGGAGGGAGAGGAAGAGCATGCAACAACAGTTCCAAATCGAGAGGGAAAGGTGAAGAGTCGGTGGGCGGTTGCCAGTTTGCCATGATTCACGAAGGGGCGCCCCGGCCTACACGTCGGTTCGGAAATACTCCTACTACTCGCCGTCGTCTCACTTATATGTTGGAACGGCCAGTACTAGTAGTATAAAAAAGATATATAGGCTGGAGCTTCAGCGCTTTCTTGCCAAGGGCTGCCCACTTGCTTCTCACACTACCACCCTCTCTCCAGATCTAAAAAAGACGGCCCCTCTCTCCCTCCTCGCCGGTGGTCACAGATCCGCTGGGGAAGAAAAGGACGTGCAGTGTTGACGCCCTCGTCGTCGGCGAGCGAGGTCACACACTTACGACAAGGCCGTCCTCTCAGACCTAGCGCCCGCGCTGGATGGCCTCCGTCCCCAAGCTCGCTATCGTAGTGTGTGCGGAGGACGATGACCACGAGCGAAGCCACTTCCTGCCGACCCTCAGGTATGCTACCTCTTTTCGAACCACACCCTTGTTCTATTGCCCCATCTGGCACGTCGTTGCATGTGGATCTTTTTCCACTCCACCATCTTCCCAATTTGCTATCCTCTACTCTGCTCGTCACGCAGACGAAAACCATAATTTGCACTATTAAAGGAAACCCTACTTCATGCAGACTAATCCATGTCTGGGTTGAATAAGGAAAGGAAGGGAGACTATACTGTCCAAGAGAGTAGGCATCGAACCCGCATCTAGGTTGAAAAGGGGAAAATCAGTAGCTAAGGAACGAGTCTCGTGTCTCTTGGTTGAAGAAGGGTAGAAAGGCATGACAACACAATAGAGAATGACCAGGTTGATCGGTTTGTTGTCCTCACATAGGAAAAAAGGTGGCTAAAGAGAACAAAAATGGGACGTAATCCACATATGCTGCCTGGATATTTGTTGCTCTGGGCAACCATACCTCCCTCACCAGTCTGTGTCCGTGGAGGTACATCGTACTGGTGCGCCCACTATCTGAATGGGCCTCCCATGCTCTTGCCACTTTTTTTGCTGTTAGTATAACGCCAGCAGTCAAGTCAAGCAATGCTACTGCTAAAGTGAAGCCACATTTAATAACTAATGCCGCTCTCAGTCTAATGCCACCGATAAATTTAAGAAATGCCATTTAATGTCACTGGATTATTTCAGGGTTAGCTGTTGATTGTGGATGTATTGTTACCTTTACATTTTGTATAATGCCACTAGTATACCAATGCTCAAACTTGTTACCTTTACATTTCGTATTGTTAATTCTTATAGAAACCTTCCAGTGCTAGAGTTTATTGAAATCTGTTCAGTAAAACCATTGTACTGTACCCTGTAATAAACTAACTACTCTACTGTTGCACTAGCCACTGGATTAGTGTATATTTGTAGTATTCGAATGGTGTAGAGTTCACTCAAATTATCCCGGTAAAGCTATTCACACCTTTGTTAAAATTAATGTTCATTATGTTATCGGAGTAGGTCTGTATGTTTGTCTCTAATGCCTGTCGACTACATACCTGACATCATGATGTAATGTTAAGTCATTTCCTTTTGTACAGTGTCACTGAATTGTCAAGGCAGTGATGGCATTTTATTTTAGTAGAACTGCACAAAATTTGCTTAAAAGAAGAGGAAAGGTCAGGAATGGCTCAGTTTTTCAGAAAAACTATGTATGCCTTCCTGACATCAGTCGTTGTTGCTTTATTTATTCCTTCAAAAAGGTTGTTAGAAACAGTCTTGCTACCTTTTCCCATTAAGAAATTGGAATGCTTATATTTGTGAGTCTATGCTTCAACTAGTGCCACTTTTATAGTAATCACACTTTCAATATCTATGCAAACAGGGATGCTCGATTTTAGTGGAGCTGCACAAAAAGTCCAACTGGTTCAACATTAGGAGCATGTTTTTTTAAACCCTTTATATCCAATTGGTGGCACTATGAGCTGTTCATTACGAAGGTACATGGTTTGCTACTATCTTGCTAATCTTTTTGTACTGTCATTAGATAGTAATACTAGTGGTTTGCTAGCTTCTTGATATGTTACTAGTTGCTTGATATTTGTGCAAATAGAGATGTTTGCCTGTTGCTATTTGGCAAACAAACAAAGTGTCCGCAATTTTGGTTGAACTGCACAAGAGAATAGTATAGTCACTGCATGCAGTGCCATTTGAAAATAGACACAAAGATTGGATAGTCACTTCATGGACTGCAGAAAAGTAGTACTGTACTATTTACTGGCCAACAGTTGGTGCTTCATTGCTTTGGTCTGATTATACAATGGACATCATTTTTCCTACGTTAAAGTTTGTATTCCGAAAATAGTCTCACGGTGTGATCGAGAGAAGTCCAAATCATATTGCAGTGGATGTTCCTCCATCATGTGTGGTTCATTCTCAAGGTTCCAGTTGTTGGTGAAACCACTTACGTTTGCAAGAGGAATTGTAGACTTCACAAACAAATTTGTCTTTCAGTCTGTACTGAATGTTGGCCAATAGAAGCATCCATGTTAGTAGGAAGAGCAGATGTTTTTCTAGATCTTTGCTTTTGGAGCGACATATTTGTATATGATCTGTGAATCATTGAGATGCATTAACATGTTGATCTTATGTATGGAAATCGTACTAGTTAGTTTTAGTTGCGAGGCAAGATCCGAAGTGGCTGATCTTTGCTTTTGGAGCTACATATTTGTATATGATCTATGAATCATTGAGATGCATTAACAGTTACTTATTTATGTTTGCTCAGTGTTTCCAAGTTACTGATCGATCACTAGCTAGCCTACAAATGCGCTCCTAGCAGTTTTATTTGCGACGCAAGATGCGAAGTATGCCTACCTCTGAAGAAACTGACAAGCTACACTATCGATCCTACACGGATAAAAATGCCTACCTCTGAAGAAACTGACAAGCTACACTATCGATCCTACACGGATAAATAGCGGATCACGCATGTACTACCTCCTTTCCGGTTTGCAGGGCTCAATTCAAGAAACGACCTACTCGATCCTACATGAATAAATAGCGGATCACGCACATACTAGTACCTCCTTTCCGGTTTGCAGGGCTTAATTCAAACCTCTCACCAACCAAGGTACTCCCTCCGTCCGGGTTTATTAGTCCCGTGAGCAAAGCAGCAAGACCAAGGCATGGCAATAATTAACGGCATGCAGAAGTTTAAGCCTAATTAATTCCAGCGATTTAAGTGGCTGCATGCATGCCCTCGGCTGCGACTCGTTGCATGCTGCTTCGCGTAATGCCTACGAGTGATTATGAGTGCCTGCATGCAACCGGCCGTAATTAAGGCAGCTAACTGATACGAAAAAAGATACGCTTTAATTGTTGCGGGCTTTTTAAATCCGTTGAATCATAATTCACAAGGAGGGAGATGATTCGAGTGCACTTGTTTGACCGCCATGCCGGCGTGCGACCCAGACGGGACGGGACGGCACAGTCATAATTTCAGTTTCCCTAGTTTTCCACGGCAAACTGGCGCGCTAAGCCATTATGCATTGAATTCTCACGACCATCGCGCTACCTGCCCCCTATAAGTACTATTTCCAGGCCTTCTCCAGTGCCACCATGACCCAACTCGCCATATCCTCATAAGCCCCCACTGGCCCGACGTCACTTGCCACATCCGCCATGCCCTCGCCCGTCCGCGGTAGGCGATGCCGGAGGCGGTCACCGCCGGAACTAGTGGTTGGTTTTTCACCGGAAGGCAAACGGAGGGAGGAGGCATTCTATCTGTCTTTAGATGGCAATGCACACATCAAGGAGTTGTTGGAGGACGACCGCATGGCGGAGGATCAGGAGTTGTTGGAGCACGACCGCCTGGCGGAGGAGCAGCGTATCGCCGATTTGCGTCGCCAGCGGGACATGGAGCAGCAGCGCACCGATGCTCTGAGTCGCGAGCAGAGCGCCCGCAACTGGGCCGACTACATGGACGTCGGCGCCCGGCAAATAGCCCTGGAGGCTGTCGGGCACGCACGCGTTCGCGACGTCAATTTTTACTACCAGCTCGTCAAGTGGGTTTCCCGCTTGGAAGCCGATGGTTCGGTGGACCACGCCGGCATGGAAAGGGCCAGCGCGCGCGAGCAACGCGCCCTATCGCACCTCTTGCAAGTCTGAGGCGAGGCGCAGGACGCCGGTGCCGGCATTTAGCATGTACCACAGATTGCGGCCGGCATCGTCTAGTTAGCTAAGAGTAAGTTAGTACTTGTCTACTGGGAGTAGATAGTTAACTTGGCTATGATGGTTGTCAACATGGAAGTTCAGTACTCTATATGTGGTTCAGACCTATTACTTTGCTCTGAATGTTGAACTTTCCGTTTGAACGTATGGAATGGGCTGTTATTTTTTTAAATGGGTTGTATTTGTCCTCCATGGGTTTAGAGGCTGAGTTGTGGGCCTAGCAAGTTGACGCGTACACAATTAGGAGATGATTGCACGTGGAGAGGATGACAGCAGGGACCCGAAGAGGTCATGGCAGTACGCAAGCAAGTGCCTCCTTATTTCAAGCCAATAAAAAAATGGCTCCTCCTAGTGGATTTTTGACATCTGGGTCCCATGCCATTGTCAACGTAGTCAATAAACGAGAGAATTGCACAACGAGCGGCTGACACCAGGGACCCAACAGCTCGCCCATTTATTTTTGTTTTGGGTTAATTTGATAAATGCCTCCGAGAAATGCCACTGCAATTTCCAAACTTTGAAAAATGCCATTTCATGCCATTTCTAGTGGCATTTTTTGAAGTCTGGAGTGGCGTTTTTCAAAGTTTGCAAACTGCAGTGGCGTTTTTCAAAGTTTGCAAAAGTTGCAGTGGCATTTTTCAAAGTTTGGAAATTGCAGTGGCATTTTTATGAATCGCCATAATTGGAGTGGCATTTATCTAATTTTTTGAGACGGAAGCAGGGTGTCAACTGGGCTGTGCGGGACACCCTGGCCTGTCTAGACAGCCTTTTCTTTTATGTTTACCACAGACCAGCCCAGTAGTTTTTTTCTTTCTGAAAATGGCTAGCCCAGTTTTTTTGTGATTTGTCAAGTAAGTCGCTCTATCAGGCCTATTGGGCTGTAAATCTTTCAAGACGAGGAGAGCTTCATTCAGCTGGCCGAGAAAATGGCCTATCAGTAATGAGAAATGGGCTATACATTTTTAAAACACATCAAACCGGAAATTAGTTTCAAATATCATTTTTTCATTTCGAGATTTTAAATTGCATTGATTTTTATGCGTGGACAATTTATTGGATTTTAAATTGATATACATTTATTTTTAAAATCAGACTGAATGTGACTCAAAATTTCGGGATTAAAATAGTTTAGACCGCACCGACATATGAAAATTTCGTATAATTTTTTAACCGTGGCCACAATATGGGTTGTAATGCTAACAAAAAGAATATGGGCTCCAAAAAAACCCGTAAGAATTAGCAAATGGGCTGTAAACTATTTGAAATAATGGCAGATGGGCTGTATGCAGTTTTCCACAGATTTGAGGCTTTCCACAGATGGCATGTATACTGTTGGATGTCCAAACAACGGCCGTCGTGCTTCTTCAATCTCTGCTCTTCCTGCTGCAGTCACTCAAACAAGCGCCGGCGGGACTGCCTGCTCCCTCCTCCACGCGGCCGGCTGTGCTGCCGCGCAGGCCTCACCGCCCCACCATACTTCCACCGAACCATCTGAGGCCTCGTCCCGTGTCTGGATGGGACTTTCCTAGGCATGGAAGGCAAGCTTGGCGATACGGATATGTAGATCTCCTCCCATTGTAACCGACTCTGTGTAACCCTAGCCCTCTCCGGTGTCTATATAAACCGGAGGGTTTTAGTCCGTAGGACAAACAACAATCATACCATAGGCTAGCTTCTAGGGTTTAGCCTCTCTGATCTCGTGGTAGATCTACTCTTGTACTACCCATATCATCAATATTAATCAAGCAGGAGTAGGGTTTTACCTCCATCGAGAGGGCCCGAACCTGGGTAAAAACATCGTGTCCCTTGTCTCCTGTTACCATCTGCCTAGACGCATAATTCGAGACCCCCTACCCGAGATCCGCCGGTTTTGACACCGACATTGGTGCTTTCACTGAGAGTTCCTCTGTGTCGTCATCTTTAGGCCCGATGGCTCCTCCGATCATCAACAATGATGCGGTCCAGGGTGAGACTTTTCTCCCCGGACAGATCTTCGTATTTGGTGGCTTTGCACTGTGGGCCAATTCGCTTGGCCATCTGGAGCAGATCGGAAGCTACGCCCCTGGCCATCAGGTCAGATTTGGAAGTTTGAACTACATGACTGATGTCCGCGGAGACTTGATCTTTGACGGGTTCGAGCCACAGCTGAGCGCGCCGCACTGTCACGATGGGCATGATCTAGCTCTGCCGCCGAACAGTGCCCAGGAGGCCGCACCAGTGTCCTCTCCGACCCTTAGCTCGGAGCCGACTACGCAAATCGAGGACGGGTGGCTGGACACCGCCTCGAGGGCTGCAATCTCTACGGCGATCGAGCCGAACACCAGCCTTGTCCTTTGCGAAGCTCGTGACTCCAAGGTGCCGGACTCCTCTCCGGACTCCGAACCTTCCGCGCCCTTGCCGATCGAATCCGATTGGGCACTGATCATGGAGTTCGCCGCCGTGGACATCTTTCAGCACTCGCCCTTCGGCGACATTCTGAATTCACTAAAGTCTCTCTCTTTATCAGGAGAGCCCTGGCCGGACTATGGTCAGCAAGGGTGGGATGCGGACGACGAAGAAATTCAAAGCCCACCCACCACCCACTTCGTAGCCACTGTCGATGATTTAACCGACATGCTCGACTTCGACTCCGAAGACATCGACGGTATGGACGCCGATGCAGGAGACGACCAAGAACCAGCGCCTATAGGGCACTAGAAGGCCACCTCGTCATACGACATATACATGGTGGATACCCCAAAAGAAGGGAATGGCGATGGAACAATGAAGGATGACCCCTCCAAGAAGCAGCCTAAGCGCCGGCGTCAGCGGCGCCACTCTAAATCCCGCCAAAGCAAAAACGGCGATTCCGGCACGGGAGATAATAATACCCCGGACAGTGCCGAAGACAACCCCCTCCAGCAGGATTCAGCACACGAGGATGGAGAAGCCAGCCCTCATAAGAGAGCGGCGGACAGAGAGGTAGAGGACGATAATTACATGCCTCCCTCCGAAGACGAGGCAAGCCTCGACGATGACGAATTTGTCGTGCCTGAGGATCCCGTTGAACAAGAGCGTTTCAAACGCAGGCTTATGGCCATGGCGAGCAGCCTCAAGAAAAAACAGCAACAACTTAGAGCTGACCAAGACTTGCTAGCCGACAGATGGACTGAAGTACTTGCGGCCGAAGAGTACGAACTCGAACGCCCCTCCAAGAGCTACCCAAAGTGCAGGCTTCTACCCTGATTAGAGGAGGAAGCACCTAAACCTACATCAACAGCGCACGATGCGGCCGACCGGCCACCTCATGACCGCGACAGAGAGGCCTCTCGGCCATCCACTCAAGCCACACCCCAACGTCGCTCAAAAAATACCAAGGCACGGGGAAATGCGCCAGACCTGCGAGATATATTTGAGGACAAGGCAAGGCAAACAAGATCGATCTACGGATCGCGTGGGCGCCCCATGACACATGATGATAACCATCATGCCGGATATGGCAAATCCGGCCAGGCTGAACATAGCAGACAAACCTCATTTGAGCTACATAGTGATATAGCCCAGTACAGAGGCGCCGCACACCCACTATGCTTCACAGATGAAGTAATGGATCATCAAATCCCTGAGGGTTTTAAACCCGTAAACATCGAATCATACGATGGCACAACAGATCCTGCGATATGGATCGAGGATTATCTCCTTCATATCCACATGGCCCACAGTGATGATCTACACACCATCAAATACCTCCCACTAAAGCTTAAAGGACCAGCTCGGCATTGGCTTAACAGCTTGCCAGCTGAGTCAATTGGTTGCTGGGAGGACCTGGAAGCCGCATTCCTCGACAATTTCCAGGGCACCTATGTGCGACCATCAGACGCCGATGACCTAAGCCACATAATTCAGCAGCCAGAGGAATCGGCCACATAATCCTAACCAAGAAAAATCAAATAGTCGATAGTCCGGACGCAAAGGCCCTCGCAGCCTTCAAACATAACATCCATGACGAGTGGCTTGCCCGGCACCTAGGACAGGAAAAGCCGAAATCCATGGCAGCCCTCACAACACTCATGAGCCGCTTTGGCTAGCTCGTAGTAATAACATGACCAAGAGCCCTGGTAATTCGGATACCAAGGACATGTTGGAGATATGCCCTAGAGGCAATCATGTATGATGATATTTCCTATGTGTTTATGAATAAAGATAGTCCTTGGACATTATCAATGATGTGTATCGGCAAGTACGTGACTTGTTTGTGGGACTATGCATTGTATGGTGACTGTCCTAAAAGGTCCCTAGTCGAAAGGGCTGTGTGGACGTGTAGCTGACTAGACTAGCATATGACATGGTCGATGGCTTGGTCTCACTAGCCATGGAGCATTGGATGCTAACAAGATAATATGGACTTGGAAAGGTCTGGTCGGATTCGACATAGTCGGATTCGAGTCGAGATAAGGTCTGAGTCGGACAGACCCAACTATGAGACGCAGCGATATGTCATCTGTGAGTCTCTAGTACAACATATGTTCTATGTCCAAAGACCTGAGCTGACGCATGTACTCGGGATGGTGACAGACTTGCTTTGGGCCGACCAAACGCTACTTCGTGACTGGGTAGTTACAAAGGTAGGTTTCGGGTTTGTCCAGTCCCATGCTGCGAAACATGGTCGAGCAAGATGGGATTTGCCCCTCCGATCAGGAGAGATATACTCTGGGCCCCTCGTGTGATCCGACCAGGATAAGCATGGCCATGCGACAAGGATTATGAGATAATCCGGATTGTGGTCGGTATCACTGGAACGAGAAAGAGGTCGGGCTAGCACAAGGATGACAGTGTCGCCTTGAGCCCGACAACATATATCGTGTGGCAAAGGGAATAGAAGTGTGACACGTTGTACAGGTTCGCCTAACCAGCTTCATAGTCTGCTCGATGGTCGTCACGCCTTGCTAGAGGCCGCTACCAACCGTGCAGGTTGGAGGTGATCCGAACTGTGACCAAGCTGACTTGAACCTAAGGGGTCGCGCGCTTAAGGGAAGGAACCTACGAGGTCGATTCATAGGACACTGGTCGGATGTGATCCGAACTGGACTAGGAATGTCATCGAGTAGACTTTGGGCTTTAGGGTCCGTGCGAGGCCCAAGTGTTGAGCCCGCGACGGACGCCTATATAAGGTGGAGGTGTAGCGCACTTATTTGGTTGATCGCTTCGGCGCTGCGACTAGGGTTTGCATGTGTTGCGAATGGCCACCTCCACTCGCCGCCGACTGTGTGATCGGACCTAGCAGTCCATCGCACGGTGTTCCTCCTGCATGTGCGGATACCGTTAGAGGTGGTGCACTTGTGCCACTCCGGCAAACTTGTACATGGGATTGGACGACCGGCTGTTCGAGGAAGATCGGACAAGGAGGAGACGATCCACGCAGACGCGCTGCCCCAACTCTTCTTCCGTTGCACGGCACTGCGCATCTAGTGGTAACGAACTGTGATCCATCTCCCGTAGCATGTTCTTGGTTGTTCTGCGTGTAGGAATTTTAATTTGCAGTTGATGCACCCTACCGTAGATCCCAACAGTGGTATCAGAGCCTCTGCTATAGGATTTGGATTCAGATCGTATGCATATTAGATATGTGGAGGCGGCAGATGAGATATGTTGTCATTAATAAGATCGGCTATGTGCACGGTTGATGTGATCAACTGCACATAGGGATCGTTGAGGCTATGTTTTCTGTCATTCGGGATCGATGAGGTCGTGACACGATCTACCCCTACCGGTCGGTCATCCGCCATCGTGGTTAACAGTGAAACATAAATCCGAATCAGATTCGCGATGATCGATATGATCGGTCAGATCAGAAAATTCGATGTGATCGGAGTGCAGATGGGACCACTGTGTGCGTAGCGCCGTGTATTTCGTACCCGTCACACAAACCGGTAGAATGCGATTCTATGCATAACTTTGATTTGCAGGTTTGATGTGAATAGTATGGCTCATGTGTATGTGATGCATGTGTGTAATTTATACGTGGCCTGTGTGTCATGTTTGTCAGCCGGCAGGAGCCAAAGTGTTGTCACTATATTGTATAACGACCTGCGTGTCGACTTGTGATTCTCTATGTAAAATTCATTACTAGTTGTAGTAGTTGGATAATAGAGATCAGGTTGGTGGCTTGGCGTCCCGGCGTGACAAACAAGATGGAGTTCGTAGATGGTCATCGGAGTCGGTGCCGACCTGGAAGAACGTCCATGAAGGAGCCATACTATTTCACAGTATGTGTTCATTTGTGATTGTTATGATTCTTTGTTTCTATGCATGTTAGAATGGTAGAAAGATCCCTCATGAATATCAAGCGAATTGCCATCCCCGATATTGCACCTTCGCACGTCAAGTATGTCTAGTAGTGGGCTCGTAAAATTGGGGTGCTGCTGGGTGTCCTTGAACTGAAGGGTTCGTGTCGGACACGGACATGCACTGCATCAGGTTAACTTGACAAGGCTATCAAAATGGTTTTGGGCCTTGTGGCAAAGAAGGTTGGGAGCCGGGGTATGAGATACCTTCCCGACCGACAGGAGTCGTATAGAGATACGATTGGCAAGGAGTTGCTTACCGGATAGGTATGTTGGCTAGCAGTGATGCTAAAGCTCACTAGTCGCATACGCTAGTCGGATCCTGAATCACTGAGAGTTTGCGGAGGGATTCCGACTTCAGTGGGAGTATTTCTGTTTAGGCTAGAATTACTCTACATAAACACATTGCTTAGTGATTGCATATTTTATGTTGTAGATCAATGGCACCACCTACTCAACCCAACTTTGCATTGAAATCAATTCTGGAAAAGGATAAACTAAATGGAACAAACTTTACCACCTGGTATAGAAATCTGAGAATTGTTCTCAAGCACGATAAGAAGGAACATGTCCTAGAGGATCCACTTCCAGAGGAACCTGCCGATAATGCTAATACCACAACTAAGAATGCCTACTAGAAACTCGTTGATGAATCAACAGAGATCAGTTGTCTGATGCTGGCTTGTATGGAGCCCGATTTGCAACAGCATTTCAAAATTGTTGAGGCTTACGATATGATCGAGAGTCTCAAGAGCATGTTTCAGACATAGGCTAGGACCGAAAGGTTCAACGTCTGGCGATCCTTGATGGATTGCAAGCTGAAGGAAGGTGATCCACTGAGCCCACATGTGATCAAGATGATTGGATATGTGCAAGCTTTGGATCGTTTGGGCTTCCCGCTCTTGGATGAGCTGGCTACTGATGCTGTTCTGGGTTCTCTTCCGCCCAGCTATGGGACGTTCATCTCAAACTATCATATGCATGGCATGGATAAGAAGCTCACTGAATTGCATGGGATGCTCAAGGTGGCAGAGCAGGATATTAAGAAAGGCACGCATCAAGTGTTGATGGTGTAGAAATTGGCTAAGTTCAAGAAGAGTTGGTCCAAGAAAAAGGCTAAGGCAAAGGGCACGGAGATGGTAACCTCTGCCACTGCGCCGAAGTCTGGACCGGACTCGAAGACTGTTTGATTTCACTGCAAGGATATCAGTCACTGGAAGAGGAACTGTAGCAAGTGGCTTGCAGAGCATGGCAAGAAGGCCGGGAATGCTGCTTCAGGCAAAGGTACACGTGTTGCATATGTTATAGACATTTACCTTGCTGACATAGCTAGTAGCTCTTGGGTATTTGATACCGGATCGGTTGTTCATATTTGCAACTCGATGTAGGGGATGGTAAGAACTAGGCGTGTGGCACAAGGGGAGATTGACATCAGGGTCGGCAACAAAGCAAGAGTTGCTGCGTTGGAGGTCGGCACGATGCAGCTCCAGCTTCCTTCCGGATTCATTATGGAATTGAATAATTGTTATTACATTCCTACACTTAGTCAGAACATTATTTCTGCATCATGTTTGATGAGTCAAGGTTATGAATTCAATTTAAAGGACAATGGTTGTTCGATATTTTTGAATGGTATGTTCCACGGCTATGCACCCATTGTTGATGGGCTATTTATATTGAATCTAGAACAGGAACCGGTCTATAACGTGAATGTCAAGAGGCATAAGCCTAATGAGATAAATCCGACATACTTCTAGCATTGCCGGCTTGGACACATTAGTCTGAAATGCATGAAGAAGCTCCATGATGATGGGCTCCTAACTTCGTCCGACTTTGGGTCATTCGAGACATGTGAATCATGCTTGCTCGGCAAGATGACTAAGTCTCCTTTCGCAAAGAGTTGCGAGAGGGCGTCCGAGCTGTTGGAACTTATACATAGTGATGTGTTTGGTCCAATGAGCACAACTGCCAGAGGCGGCTATCAGTACTTCGTGACTTTTACCGACGACTTGAGTAGATATGGATATATCTATTTGATGAGGCACAAGTCGGAAACTTTTGAAAAGTTCAAAGAGTTTCAGAACGAGGTTGAGAATCAGCTCGGCAAGACTATAAAGCTTCTGCGATCTGATCGTGGAGGTGAGTACATGAGCCAGGAGTTTGATGATCATCTGAAAAGTCAAGGTATAGTACCTCAGCTCACACCTCCGGGTACGCCACAGAGAAACGGCATGTCAGAACGGAGGAATAGGACCTTGTTGGACATGGTCCGGTCTATGATGAGCAAATCGGATTTACCCTTGTCATTTTGGGGATACGCTCTAGAAACTGCAGCTTTCACAGTTAATAGGGTACCATCAAAATCCGTAGACAAGACACCACATGAGATGTGGACCGGGAAGAGTCCCAGTTTGTCTTTCTAAAGATTTGGGGTTGTGAAGCATTTGTCAAGCGACTTATGTCAGACAAGCTTACACCTAAGTCAGATAAATGCATATTCATGGGATATCCGAGGGAAACCTTGGGATATAGCTTCTACAACCGGTAAGAGAACAAAGTGTTTGTTGCTCGGAACGGGGTTTTCCTTGAGAAAGAATTTCTCAGTCGGGAGGCCAGTGGGAGGACGGTTCGACTCGAAGAAATTTGAGGACCACTCGGGGACGGCTCAGCTAGTGATGTGATCATACCGGAGTCAGTCAGGGAACCCATAGTGGAAGCGGCACCAGAACCACGGAGGTCGGAAAGATTACGCAGAGTGCGTGATGTATTATTGCTAGAAAGCGACGAACCGGCCACGTATGCGGAAGCGATGGTGAGCCCAAATTCCGAGGCATGGCTGGAGGCCATGAGATCCGAGTTAAAGTGCATGGATGAGAATGAAGTCTGGGACTTGGTTGATCCGCCACCTGGCGTAACTGCCATTGGTTGCAAATGGGTCTTTAAGAAGAAAACCGATGTGGATGGCAATGTTCAGATCCACAAAGCTCGGCTTGTCGCTAAAGGTCATGGACAAGTTCAAGGAATTGACTACGATGAGACTTACTCCCCGGTAGCGATGCTGAAGTCGGTGAGGATCATACTAGCTATAGCTACATATTTCGATTACGAGATATGGCAGATGGATGTCAAAACGGCTTTCCTTCACGGAAATTTAACCGAGGATGTGTATATGATACAACCCGAGGGTTTTGTCAATCCGACTAGCACTAGTAAGGTATGCAAGCTCAAGAGATCCATTTATGGGTTGAAGCAAGCATCTCAGAGTTGGAACATTCGTTTTGATGAGGTCGTCACTGGTCTCGGTTTCATCAAAAGCGAAGAGGACTCTTGTTTATACAAGAAGTTAAGTGGGAGCTTGATAGTGTTTTTGATCTTGTATGTGGATGATATACTACTGATCGGAAATAATGTTTCGATGTTGAACTCCTTCAAGGAATCATTGAATGGCAAGTTTTCGATGAAAGACCTTGGTGAGGCAGTGTATATCTTAGGCATTAAGATCTATAGAGATAGATCGAGGAGGCTGCTCGGCTTAAGCCAGAGCACGTACATAGATAAAGTGTTGAAACAGTTCAACATGAGTGAGGCGAAGAAAGGGTTCTTGCCACTCTCACATGGTATAAGGCTAAGCGAGACTCAGAGTCCTTTGACATCTGATGAGCAAAGTAGGATGAGTAGGATTTTGTATGCCTCGGCAATCGGATCCATCATGTATGCCATGATATGTACAAGGCCTGATGTTGCTTTTGCAATAAGCCTAATAAGTAGATACCAGGCCAACCCAGGTGAGAGTCACTGGGCAGCGATAAAGACTATTTTGAAGTACCTGAAAAGGACTAAAGAGATGTTCCTAGTTTATGGAGGTGAGGAAGAGCTCGTCGTAAAGGGTTACGCCGATGATAGTTTCCAAGCCGACAGAGATGATTGTCGATCACAGTCTAGATTCGTGTACGTCCTGAACGGAGGAGCAGTGCACTGGATGAGTTCCAAGCAGGATACGGTGGTCGATTCTACCACAGAAGCCGAATACATTGCGGCTTGTGAAGATGCAAAGGACGGTGTTTGGATACGGCATTTTCTGGATGATCTTGGTATTTTCCCAGCCTCAGTGAAACCGTTGGACCTTTATTGTGATAATTCTGGTGCCATCGCACAAGCCAAGGAGCCGAGGAATCACCACAAGGTCACGCACATAGACCGGAAATATCACCTAATACGAAAGATCGTACAGAATGGTGATGTAGAGTTATGCAAGATTCACACGGATGCAAATGTTGCAGATCCGTTGACTAAGCCGCTTCCACAACCCAAGCATGAGGGGCACGTTAGAGCTATGGGCATTCGATGTCTATTTGATTGACTCTAGTGCAAGTGGGAGACTGTTGGAGATATGCCCTAGAGGCAATCATGTATGATGATATTTCCTATGTGTTTATGAATAAAGATAGTCCTTGGACATTATCAATGATGTGTATCGGCAAGTACGTGACTTGTTTGTGGGACTATGCATTGTATGGTGACTGTCCTAAAAGGTCCCTAGTCGAAAGGGTTGTGTGGACGCGCAGCCGACTAGGCTAGTATATGACACGGTTGATGGCTTGGTCTCACTAGCCATGGAGCATTGGATGCTAACCGGATAATATGGACTTGGAAAGGTCTGGTCGGATTCGACGTAGTCGGATCCGAGTCGAGATAAGGTCCGAGTCGGACAGACCCAACTATGAGACGCAGCGATATGTCATATGTGAGTCTCTAGTACAACATACGTTCTATGTCCTAAGACCTGAGCTGACGCATGTACTCGGGATGGTGACAGACTTTCTTTGGGCCGACCAAACGCTACTCCGTGACTGGGTAGTTACAAAGGTAGGTTTCGGGTTTGTCCAGTCCCATGCTGCGAGACATGGTCGAGCAAGATGGGATTTGCCCCTCCGATCAGGAGAGATATACTCTGGGCCCCTCGTGTGATCCGACCAGGATAAGCATGGCCATGCGACAAGGATTATGAGATAATCCGGAATGTGGTCGGTTTCACTGGAACGAGAAAGAGGTCGGGCTAGCATAAGGATGACAGTCTCGCCTTGAGCCCGACAACATATATCGTGCGGCAAAGGGAACAGAAGTGTGACACGTTGTACAGGTTCGCCTAACCAGCTTCATAGTCTGGTTGATGGTCGGCACGCCTTGCTAGAGGCCGCTACCAACCATGCAGGTCGGAGGTGATCCGAACTGTGACCAAGCTGACTTGAACCTAAGGGGTCGCGCGCTTAAGGGAAGGAACCTACGAGGTCGATTCGTAGGACACTGGTCGGATGTGATCTAAACTGGACTAGGAATGTGACCGAGTAGACTTTGGGCTTTAGGGTCCGTGCGAGGCCCAAGTGTTGAGCCCGTGACAGACGCCTATATAAGGTGGATGTGCAGCGCAGTTATTTGGTCGATTGCTTCGGCGCTGCGACTAGGGTTTGCATGTGTTGCGAATAGCCACGTCCACTCGCCGCCGACTGTGTGATCGGACCTAGCAGTCCGCCGCATGGTGTTCCTCCTGCACGCGCGGATACAGTTAGAGGCGGTGCACTTGTGCCGCTCCGGCGAACCTGTACGTGGGATCGGACGACCGGTTGTTCGAGGAAGATCGGACGAGGAGGAGACGATCCACGCAGACGCGCTGCCCCAACTCTTCTTCCGCTGCACGGCACTGCGCGTCTAGTGGTAACGAACTGTGATCCATCTCCCGTAGCATGTTCTTGGTTGTTCTGCGCATAGGAATTTTAATTTGCAGTTGACGCACCCTACCGTAGATCCCAACAGGACAGTAATGGTAGGTCGCGTCGCAACAAGCACAAGCGCCGCATTAACGACGACAATGTTGAGGATACAACAGTTAATGCCGGATTCAGAGGCTCTAAACCCGGTCAGCGGAAAAAGCCATTTAAAAGAAATACTTCGGGCCCGTCCAGTTTGGACAGAATACTCGATTGCTCGTGCCAGATACACGGCACCCCCAAAAAACCAGCCAATCACACCAACAGGGATTGTTGGGTGTTCAAGCAGGCAGGCAAGTTAAGTGCCACAAACAGAGAGAAGGGGCTGCATAGCGATGACGAGGAGGAGCCCCGGCCGCCGAACAATAGGGGACAGAAGGGCTTTCCCCCACAAGTGCGGACGGTGAACATGATATACGCAACCCACATCTCCAAAATGGAGCGGAAGCGTGCACTCAGGGACGTATATGCATTGGAGCCAGTCGCCCCAAAGTTCAACCCGTGGTCCTCCTGCCCGATCACTTTTGATCAAAGGGACCACCCCACTAGCATCCGCCACGGCGGATTCGCCGCATTGGTTCTAGACCCAATCATTGACGGATTTCACCTCACTAGAGTCCTTATGGACGGCGGTGGCAGCCTGAACCTGCTTTATCAGGATACAGTGCGAAAAATGGGCATAGATCCCTCAAGGATTAAACCCACAAAGGCGACCTTTAAAGGCGTCATACTAGGTGTAGAGGCCAACTGTACAGGCTCAGTTACACTCGAAGCGGTCTTCGGATCCCCGGATAATTTCCGAAGCGAGAAGTTAATCTTCGACATAGTCCCGTTCTGCAGTGGCTATCTCGCACTGCTCGGACAAACCACATTTGCAAAGTTCAATGCGGTGCCGCACTACGCATACCTCAAGCTCAAGATGCCAGGCCCTCAAGGAGTCATTACGGTCAATGGAAACACCGAACGCTCTCTCCGAACGGAGGAGCATACGGCGGCCCTCGCGGGGGAAGTACAAAGTAGCCTATCAAGGCAATTCTCTAGTCTGCCTATTAAACGTCCGGACACCGTCAAGCGCGCCCGGAGTAACCTACAACAAGACCGCCTGGCACGTTCCGAGCAAGCGTAGCAGTGCGGCCCCAACCCCATCCCTCGCGAAATTGCGAAACCACTACTACGCGTACATAATTACGCTCCGGAAATACCATGGGCATAAGGGGAGGGGCACAACCACGGCACGCCCAAAATGCGGCTCAACCGCACTAGGGGCTCCCGATTTTGTCATTGTTTTTTTTCTCTTACTTTCAGGACTCCACTCTCCGGAAGGCCTGTCCGGTAGTACAATCGCCGAACACACGATGCAACACCCAGTGAGGCATAAAGCTACGTCAAATGTCCAGGTGGTCTCTATAACAAGCTGTATACTTGTTTCACATATCATCCCGCAGCTCGCCCCTGGCGGGGGACATGTCAAATAGTCCCATCTCTTGCTTATCGCACCATTTGTATCATTCTGCTTTTACCGCAGCCTTTTCGAATAAACAATACATAGCTCTTGTCTATTATTGCATTCATTTTTTATATAAATATGTTCAGTTATGACATTATGCAACCGTACACTTTGGTACGGCCAATACACCAGGGGCTTAAGTACCCCAAAATATGGTGTGAGAAGTGTCATGCCCAATATGTGACCCTATCCAAAAGGAACTCGAAGGTCCCACCAAGGATAGACCCGCATATTGAAATGCTTTTGCAAGGTGGATATCATTACATCAACATTACATAATAGATGGGGATACATACATAAGGCATACAATGCCACATGAATACAACATCACAATACATAAGAGCACCATCCGACTACGGATGAATCACAAACAGAAACTCAAACGACATCCACCCTGCTAGCCCAGGCTGCCTACCTGGAACCTATCCCCTGATCGAAGAAGCAGAAGAAGAACTCAACGCAAGCAAGCATCGCTCTCGCGTCATGATCATCGCACAACCTGTACCTGCAACTATTGTTGTAGTAATCTGTGAGCCACGAGGACTCAGCAATCCCATTACCATGGGTATCAAGACTAGGAAAGCTTAAAGGGAATGGAAGGGGTAAAGTGGTGAGGCTGCAGCAGCGACTAAGCATGTATGGTGGCTAACATACGCAAATAAGAGCGAGAAGAGAGCAAAAGGAACGGTCATCAACTAGCAATGATCAAGAAGTGCTCCTGAACTCCTACTTACGTCAAACATAACCCAGAAACTGTGTTCACTTCCCGGACTCCGCCGAAAAGAGACCATCACGGCTACACACGCGGTTGATGCGTTTTAATTCGGATCTGGTGTCAAGTTATCTACAACCGGACATTAACAAATTCCCATCTGCCTATAACCGCAAGCACGACTTTCGAAAAATTATACCCTGCAGGGGTGTCCCAACTTAGCCCATGACAAGCTCTCGCGATCAACGAAGGAATAGACCTTCTCCCAGGAAGACCCGATCAGACTCGGAATCCCGGTTTACAAGACATTTCGACAATGGTAAAACAAGACCAGCAAAGCCGCCCGGATGTGCCGACAAATCCCGATAGGATCTGCACATATCTCGTTCTCAGGGCACACCGGATTGTCCAAACTTCCGGTAGGCCAGCCCAGAGTTGCCCCTGGTGGCCACCGGCGGCTGACAGGTTGGACCAACACTCACGACGAGCACTGGCCCGGGGGGGATAAAATAAAGATGACCCTCGAGAGCGCGACTCCCAAGGGAAAAAAAGGGCTAGGTGAGGCAAATGGTAAAACCAAGGTTGGGCCTTGCTGGAGGAGTTTTATTCAAAGCGAACTGTCAAGGGGGTCCCATAAATCACCTGACCGCATAAGGAACGCAAAATCCGGGAACATAACACCAGTATGACAGAAACTAGGGCGGCAAGAGTGGAACAAAACACCAGGCAAAAGGCCAAGTCTTCCACCCTTTACCAAATATATAGATGCATTAAATAATATATGAGATATTGTGATATCCCAACCAAAATCCTGTCCACCATGGAGCAATCTTCAACTTCACCTGCAACTAGCAACGCTATAAGAGGGGCTGAGCAAAAGCGGTAACATAGCCAAACAACGGTTTGCATAGGAAAGGTGTCAAAGGTTAGAGGTTCATGGCAATATGGGAGGCTTGAAGAGCAACAGATAGGTAACGCAGCATAGCGATAGAATGAAGCAACTAGCATAGCAATGATAGTAATGAGATCCAGGGAAGCAGTCATCTTGCCTGAAATCCTGCAAGGAAGAAGAACGAGTCCATGAAGAAGATGAAGCCACGAAGACGAACCAAGCGCAGACGAACGAATCCTCACGATCGCAACGAAACGGGAACTATCGAGAGAAACACACAGCATGGTAAACACACCACACATGAACATGACATGATGCACAAACAAGCATGATGCATGAAAAAACTAGATGAGACTACTCAGGGCAAGAGATGATGCAAACAAGAACAACACATCAAGGCAAGTTTAAATGAGGCCGGGAACAACATATAACAATTCCGGTAAGTCCTCATATGCATATTTCGAAATTGGTCCAGATCTGGATAAACCTTATGTTCAAGTTGTTAAACATCAAGTTAAGATGCACCAAGATGATCTACACAAGATTCTAGTCAAGTTACATATAAAGTTCATTTAGTTCGGAGCTACGGCCTAGAAGATATGAGCAAAACAAGGTAAACATGGCATTGATGCAAAATGCACCCAAACATCAAGCAAACACCTCAAAACAATGATGCAACATGATAATATGAAACTACATGCAATTCTAAGCAAGTTTCATATAGAGCACACTCAAAACGGAGCAACGGTTCAACACACACACACATGAAACAAGCTTAAAGGACAAGCTGTCCAAAACAGCAACTAGGCATATTGCAAGCATCAAAATAATATGCTACAACATCTCAACATGAAAACAAAAGGCATGGGCATGATGTACAGGTAAAGCATAACAAAACATGAACACTGAACTATCTCCAGAAATCACTAGAACATGCTCAAACACATATGGTAAGATTGCAAGTTATAACAATTTCAGACTTTGCAGAAAATAACATCACGATGCAATGTTTAGAGCTATCAAACAACATGTTACAAGAACTTATCATGGCAAACAAAGGCATGGCATGAATCTACTAATTGCATAGATCAAAAGTCCTTTACTGACCATAAGCCAAAAAGGATCAGAAAATATGATGGCACCCACGTAAACATAGCAAGTTATATTACAGATTCAAATATGGCAGGAACAGAATTATGAAGGCATGTAGATTAGCTTGTGCAACTCACTACAGAGCAATAGATGGCGTGGCAAGGCACCCAACAGTAAGAAGGCATGTTTTTGAAGCTAAGCATGGCAATAGCAAGGTCATAGGGTGCATGGAACACTAGGAAAACACATGGAAACAACTGAACTTAATGTTAACAGGCTGACAACAACATTATGAAGCAACTTTGGAGCAAGATATGAACAATCTACAGCAAGCTATAAATGCAACCAGGGGCATGTATGGTTATAGGATGACATGTAGATCAAAACATGTTTATAGAACATCACTAGATTATGCATAGAATGATTAGTAGCAACATGTTTATATAGCATCACGAAATAACAGATTCAGCCTAGCAAAACAGTAACAGCATGTACACTACTTAACAAGCTCGATTCACTCACAAGTCATTGCATGACAAGATAAGCATAGCATCATCAAGAAGACATGTTTATGTAACCAACCAAGGAAAGAACAAGTCCATAGTATGCAAGGATCAACTATAGCAACCTTGGCCAAATTGAATAACATGTAAACAATCTGCCAGGAAACATTTTGAAGCAAACGTAGAGCACGAAAATGACATGCTAGACTACTCCATAATTGCAACCAAGGGCATTAATGGATAGACAATAACCATATGTTAAAAACATCCTTACTGAAGTATCTCAAAATATGCATGGATCTCTCTGTAGCATCAAGTTTACATGGCATCAAAATAACAATAAAACAGGGACTAAAATCAGTAACATCACAATGCCTAGTTTGCATGCTTGTGCTAGTCACCACATTGATCACAAAAATACATGGTAAGCACCTCTGTAAAGAATACATAGCATAGTTCAAAACACATGTAGACATCAACCTCATAGGATGCACACATCAATCATGGCAAAAATGACAAAAGAGCTCGTTCTGATAACAGACAGCAGAAAACATCATGAAGCACTCTTACAACGATGATTCAGGCATCAAGATGACCTCAAATGAATATGATGCAATAGAATGAAATGATGTACTCGTCGAGACGAACAATTTGACATATTACACGCACAAAATGGAGCTACGGATGCGGAGATACAACAGGTCAAACATGGCATGAAAATGACAAAATATTCGGGACTTAGTCGTTTTAGAGAAAAAAAATGGGTGAGCGAGAAATAACTACGAGGTGCCCACAGCGGGGTTTAGAGGGCTGCTCACCCTGGGCTCGGCCCAAGAAGTGCAGCTGAGGCAGGCCGGCTGGGGCTGCGTGGGTCGTGGAGCTGGGCCCTACGGAAGGCCGGATCTGGGCCGCGGGGCCCACGGGGCGACGGCGCGCAAGGCACGAGCGGGCGGCGTGGCACGGCAGGCCAATGGCGATGAGATTCACTCCGGCGAGGGGAGGAGGTCCGGCGAGGCGCGGGAGGTAGCCGGGGGCGCAGATCCGATCGGCCCCGATCTGATCCGGCCGGATCCGATGGTGGCTGGCGGCGAGCTCGGCGGGGCGAGGCGGCGGAGCACGCCGGCGGCGAAGGGGCTCCATGGCGGCCCTGCAGGAGAGAGTGAGCTCAGGCGGGGCGAGGAGAGATAGAGGGAGAAAGGTGGCGAGGGGCGGCGCGACCTGGCGGCGGAGTTCACGGATCCGAGGTGGCGGCGGGGTCCTCCGGCGACGAGGACGAGCGCAGGACGGCGGGGCCCTCGGGCGGAGGCTCGGCAGCGGGCGCAGGAGGCGAGCGCTGCGGGGTGGCGGCGGAGCGGGCCTCGGCCCAGATCGGGGCCCAGGCGGGCCGGCTGCAGGCTCAGGAGGGCCTGGCGCGGTGGGAGGCTGCTGGGGGACGACGTGGCGCCTTCCGGTTGGCCCGGGGCGTTGGCTGCGGCGGCGGAGGCTAGTGGGGGTGCGCCACTTGGCGGAGATGTGCTTGGCCGGCGCGGAAAATGAGGCCGAGGTGGGAGGTGGCGGCGGCTGCAGGTTAGGGGAGGGGTTAGGCTAGGTTAGACTAGGGTTTAGTCCGAAAATGGACTACGGGGTTCTATTTATAGGTAGGAGGGCTGGGTTAGGGTGTTTTGCTGCCTTCGGATCACGATCGGACGGCTCCGGACAGAGGGTGGACTAGGTGGGCTGCAGGTGGGGTGTGGAGAGGGGTTGGGCTGAGAGGAGAGAGAGGAGAAATGCAGCCCGGCACGGTTTCCTTAGACCGAAATCATCCGATGATAGTACCGGCAACGGTGCCGCTATATATTTAACGGTTGGGCAGTCAAATGGACTCCGAATGCGACGAAACTTGGCAGGCCGTCTGTCTACACTATAATAAGACCGCACGACAAGTTGCAACCCATTCCGAGAACATTTTTATGCCACTTATAAAATAATATCCCGGATGTGCCGCGGGCGCGTGCGAGTGTGTCTGGACTCCGAACGGACAACGGAGAAGACCGGGGAAACCCGAACGGATGCGAGTTTTGAAAAACATGAAGATGAAATGCGGATGATGACATGGCAAAATGCAACACGCAAGCAAATGACATGGCAACATCGGCGAATAACTGGCAGACACCTGGCGCATCGGATCCGGGGCGTTACAATAAGTCCGAACACTCTCACGAGTGTGGCACCCCGAACTTATAGCATTATATGCATCGGCTCCGAATCATGTCTTGGGTCAATAATTGGGTTTGCCCAGTGTCGGTGTCAAAACCGGCGGATCTCGGGTAGGGGGTCCCGAACTGTGCGTCTAGGCGGATGGTAACAAGAGACAAGTGACACAATGTTTTTACCCAGGTTCGGGCCCTCTCGGTGGAGGTAATACCCTACTCCTGCTTGATTAATATTGATGATACGGGTAGTACAAGAGTTGATCTACCACGAGATCGGAGAGGCTACACCCTAGAATCTAGCCTATGGTATGATTGTTGTTCGTCCTACGGACTAAAACTCTCCGGTTTATATAGACACCAGAGAGGGCTAGGGTTACACAGAGTCGGTTACAATGGGAGGAGATCTTCATATCATATCGCCAAGCTTGACTTCCACGCCAAGGAAAGTCCCATCCGGACACGGGACGAAGTCTTCATTCTTGTATCTTCATAGTCCGGTAGTCCGAACAAAGGTCATAGTCCGGCCATCCGGACACCCCCTAATCCAGGACTCCCTCAGTAGCCCCTGAACCTGGCTTCAATGATGACGAGTCCGGCGCGCAAATTGTCTTCGGCATTGCAAGGTGGGTTCCTCCTCCGAATACTTCATAGAAGATGTTGAACACAAGGATAGTGTCCGACTCTGCAAAAATAAGTTCCACATACCACCGTAGAGAGAATAATTTCCGCAAAATCTAATCTGCTGACGTATTCCGCAGCGTGATATCATGCCACGGTCAAGCCTTTATTTGAATCATTTTATTGTTCCACCTCAGCGTGTTTAGCGAGGTGGTTTCCTTGGCACGTCTTGTCGAAGCAGAGATCGTGTCCCCTTATTCCGGGATTCTCATCAATACGGGTGTGGGTAACCCAACCACGCCATTAACCGCGGCGCTTGGGAGATAAGCGAGTTTTATTAGGCTGGTGGGGGTGAGGGAGTTCCGGACTAGGGGTTGTCCGGATAGCCGAACTATCATCATCGGCCGGACTCCAAAACTATGAAGATACAAGATTGAAGACTTCGTCCCGTGTCCGGATGGGACTTTCCTTGGCGTGGAAGGAAAGCTTGGCGATACGGATATGTAGATCTCCTACCTTTGTAACCGACTCTGTGTAACCCTAGCCCTCTCCAGTGTCTATATAAACCGGATGGCCTTAGTCCATAGGACGAACAACAATCATACCATAGGCTAGCTTCTAGGGTTTAGCCTCCTTGATCTCGTGGTAGATCTACTCTTGTTACCCATATCATCAATATTAATCAAGCAGGATGTAGGGTTTTACCTCCATCAAGAGGGCCCGAACCTGGGTAAAACATCGTGTCCCTCGTCTCCTGTTACCATCCGCCTAGACGCACAGTTCGGGACCCCCTACCCGAGATCCGCCGGTTTTGACAACGACATTGGTGCTTTCATTGAGAGTTCCTCTGTGTCGTCACCGATAGGCTCGATGGCTTCTTCAATCATCATCAACGATGCAGTCCAGGGTGAGACCTTCCTCCCCGGACAAATCTTCGTATTCGGCGACTTTGCACTGCGGGCCAATTCGCTTGGCCAACTGGAGCAGATCGAAGGCTACGCCCCTGGCCGTCAGGTCAGGTTTGGAAGTTTGAACTTCACGGCTGACATCCGCGGGGACTTGATCCTCGATGGGTTCGAACCACAGCCGAGTGTGCCGCACTGTCGCGGTGAGCATGATTTAGCTCTGGGGCCGGACAGTACGTTGGAGGCCGCACTCAAAACCGCTCCGATCTTCAATTCGGAGCCAGCTCCGCAGATCAAGGATGGATGCCTAGACACCGCCTCGGGGGCTGAAACCTCTATGGCGATAGAGCCGAACACTGACTTTGTCCCTCATAAATCTCGTGACTCTGAGGTGCCGGACTCCTCGCCGGACTCCGAACCTCCCGCGCCCGCCCCAATCGAATCCGATTGGGCGCCGATCATGGAGTTCACCGCAGCGGACGTCTCTCAACACTCACCTTTCGGCGACATCTTGAGTTCACTAAAATACCTCTCATTATCAGGAGAGACTTGGCCGAATTGCGGTCAGGACGGCTGGGATGCGGACGACAAAGAAATTCAAAGCCCACCCACCACCCACTTGGTAGCCGCTGTCGACTATTTAACTGACATGCTAGACTACGACTCCGAGGACATCGACGGTATGGACGACGATGCCGGAGACGACCAAGGACCAGCGCCTAACGGGAGCAGGAAAGCCACCCCAGCCCACAACGTATACATGGTGGACACACCAAAAGGAAGCGACAATGAGGAAAAACGGGATGTGGCGAAGGACAACTCCCCCAACAAACAAACAAAGTGGCGACGCAAGCGCCGCCCGAAGACCGGCATCGACAAAAATGGCACCCATATGGACCCGGCCCTAGAGCAGGGTGAAGCAGTGGACGACGCACACGTCAACAAGCAGCCAGCTGGACATGAACTGGACAAGCAACCCATCCCCAGCAAAGATGATCTCACATCACCAGAGCATATGAATCTTCATAAAAGGTTCGTCACCACTGTAAGAAGTTTGAAGAAGCAAAAGCGGAAGCTCAAAACAGCGGAAGACGCACTCAGAATGAGATGGAGCAAAGTACTCAACACCGCAGATAAATACGGCACTAGTCACCAGACAAAGAGCTACCCGAAGCACAAGCTGTTGCCCGAATTTGACGAGGAGGCCTTAGAGCCCCCGCAGTCAAAAAAGAAAGAAGCTGTCTGGCCAGATAGACGACCAGATGATAGGCCAAGAGCAACACGGGGCGCCGCACACAAGCCGGCACACGATTAGGATAAAGATCCTCAGAAGAAGGATAACCCAGCCAGGTCTATCTATGGGCCAAAAAAGAAGACTCCAGGAAGTAACACAACCAGCCGAGCATTTGAAGATAACGGCACACCCAAATACAGGGGTGCCGCACACCCACTATGTTTTACCGACGAGGTACTGGATCATGGATTTCCAGCGGGATTTAAACCCATAAACATAGAGGCATACGACGGAACAACAGATCCCGGAGTCTGGATTGAGGATTATATCCTACACATACACATGGCAAGAGGAGAAGATCTCCATGCCATAAAATACCTACCCCTCAAGCTCAAAGGGCCGGCCCGGCATTGGCTTAAAAGCCTCCCAGAAAATACGATTGGAAGTTGGGAAGAGCTTGAGGATGCATTTCGAGCAAATTTTTAGGGGACTTATGTCCGGCCTCCGGATGCAGATGATTTAAGTCACATAACTCAACAGCCCGGAGAATCAGCATGCAAATTCTGGAACAGGTTCCTCACTAAAAAGAACCAAATAGTCGACTGTCCGGACGCTGAAGCCTTAGCAGCCTTTAAAACACAACGTCCGAGACGAATGGCTCGCTAGACACCTCGGCCAGGAAAAACCAAGAACAATGGCCGCACTAACAAGTCTCATGACCCGCTTTTGCGCGGGGGAAGACAACTGGTTGGCTAGATGAAGCACCAGCGACCCGAGTACATCCGAAATCAGGGATGGAAATGGGAAATCACGACGCAAAAAAGATCAGCGCCGGAATAAGGAAAATGGCCCAAATAGTACGGCGGTCAACGCCGGATTCAAAAGCTCTCGGCCGAACAACAAAACACTGCCCCTAAAGGATAACAGTGACGAGCTATCCAACCTAAACAAGATTCTGGATAGACTGTGTCAAATACACGGTACCTCCGGGAAGCCTGCAAACCATACCCACAGAGATTGTTGGGTCTTCAAGCAGTCCGGCCGACTTAACGCCGAACACAAAGGGCTCGACACACCAAGTGAAAGTGACGAAACCCAAAAGCAGCGCTCCGGAAACCAAAAGACTTTCCCATTAGAAGTCAAAACAGTGAACTCACTTCATGTGATAACACGCAGCGCGGCACCTGCTATACCAGGACACCATCCGCAGACTGACGATAGAACCCACCAAAATTCGCTATAGCAGCACTTCATTCAAAGGAGTGACGCCAGGCCTTTTCAGCCAATTTTACAGGCCCTATACCACTAGAGGTCGGGTTCGGTTCATCCGACAACCTCTGTCGCGAAAAGCTCACCCTCCATCGCCCCATTTAGCAGTAGCCCTTAAGCACTACTGGGGCGTGCAGCTTTCGCCCGCTTTAATGCAATACCACATTACGCGTCTCTTACGCTTAAAAATTCCCGGTCCACGTGGCATATTCTCAAAACTCCAGGTGTCTCTCGACCATGGAGAATGTGCGGCTGCCTCGATAGCCACACATTATTCCGACCTTGCAGGTCAAAGCCCCTAAAAACAGGTCATTTAGACCTCGGACACGGTTAGACGAGTCCGGCGTAACTTAACAAGGGGCTTCCCAGCCGCATACCCCTTTTTTTAGGGGGCCGGGCGCATAAATGATGAAAGCCAGTAAAGCTCAACTTTCTTCATCTTCCAAATTATACTTTATCTTGATACACTTTTTGCATGATATTTCTTAGAAACTAAGTCCTTCTCTTTTACAGATGAAGCACATGCTACACCCGTCCAGGATACAGCACAACAGAGACACAGGCGCAGACGTGCAGTAGGGACCCGTTGCAAGGATTCTTTTCAGATTAAGACCCTGCGTAAACCTTTCTCACTGTCTCTTGTTGATACACATCCCCCCGTTTCCTACCAGAGCCTAGGAGGAGGCTGGCGTTTTGGCATCGGCCGCGTCAGAAGTTCCCACCTGTACCTGGACACTAGGGGCTTAGGGCTTTATTTTGCCCGATATCATAAAGACCGAACACCTCAGGGAGTGTTCGGCGTCTTGAGTTAGGCCTTATATGCATCAGCTCCGAATCATGTCTTTGGTCAAATGTTGGGTTTGCCCGGCTCCTGTGTTTTGCTGCCTTACGTTCCGTATCATCGGCTAACGCGGCACCAGGAGAACTACTGCGATTGTGCCCCGGTTCAGCCGGGAGAGCACCTCAGTAGAGAAAGCCGAAAACTGATTGTCATGATATAGCGAGAGACTGGTCAACCACTCGATCGACCATTGGAATGTTTAGAATTCCTCCGCTTTGACGAAGGACCGCTTCCCGGTCAGGCACATACACGCCCCGAGTTCGGAGAAGCGCGGTGCCATCAGGGGCTATATAGTAGCCCCACATTCGAGCTCCTATGGCTAAGTGAAAGTGATAAAGCATTATAGTCCTATTGCCTAGTTTGCTATGCTATCACCTCCTTAAAAGGACCAAGACGTTGGATTAAGTGTGAAAAGCATTTTCCTTTTTGCAAACACCCCCGCACCATGTGCGTGGGGGCTGAAGCCAAAGACTGTCATCTTTCAGATTATACATACATATACGGCCGCACAGGAGATAGTTCAATACTTGAACACACAAGTATAAAAAGTCATTGCATTATAAACATGATCGTAGAAATCATACATGTCATTGAAACATAACATCTTTCGAGCACTGCGACTCTATTATACGAGCGCCCTACAGGACTTCCTCAAAGTAATGCTCGATGGGGAATCGGCTTTTGTCCGAACCCCAGGATGCAACAGCGGTGGCATCCATCTCCGCCCAGTATGTTTTACCACGGGCGAGAGCCATCCGCGCACCTTCTATGCATGCCGACCGCCTCATCGCCTTAATATGCGGCACTGCCCCAAGGAATTGCTTCAACAAGCCAAAATAACTCTTCGGCTTGGGCCTTTTCGGCCACAGATGAGTGACCACATCCGTCATGGCCAGTCCGGACAATCTATTCAGCTCAGCCCACTCAACCAGCCGATCACTCAATAGAAGTGGACGCTCCGGACTATGGAATTGAGACCAGAAAAGCTCTTCCATTTCATGATCCTCCTGGCTTCGAAAGTGGACGATTGCGTCAGCCGCACTCGCCGCCAAGTCCAGATAAGGATCCTCCGCACCGTACAATCGGCCCAGCTGAGCATACTTCGGATCCGTGAACTTCCTACGCAGCATAAAGGGATTTCTAGCCACAATGTCTCCGACCTGACGCAGTTCCTCCTTCATAGCCCGCATCGCACTATGGGCATCCTTGGCCTCGGCATCGGCCTTCTTCAGGTCCTCTTGCTCCGCTCGTCGTTCTCCTTCAAGAACCTCCAGGCGGTCGGTAGCAACTCTTAATTTCATGGCCATTCCGGCCATCTCCTCCCTGCTTCGGCAGTGAGCAGCCTTCTCGGCTTCTAGCCCTTCCGCTGCCTTCAAGGCAGCCGCCTCGCTTTTCCTAGCTTGCTCCTTGGCCCGAGCAAGTTCTGCTCGAAGGTCTTCCACAGCAGCAGCACCATCTGCATCTAAGCATACAATTTGTAAGGAATGGGCGTCAGCTACCTTACTAACCAACCGCGGGGCAACCACATACCTTGTGACTCATCAAGTCGTCTATTGACCAGCGAGATGTCCGCATCTGCAGCATCGAGTTGCTTCTTCAGCTCGGCAAATTCATCAGTCCGGCTGGCCACCGAACGTTCCGCCACCTGCATGGGAAAGGCGACCGTTAATAACTGAGATTACGATCCTAGGCACGCTATCGTTTTCAACAGCATACCAAGTCCCGGGGGCTACTATCTATACAGGGCGCACTTCATGTGCAAAACTGTCAACAGGTATGTCATTTTTTGCGTACCTCAAATCCCGTCAGTAAACTTCCGACGGCCTCATACAACCCGGTTTCGGCGGACGAGATCCTCTCAATCACATCACCCATTAATGTGTGGTGATCTTCTGAGATGGACGCCCTCTTAAGCAAATCCTGCAGCTCCACCGGCCGTACTCCAATGGGCGCTGAACTCTCCGGTCCCGCCGGACTCGGGGAGACCCTCCGCGACGACACCTCAGGGTCGTCCGCCCCGCACGATGGGGCGGCAGATGAAGGCGTTTCGCTTTCCATCATCTCCGGATGAAGGTCTCCCGAAGATGAGCTGTACTGAGATGGGCTGAGATTCGAACTACAAGGTAAAAACTTCGTTACCTTTAGACATTAAGCAGGGGTGTCTGATAATTATAAAATCCCCCTTTTTCACTTACGGCTCATTAGAGGGCTGATTCCTCCGAGGAGACAGTACGGCCGGGCCACTTTCTGGCGCAGGACCTTCCGGTATAGATTTCTTTCCCCGCTTTGAGGCCTTGGCCTCCGGGTCTTTGGAAGCGTTTCTCTTCTCCCCCTGGAAGGAGGGACTCTCGATTCCTCCCTTACTAAACGCCTCCTTGGCAGATGTGACAGTTTCCCCGTGCCCCCCTTCGCCCTCATTCGAAGGTGCAACCTCCAACATTTTGATTAACATGGGATCATGCGTGGTCTCAGGGAGGGGGGCCGGACACCGTATCAGCTTTGCTTCGCTATCCACTCCTGTCCAGGGATAGCTGGTTAAAAGGCAAGTTCATGATAAATGAATGGACGGTGTGTCCGGACACAGGGCTACTTACTTGAGTATCCGGGCGATTGCAGCTTAGGCCAGCGTCCTCGGTCAATTCCGAATGCGTCTCTTCCGATCCGAAGAACAGTTTATACATCTCCATGGGAGTCAAACCCATGAAGTGTTGAAGAGCTCGTGGCCCCTCCGGATTAAATTCCCACAGGCGGAGGGGGCGACGTTTGCAGGGCAGTAGGCGCCGGATCAACATGACCTGCACCATTGCGACCAGATTGATCTCCCTTTCTTGGAGGCCTTGAATCCGGTCCTGCAACAGGGGGACGTCTTTGGGCGGCCCCCAGTCACGCCCCTTGTTGACCCATGACGTCAGCTGATGTGGAGGGCCCGAGCGAAAGACGGGCGGCGGCTTCTGCCTGCTGCCCCGGGGAGCGGTGATATACAACCACTCCTGTTGCCACAAGCTGAGCTCCTCTTGGAAAGAGCCCTTGGGCCATGGAGCTTCGGCCCTCTTGCTTATGACCGCCCCTCCGCACTCTGCCTGACGCCCCTCAATCATCTTCGGCTCCACGTTGAAGGTTTTGAGCCATAAGCTGAAGTGAGGGGTAGTGCGGAGGAAGGCTTCACAGACGACAATGAATGATGAGATATGGAGGATGGACTCCGGAGCCAGGTCGTGGAATTCCAGCCCATAGTAAAACATGAGTCCCCTCATGAAGGGATCCGTCGGGAAGCCCAAACCCCGACAGAAGTGAGACACGAACACGACGATCTCGCCAGGCTCGGGAGTTGGGATAACTTGCCCTCGGGCAGGCAGCCTATGTGAAATCTTGTAGGTTAGATACCTGGCATCTCTCAGCTTTAGCACGTCCTCCTCCGTGACGGAGGAGGGCATCCACCGGCCTCGTAGATCAGGACCGGACATTGTCGAAGATCGAAGGTACCTGAATTCGGAGCCCTGGGTGTTGGAACTCAGGGAGAGGGCAGATTCGATAGAGGATTGAATAAAAAGAACGGGCCTTGGTCTCATTATAAAGAGGAAGAATACCAAGAGCCGTCCCCGTGACCGTTTGGAACCCGCCTTCGATGGAGGGGGCGTGGCAACGGGCGCGGTTGGGTTACCCACATCCGTATTGATGGGAATCCCGGAATAAGGGGAGCACGATCTCTGCTTCGACAAGACGTGAAGGCTTGGAAGTGGTGTGACGTCACGCCACCGAATACGTCAGCAGATTGATCTTATGTAATATTATTCTCTCTACGGTTGTATGTGGAATTTATTTTTGCAGAGCCGGACACTATCCTGGTGTTCACGATCTTCTATAAATTATTCGGAGGAGGAACCCGCCTTGCAATGCCGAAGACAATATGCGTGTCGGACTCGTCGTCATTGAAACCTGGTTCAGGGGCTACTGAGGGAGTTCCGGACTAGGGGGTGTCCGGATAGCCGAACTATCATCATCGGCCGGACTCCAAAACTATGAAGATACAAGATTGAAGACTTCGTCCCGTGTCCGGATGGGACTTTCCTTGGCGTGGAAGGCAAGCTTGGCGATACGGATATGTAGATCTCCTACCTTTGTAACCGACTCTGTGTAACCCTAGCCCTCTCCGGTGTCTATATAAACCGGATGGCCTTAGTCCATAGGACGAACAACAATCATACCATAGGCTAGCTTCTAGGGTTTAGCCTCCTTGATCTCGTGGTAGATCTACTCTTGTAACCCATATCGTCAATATTAATCAAGCAGGACGTAGGGTTTTACCTCCATCAAGAGGGCCCGAACCTGGGTAAAACATCGTGTCCCTCGTCTCCTGTTACCATCCGCCTAGACGCACAGTTCAGGACCCCCTACCCAAGATCCGCCGGTTTTGACACCGACAGGGGGCTTATAGTTTCGGCCGCCCATATAAGGGGATAAAGATCTACCCTTTCCATTTAGGCCTTCTTCCTCCTTTGCTTATCCTGCCCTGCGCACTCGAGCTCCAGCGCCCAAGCCCGCACATCTCGCCTCGACCTTCTCCAACCATGTCCGGAGCGGGAGGCAAGTAGATGGCCTCCTCCGTCACGGAGGGGCACATCAAAAGGTTGTGGAAAGTCAGATACCTGCACAACGACATTGCGCACCAGCTTCCAGACGAGGGGCAGCTCGTCCCCACCCCTAGGCCCCATGAGAGGGTTGTATTTCTTCCCCGTTTCCTTCGTGGACTGGGCTTTCCTCTTCACCCGTTCGTCCGGGGGCTCATGTTCTACTACGGCCTGGACTTCCATGATCTGGCCCCGAACTTCATCCTCAACATCTCGGCGTTTATCGTCGTGTGCGAGGCCTTCCTCCGCATCCAACCCCACTGTCGGTGTCAAAACCGGCGGATCTCGGGTAGGGGGTCCCGAACTGTGCGTCTAGGCGGATGGTAACAGGAGACAAGGGACACGATGTTTTACCCAGGTTCGGGCCCTCTTGATGGAGGTAAAACCCTACGTCATGCTTGATTGATATTGATGATGTGGGTATTACAAGAGTAGATCTACGACGAGATCAAGGAGGCTAAACCCTAGAAGCTAGCCTATGGTATGATTGTTGTTATGTCCTACGGACTAAAACCATCCGGTTTATATAGAGACCGGAGAGGGCTAGGGTTACACAGAGTCGGTTACAATGGTAGGAGATCTACATATCCATATCGCCAAGCTTGCCTTCCACGCCAAGGAAAGTCCCATCCGAACACGGGACGAAGTCTTCAATCTTGTATCTTCATAGTCTTGGAGTCCGGCCGATAATGATAGTTCGGCTATCCGGACACCCCCTAGTCCAGGACTCCCTCAGTAGCCCGTGAACCAGGCTTCAATGATGACGAGTCCGGTGCGCATATTGTCTTCGGCATTGCAAGGCGGGTTCCTCCTCCGAATAATTCATAGAAGATTGTGAACACCAGGATAGTGTCCGCCTCTTCAAAATAAATTCCACATTCCACCGTAGAGAGAATAATATTTCCACAAGTTCAATGTGCTGACGTATTTCGTGGCGTGACGTCACACCACAACCAAACCTTTACTTGAATCATTTTTATTATACCACCTCAGTGCGTTTAGCAAAGCGGTTTCCTTGGCACGTCTTGTCGAAGCAGAGATCGTGTTCCCCTTATTCCGGGATTCCCATCAATACGGACGTGGGTAACCCAACCGCGCCATTGATTGCGGCGCTTGGGAAAAAAGCAAGTTTTATCAGGCCGGTGGGGACGCATAGTTTCGTCTGCCCATATATAAGGGGATAAGGATCCACCTTTTTACCTGCGCCTTCTTCCTCCTTTGCTTATCCATCTCCGCGCACTCGAGCTCCAGCGCCCAAGTCCGCACATCTCACCTCAACCTTCTCCAACTATGTCCGGAGCGGGAGGCAAGTGGATGGCCTACTCCATTACGGAGGGGCACATCAAGAAGCTGCGCAGTGCCGGATATCTGTCCAGCGATATCGCGCACCGGCTCCCCGACGAGGGGCAGCCCATCCCCACCCCCAGGCCCCATTAGAGGGTGGTATTCCTTCCCCATTTCCTCCGCGGACTGGGCTTCCCACTTCACCCCTTTGTCCGGGGGCTCTTGTTCTACTACGGCCTGGATTTCCATGATCTGGCCCCGAATTTCATCCTCAACATCTCGGTGTTTATTGTCGTGTGTGAGGCCTTCCTCTGCATCCAGCCACACTTCGGCTTGTGGCTCAAGACCTTCAATGTCAAGCCGAAGGTTATGAAGGGCAGCCAAGCAGAGTGCGGAGGCGCCACGGTGGGCAAGATGCCCAACGTTACTTTGCTCGAAGGCGCCTTCGTGGAAACCATCAAGGGGTGGCAATCGGGGTGGTTCTACATCACCGAGCCGCGTGACCCTAAATGGGCAGCGGCCCCCGAATTCAGATCTGGCATCCCCACATGGCTCACCTCTTGGAAAGAGAGTGGCCTGACCTGGGGCGATTCGGAGGAGCTGACCGGACTCCAAGCCTGCATCCAAAATCTAGTGAACAAGAAGCTCAAGCTTGTCAACATAGTCCAGGTCATGCTCATCCGCCGGATTCTCCCGTGCCAACAACGGGCCTTCAAATTGTGGGAGTTTGATCCGGACCAGCACCGAACCTTGAGCGGGCTCTTCGACACTAAGTACGAAGATGTCTGGAAGGTGCTGTTTAAGGGCGCCGAGGCTCCCGCATCCGCTACCGAAGATCGCGGATTCAGCTCACAGCGCCAGGCTAGTGAGGTAAGCGATTCTACCCTTTACGGGACACTTGTTTTCCATAGTTCGACTCTATGCGGGATCTAAACTCCCTCTCCTTTGACAGGACTGGCTGAAGAAGGCCGAGCAGACTAACTGTCTGGCCCCTTTGCCAGAAGACCCAGCGGACGCCCTCTTAGCGGGGCTGCTGGTTCCGGCACCCCATGTGGTGACGGAGAAGAAGGCCAAGAAGAAGGCCACGGGCACTCGAAAGAGTTCCCGTTTTCCGATGTCCGATGACTCCGAGGCGGAGTCCTCCCACGAGGAAGAGGAGGAGAAGAAAGATGCCTCTCCCCCAGCGGGGGGAGGGAAGAAAAGGAAGGCCTCCCCAACGAGAGAGGCCGAAGGGTCCAAGAAGGGAAGGACTCTTCCCCCGGACTGTTCCGCCAACGCCGGTGACGACGATGAGGATTGGCCTTCAAGGGTGAAGCCCCTGGCGAGATCATAAGTATCCGGACGCCCGAACAACTTCATGATTTTTATTTTCGCCACATGGTGTCTTTCTAATGCCGCATACAACCCTGCAGTCCGCCCAAGGACGATCTTCCCGCTTCGTCGAGCAGGTCCTTGGGCACATCGGATGCGAATAGTACTTCACTTCCAACCGCCTCCTCCCCCGTGATGCCGACGATGCCGAGGTAGGATCCCAGAGAGGGACCCACCCGGAGGAGGAGGACCCGGAGGTGCCACAGGGCAACCTCCCGGACTTCGTACCGGACTCCGCACCGGAACCTGCAGTGGTTCCGGAGTCCGGTAGGCGGCCCCTTCGTAAGAAGGGCAAGACCGTGACGCCAGCGGCCTCCGTCCAACCGGAGGCGCCGGATAACTTGCTGGAGGCGCTCAACGGCGCTTCCATCAAGGAGGAACACTGCACTGTCATGAGTGCGGTGATTCAAAAGGTCCAGCTCGCCAAAAGCGGGCTGACCGAAGCCTGCAGCAGCCTTCTAACAGGCTTTGAGGTAAGGAATTTAATATATGTAAAATAGTACCGCATAGACAGTAGCCCCTGATGCTCGGTTCGGTGTTCGGAAAGAAAAGCCGGACTGAGGATCTAAAAAGATAAATGTGCCAATATGGGATTGCAGGCTGCGCTGCTGACCTCTGCCACACTGACTGCGGAGGTCGATGCTTTGAAGCAAAACCTTGAGTGGTCCGAGAACGAGCTCGGCCGTGCCAAGAAGCAGCTCGAGGACAAAGAAGGTGAGTAACACATTATTAAAGTTGTACCTTACAGAAAAGGATTTGGTTGCAAGAGAAATGACAAGGATAACGTGGGTACTTCAGGGGCCACGAACGAGGTGGCGACCTTGAAGGAGGCGGTGTCCGCGGCCGAACGTAATGCGGCCGTGGAGCATGCTGGGCGAGAGAAGCAGGAGGCGCGGGTGGCGGAGGTACAGCAAGAGCTCCATGCTCTCGTGGAAAAGCATGAGAGTTTGGAGCGCGACTCGAAGACTCGAGAGTCCGAGCTTGCATAGGCTCTTGAGAGTGCCAAAGCCGCTAAGGCCGAAGCCCACAAGGCCCTTCAAGAAATCGAGGCGTTGAAGAAAATAGCGGCGGTAAGGCATTTTTCATGCAAAGCAAGCATGTGAATGTTAATTACTTGTTACTTACCTGAATTCGGAGCTCTCCAGGAGCGTTCGCAGATCTGCCCCGCAGCATGTCCAATGATGCCGCTTTCTATAGGGCCGAGGAGGGGAGCTCGACGGAGAAGGTCTTCTGGTCTCAGTATGCTGAGGACGGACATCCGGTGCCCCTTAGCGACCAGCTAAAGCAGCTGGTCGAGCTCCACAAGGTGGCCGAACAGGCCATGAAGGGCCTCATTGTTCGGCTGTGGCCCAAGGAGGCCATGCCTGGGACCTACTTCGGCCTGGTGCGACGGTTGGTGGATGCTTGTCCATGGGTTGAAGTCATCAAGCAATCCGCCTGTATTGAAGCTGCCCGTCGGGCCCTTGCCCGTGCTAAGGTGCACTGGGGCAAGATGGATGCTGAGAAGCTTGTGACGAACGCGCCACCGCCGGGCAAGGAGTATCACACGCCCGAGATGTATTATAAGAGTGTCCTGAAGGGTGCCCGCACTATTGCGGGTGAGTGCTCCAAAGATGTAATATTTGAGTAGACTCGCATTTTGTTATCCTGTGCGCTGAAAACTTTGTTCATATGCACTAAGCAATGCTTGTTGATTTAAAATATTACCTTCTATGCAGTTGTTTATCAAATCTGAGAGATGGCAAGTCGTCGGCTTCAGCCCCCATGCCATGAGTGCTCGGGTGTTCGGGATAAATTTGAGCACTCTTGTTCCCATATTTGGGTCCATCTAGGGAGGCGCTCAACACAACGAACGAGGCAACCGGACTTATAATGCTTGAACACTCTCACTTAGCCATAGAATTCTATAATTTTAAATTTCGGTGAAGCCCTTAGTGTTAGGAAGGCCGAATTCGGGGCGCTATCCATGCCTGGGCCGGACAAAGCCAGTTCCTTGCTCTAAGCGGCATAAGTCTTTAAGGACTCGAAAAAACCTCTCGAACAGCGACCGGCTCTCGCCTTATCATGACAGTCAGTTTTAGCTTTCTCCACTTAGGCGCTCGCCCAGCTCAACTGAGGCGCAATCGCAGTGGTTCTCCCAGTGCTACCTTAGCCGATACAACGGTACATAAGGTACCAAAACATGGGAGCCGGGCAAACCCAACTATTGACCCAAGACATGATTCGGAGCCGATGCATATAATGCTATAAGTTCGGGGTGCCGCACTTGTGAAAGTGTTCAGACACATCACACCATAATGTGGGGAACTTAAGCCCCTGGTGTATTTAGCCGTACCAAAGTGTACAGATGCGACATGTCATAAATGAACATATGTATAAGAAAGGAATGCAATTATAAGCAAAAAAGGTGCTGCATTGTTTATTTAAGTAATACTGCCATGAATGTAGAACGATACAAATAGTGCGGTAAGCAAGGGATGGGACTATTAAACATGTCCCCCTCCAGGGGTAGGCTGTGGAATGGTGTATAAAACAGATTTAATGCTCGTAATGGAGACCACCTGAATATTCGTCGTAGCCTTTCTCCTCCCCTGGCTGTTGCATCGTGAGTTCGGCCGGTCTACTACCGGACAGGGCCTCTGGTGAACGGAGTCCTGTGGGTAAGAAAGAAAAAGAGAAGAAAAAGAATGACACACTTGGGAGCCCCTAGTGTGGTTAAGCCGCATTCTGGGCCTGTCGTGGTCGTGCCCCTCCCCCTATGCCCATGGTATCTC
Source organism: Triticum dicoccoides (assembly GCF_002162155.2). NCBI lineage: Eukaryota > Viridiplantae > Streptophyta > Magnoliopsida > Poales > Poaceae > Triticum > Triticum dicoccoides. The sequence continues at coordinate 155,454,121 of NC_041385.1, forward strand.
CAGAGCATAATGATGTACGCGAAGGACCAGTCTTGCAATCTTGCGAGGGCTGGGGTTGGGGCCGCATTGCTACGCGTGCTCGGAACGTGCCAGGTGGTCTTGTTGTAGGTTACTCCGGGCGCATTTAGCCGTGTCCGGTCGCTTAACGGCCGGACTCGAGAATTGCCTTAAGAGGCTGCATTGTACTTCTGCCACGAGAGCCGATGTATGTTCCTCCGTTCGGAGGGAGCGTTCGGTGTTTCCGTTGACCGTGATGACTCCCCGAGGGCCTGGTATCTTGAGCTTGAGGTATGCGTAGTGCGGAACCACGTTGAACTTTGCAAACGCGGTCCGTCCGAGCAGAGCATGATAGCCATTGCGGAACGGAACTATGTCGAAGATTAACTCCTCGCTACGGAAGTTATCCGGGGATCTGAAGACCACTTCCAGTGTAACTGAGCCCGTACAATTGGCCTCTACACCTGGTATGACGCCTTTGAAGGTCGTCTTTGTGGGTTTAATCCTTGAGGGGTCTATGCCCACCTTGCGCACTGTGTCCTGATAAAGGAGGTTCAGGCTGCTGCCGCCGTCCATCAGGAATCTGGTGAGGTGAAATCCATCGACGATTGGGTCTAAAACCAATGCGGCGAATCCGCCATGGCGGATGCTGGTGGGGTGGTCCCTTCGATCAAAAGTGATCGGGCAGGAGGACCATGGGTTGAACTTCAGGGCGACTGGCTCCATCACGTATACGTCCCTGAGTGCATGCTTCCGCTCCCTCTTGGGTATGTGGGTTGCGTATATCATATTCACCGTCCGCACTTGTGGGGTGAAACCCTTCTGTCCTCTATTGTTCGGCGGTCGGGTCTCTTCTTCGTCATCGCTATGCAGCCCCTTGCCATTGTTTTCGGCAATTAGCTTGCCTGCCTGCTTGAATACCCAACAGTCCCTGTTGGTGTGGTTGGCTGGCTTTTCAGGGGTGCCGTGTATCTGGCACGAGCGATCGAGTATTCGGTCCAAATTGGACGGACCTGGGGTAGTTCTTTTGAATGGCTTTTTCCGCTGACTGGGTTTGGAGCCTCTGAATCTGGCATTGACTGTCGTATCCTCATTATTGTCGCCGTTAATGTGGCGTTTGTTCTTGTTGCGATGCGACCTGCCATTGCTGTCCTTGGTATCCGGACTGCCAGGATTTTTGCTGAGGTTATTGCTGCGGGCTAGCCAGCTGTCCTCTCCCGCGCAGAAGCGGGTCATTAGTGATGTGAGGGCTGCCATGGATTTCGGCTTTTCCTGTCCCAGGTGTCGGGCAAGCCACTTGTCGCGGATGTTATATTTGAAGGCCGCGAGGACCTCCGCATCCGGACAGTCGACAATTTGATTTTTCTTAGTTAAGAACCGTGTCCAGAATTGTTTGGCCAATTCATCTGGCTGCTGAATTATGTGTGTTAGGTCGTCAGCGTTTGGTGGTCGCACATACGTGCCCTGGAAGTTATCAAGGAATGCGGCTTCCAGGTCCTCCCAACACCCAGTTGATTCTGCTGGCAAGCTGTTAAGCCAATGCCGAGCTGGTCCTTTAAGCTTGAGTGGGAGGTATTTGATGGGTGGAGATCGTCACCGCGGGCCATGTGGATATGAAGGAGATAGTCTTCGATCCAAACCGCGGGGTCTGTTGTGCCATCATAGGATTCAATATTCACGGGTTTAAACCCTTCGGGGATTTGATGATCCATTACTTCATCTGTGAAGCATAGAGGATGTGTGGAGCCTCTGTATTGGGCTATATCGCGACGGAGCTCCAACGAGCTTTGTCTACTGTGTTCGGCCCGGCTGGACTTGCAGTGTCCGGCGCGACGGTTGTCGTCACGTATCATGGGGCGCCCACGCGATCCATAGATCGATCTTGATTGTCTTGCCTTATCCTCCAATACATCTTGCAAGTCCGGAGCGTTCCCCTGTGGCCTTGTGCTTTTCGAGCGATGCCGGGGTACGGTTCTAGTGGAGGGCCTAGAGGCCTCTCTATCGCGGCCACGAGGTGGTCGGTCAGCCGTATTGTGCTCTGGTGATGCAGGTTTATATGCCTCCTCCTCTAGTCGGGGGAGAAACTTGCGTTTGGGGTAGCTTTTGGAGGGGCGTTCGAGCTCATGCTCTTCGGCCGCAAGGACTTCAGTCCATCTGTTAGCTAGCAGATCTTGATCAGCTCTAAGCTGTTGCTGCTTTTTCTTGAGGCTGTTTGCCGTGGCCATAAGCCTACGTTTAAAACGCTTTTGTTCGACGGGATCCTCAGGCACGACAAACGCGTCGTCGTCGAGGCTTGCCTCGTCTCCGGAGGGAGGCATGTAATTATCATCCTCTACCTCTTCGTCTGCCGCTCTCTCATGAGGGCTGGCTTCCCCGTCCTCCTACGCTGAACCTTGCTGGAGGGGGTTGTCTTCGGCACTGTCTGGGGTATTATTATCTCCGGTGCCGGAATCTCCATTCTTGCTGTGGCGGGATTTAGAGCGGCGCCGCTGACGCCGGCGCTTGGGCTGTTTCTTGGAGGGGTCTTCCTTCGTTGTTCCCTCACCATTCCCATCCTTTGAGATATCCACCATGTATATGTCATATGACGAGGTGGCTTTCCAGTGCCCAGTAGGCGCTGGTTCTTGGTCGTCTCCGGCATCGTCATCCATACCGTCAATGTCTTCGGAGTTGAAGTCTAGCATGTCGATTAAATCGTCGACAGTGGCTACTAAGTGGGTGGTGGGTGGGCCTTGAATTTCTTCGTCGTCCGCATCCCAACCGTCCTGACCGCAGTCCGGCCAGGGCTCTCCTGATAACGAGAGATACTTTAGCGAACTCAGGATGTCACCAAAAGGTGAGTGCTGAAAGATGTTTGCAGTGGTGAACTCCATGATCGGCGCCCAATCGGATTCGATTGGAGGGGGCGCGGGAGGTTTGGATTCCGGCAAGGAGTCCGACACCTCGGAGTCACGAGCTTCACAAGGGACAACGTCAGTATTCAGCTCTATCGCCGTAGAGGTTGCAGCCCCCGAGGCGGTGTCTAACCAACCGTCCTCGATCTGCACAGCCGGCTCCGAGTCGAGGGTCGGAGCGGACTCGTGTGCAGCCTCCAGGGCACTGTCCGGCAGCAGAGCTAAATCATGTCCATCGTGACAGTGTGGTGCGCTCGGCTGTGGCTCGAATCCATCGAAGATCAAGTCTCCGCGGATGTCAGCCGTGAAGTTCAGACTTCCAAATCTGACCTGACGGACAGGGGCGTAGCTTTCGATCTGCTCCAGATGTGCAAACGAGTTGGCCCGCAGTGCAAAGCCGCCGAATACGAAGATCTGTCTAGGGAGAAAAGTCTCACCCTGGACCGCTTCGTTGTTGATGATCGAAGGAGCCATCGATCCTATTGGTGACGACATAGAGGAACTCTCAATGAAAGCACCAATGTCGGTGCCAAAACCGGCGGATCTCGGGTAGGGGGTCCCGAACTGTGCGTCTAGGCGGATGGTAACAGGAGACAAGGGAGACGATGTTTTACCTAGGTTCAGGCCCTCTTGATGGAGGTAAAACCCTACGTCCTGCTTGATTGATATTGATGATGTGGGCATTACAAGAGTAGATCTACCACGAGATCAAGGAGGCTAAACCCTACAAGCTAGCCTATGGTATGATTGTTGTGATGTCCTACGGACTAAAACCATCCGGTTTATATAGACACCGGAGAGGGCTAGTGAGGGAGTTCCGGACTAGGGGGTGTCCGGATAGCCGAACTATCATCATCGGCCGGACTCCAAAACTATGAAGATACAAGATTGAAGACTTCGTCCCGTGTCCGGATGGGACTTTCCTTGGCGTGGAAGGCAAGCTTGGCGACACGGATATGTAGATCTCCTACCTTTGTAACCGACTTTGTGTAACCCTAGCCCCCTCCGGTGTCTATATAAACCGGATGGCTGTAGTCCATAGGACGAACAACAATCATACCATAGGCTAGCTTCTAGGGTTTAGCCTCCTTGATCTCTTGGTAGATCCACTCTTGTAACACACATCATCAATATTAATCAAGCAGGACGTATGGTTTTACCTCCATCAAGAGGGCCCGAACCTGGGTAAAACATTGTGTCCCTCGTCTCCTGGTTCCATCCGCCTAGATGCACAATTCAGGACCCCCTAGCCAAGATCCGCCGGTTTTGACACCGACATTGGTGCTTTCATTGAGAGTTCCTCTGTGTCGTCGCCGATAGGCTCGATGGCTTCTTCGATCATCATCAACGATGCAATCCAGGGTGAGACCTTCCTCCCCGGACAGATCTTCGTATTCGGCGGCTTTGCACTGCGGGCCAATTCGCTTGGCCAACTGGAGCAGATCGAAAGCTACGCCCCTGGCCGTCAGGTCAGATTTGGAAGTTTGAACTTCACGGCTGACATCCGCGGGGACTTGATCTTCGACGGATTCGAGCCACAGCCGAGCGTGCCGCACTGTCACGTCGGGCATGATTTAGCTCTGCCGCCGGACAGTACCTTCGAGGCCGCACTCGAAACCGCTCCGCTCTTCAATTCGGAGCCAGCTCCGCAGATCGAGGATGGATGCCTAGACACCACCTCGGGGGCTGCAACCTCTACGGCGATAGAGCCGAACACTGACTTTGTCCCTCATAAAGCTCGTGACTCCAAGGTGCCGGACTCCTCACCGGACTCCGAACCTCCCGCGCCCGCCCTGATCGAATCCGATTGGGCGCCGATCATGGAGTTCACTGCAGCGGACATCTTTCCAGACTCACCTTTCGGCGACATCTAGAGTTCGCTAAAATATCTCTCGTTATCAGGAGAGCCCTGGCCGGACTGCGGTCAGGATGGTTGGGATGCGGACGACGAAGAAATTCAAAGCCCACCCACCACCCACTTGGTAGCTGCTGTCGATGATTTAACCGACATGCTAGACTACGACTCCGAGGACATCGATGGTATGGACGACGATGCCGGAGACGACCAAGAACCAGCGCCCACTGGGCACTGGACAGCCACCCCATCGTATGACATATACATGGTGGATATCCCAAAAGATGGGAATGGCGAAGGAACAGAGGAGGATGACCCCTCCAAAAAACAGCCCAAGCGCCGACGTCAGCGGCGCCACTCTAAATCCCGCCACAGCAAGAATGAAGACTCGGGCACCGGAGACAATAATACACCGGATAGTGCTGAAGACAACCCGCTCCAACAAAATGCAGTGCAGGAGGACGGAGACGCCAGCCCTTATGAAGGAGCGGCAGGAGAAGAGGTAGAGGTTTATACACCTCCCTCCGGAGACGAAGCGATCCTCGACGATGACGAATTCGTCATGCCTGAGGATCCCGTCGAACAAGAGCGTTTTAAACGCAGGCTTATGGCCACGGCGAACAGCCTCAAGAAAAAGCACCAACAGCTTAGAGCTGATCAGGATCTGCTAGCCGATAGATGGACCGAAGTCCTCGCGGCCGAAGAGCATGAGCTTGAACGCCCCTCCAAAAGCTACCCTAAGCGCAAGCTGCTCCCCCGATTAGAGGAGGAGGCTACGAACCCGCATCACCAGGAGACAATACGGCTGACCAACCACCCCGTGGTCGCGACAGAGTGGCCTCTAGGCCCTTCACCAGACCCGTACCCCGGCATCGCTCGAAAAGCACACGGCCACAGGAGAACACTCCGGACTTGCGAGATATATTGGAGGATAAGGCAAGACAATCAAGATCGATCTATGGATCGCGTGGGCGTCCCACGATACGTGACGACAATCGTCGCGCCGGACATAGTAAGCCCGGCCGGGCCGAAAAAAATAGACCAAGCTCCCTTGAGCTCCGTCGTGATATCGCCCAGTACAGAGGCGCCGCACACCCACTATGCTTCACAGATGAAGTAATGGATCATCAAATCCCCGAAGGGTTTAAACCCGTCAATATTGAATCCTACGATGGCACAACAGACCCCGCGGTTTGGATTGAAGACTATCTCCTTCACATCCACATGGCCCGTGGTGACGATCTTCACGCCATCAAATACCTCCCCCTCAAGCTTAAAGGACCAGCCCGGCATTGGCTCAACAGCTTGCTAGCAGAGTCAATTGGGAGTTGGGAGGACCTGGAAGCCGCATTCCTCGATAACTTCCAGGGCACTTATGTGCGACCACCAGACGCTGATGACATACGCCACATAATTCAGCAGCCAGACGAATCAGCTAGGCAATTCTGGACATGGTTCTTAACCAAGAAAAACCAAATCGTCGATTGTCCAGATGCGGAGGCCCTCGCAGCCTTCAAGCATAACATCCGCGACGAGTGGCTTGCCCGGCACCTGGGATAGGAAAAGACGAAATCCATGGCAGCCCTCACATCACTCATGACCCGCTTCTGCGCGGGTGAAGACAGCTGGCTAGCACGCAGCAATAACCTCAGCAAAAATTCTGCCAGTCCGGACTTCAAGGACCGAAATGGCAGGCCGCGTCGCAACAAAAACAAACGCCGCATTAACGGCGATCATATTGAGGATATGGCAGTCAATGCCGGATTCAGAGGCTCTAAACCCGGTCAACGGAAAAAGCCATTCAAAAGAACTACCATGGGTCCGTCCAATTTGGACCGAATACTCGACCGCTTGTGCCAGATACACGGCACCCCCAAAAAGCCAGCTAACCACACCAACAGGGACTGTTGGGTCTTCAAGCAGGCAGGCAAGTTAATTGCCGAAAACAATGACAAGGGGCTACATAGCGATGATGAGGACGAGACCCAACCGCCGAACAATAGAGGACAGAAGGGTTTCCCCCCACAGGTGCGGACGGTGAACATGATATATGCAACGCACATACCCAAAAGGGAGCGGAAGCGTGCACTCAGGGATGTCTACGCGATGGAGCTAGTTGCCCCGAAGTTCAATCCATGGTCCTCCTGCCCGATCAGTTTTGACCAAAGGGACCACCCCACCAGCATCCGCCACGGCTGATTCGCCGCACTGCTCTTAGACCCAATCGTCGATGGATTTCACCTAACCAGAGTCCTGATGGACGTCGGCAGCAGCCTGAACCTGCTTTACCAGGATACAGTGCGCAAAATGGGCATAGACACCTCAAGGATTAAACCTACCAAAACGACCTTTAAAGGCGTCATACCAGGTGTAGAAGCCAATTGTACAGGCTCAATTACACTGGAAGTGGTCTTCGGATCCCCGGATAACTTCCGAAGCGAGGAGTTAATCTTCGACATAGTCCCGTTCCACAGCGGCTATCATGCCTTGCTCGGACGCACCGCATTTGCAAAGTTCAACGCGGTGCCGCACTACGCATACCTCAAGCTCAAGATGCCAGGCCCTCGAGGAGTCATCACGGTCAACGGAAACACTGAACGTTCTCTCCGCACGGAGGAACATACAGCGGCTCTCGCGGCAGAAGTGCAATGCAGCCTCTTAAGGCAATTCTCGAGTCCGGCCTTTAAGCGGCCGGACACAGCTAAGCGCGCCCGGAGTAACTTACAACAAGACCATGTGGCATGTTCCGAGCACGCGTAGCAGTGCGGCCCCAACCCCAGCTCCTGCGAAACGTTAAAGCAGGTCCTTCGCATACACCATTATGCTCTGAAGATATCATGGGCATGGGGAGAGGGGCACGACCACGATAAACCCAGATTGCGGCTCAACCACACCAGGGGATCTGAAGTGTGTCGTTCTTTTTTCTTTTCTTTTTACCTTTCATCTTTTACCCACAGGACTCCGTTTGTCAGGGGCCCTGTCCGGCAGCAGATCTGCCGAACTCATGATACAACAGCCAGGAAAGGATAAAGGCTACAACGAATATACAGGTGGTCTCCGTTACGAGCATTTTTATACACCAATCTGCAGCCTACCCCTGGAGGGGGACATGTTTAACAGTCCCATACCTTGCTTATCGCACTATTTGTATCATTCTGCATTCGTAGCAGCACTTATTGAATCAAACAATGTAGCACCTTTTTGCTTATAATTGCATTTCCTTTTCATACATATGTTCATCCACGGCATATTGCATCCGTACACTTTGGTACGGCTAATACACACCAGGGGCTTATGTTCCCCGCATGATGGTGTGATGAGTCCGAACACTTTCACAAGTGCGGCACCCCGAACTTATAGCACTATATGCATCGGCTCCGCATCATGTCTTGGGTCAATAGTTGGGTTTGCCCGGCTCCCATGTTTTGGTACCTTACGTTCCGTTATATCGGCTAAGGTAGCACTGGGAGAACCACTGTGATTGCGCCCCAGTTGAGCTGGGTTAACGCCTCAGTGGAGAAAGCTAAAACTGACCGTCATGATGAGGTGAGAGCCGGTCGCTGTTCGAGAGGTTTTTTGCGAGTCCTTAAAGACTTATGCCGCTTAGAGCAAGGAGCCGGATACTGTCCGGCCAAGGCGTTGATAGCGCCCCAAATTCGGCCTTCTGAAGACTAGGGGCTTCGCCGAAATTTAAAATTATAGAATTCTATGGCTAAGTGAGAGTGTTCAGGCATTATAAGTCCGGTTGCCTTGTTCGCTGTGTCGAGCGCCTCCCTAGATGGACCCAAAAATGGGAACAAGAGCGCTCGAGTTTATCCCGAACACCCCAGCACTCGTGGCATGGGGGCTGAAGCCGACGACTTGCCATCTCTCAGATTTGATAAACAGCCGCACAGAAGGTAATATTTTAAATTAACAAGCGTTGCTTAGCGCATATGAACCAAGTTTTCAGCGCACGGGATAACAAAATGCGAGTCTACTCAAATATTACATCTTTGGAGCACTCACCCGCAATAGTGCGAGCGCCCTTCAGCACACTCTTATAATACATCTCGGGCGTGCGATGCTCCTTGCCCTCTGGTGGGGGGTCCGTCACAAGCTTCTGGGCATCCATCTTGCCCCAGTGCACCTTTGCGAAGGCAAGGGCCCGACGGGCACCCTCAATACAGGCGGAGTGCTTGATAACTTCAACCCACGGGCACGCATCCACCAGCCGCCGCAGCAAGCCGAAGTAGCTCCCAGGCATAGCCTCCTTAGGCCACAGCCGAACTATGAGGCCCTTCATGGCCTGTTCGGCCGCCTTGTGGAGCTCGACCAGCTGCTTCAGCTGGTCGCTAAGGAGCACCGGATGTCCGGCCTCAGCATACTGAGACCAGAAGACCTTCTCCGTCGAGCTCCCCTCCTCGGCCCGGTAGAATGCGGCAGCATCGGACACGCTGCGAGGAAGATCTACGAACGCTCCTGGAGAGCTCCGAATTCGGGTAAGCGACAGGTAATTAACACTCACATGCTTACTTTGCATGAAAAATGCCTTACCCGCTGCTATTTTCTTTACCGCCTCGATCTCCTGGAGGGCCTTGTAGGCTTCGGCCTTAGCGGCTTTGGCACTCTCAAGAGCAGTTGCAAGCTCAGACTCTCGAGTCTTCGAGTCACGCTCCAGGCTCTCATGTTTCTTCACGAGATCCTGGAGCTCTTGTTGTACCTCCGCCACCCGCGCCTCCTGTTTCTCTCGCTCGGTGCGCTCCGCGGCCGCATTGCGTTCGGCCGCGGCCACTGCCTCCTTCAGGGTCACCACCTCGTTAGTGGCCCCTGCAATACCCAAGTTATCCTTGTCGTTTTTCTTGCAACCAAATCCTTTTCTGTAAGGTACAATTTCCATAAGGCATTACTCACCATCTTTTTCCTCGAGCTGCTTCTTGGCACGGCCGAGCTCGTTCTCCGACCGCTCGAGGTTTTCCTTCAAAGTATTGACCTCCGCAGTCAGTGCGGCGGAGGTCAGCAGCACAACCTGCAATCCCATATTGACATATTTTCATGACTCCTGCGTTTATCTTTCTAAAGATCCTCAGTCTGGCTTTTCTTTCCGAACACGGAGCCGAGCATCAGGGGCTACTGTCTATGTGGTACCATTTTACATATATTGAAACTCTTACCTCAAAGCCTGTTAGAAGGCTGCTGCAGGCTTTGGTTAGCCCGCTCTTGGCGAGCTAAACCTTCTAAATCACCGCACTCATAACAGTGCGGTGTTCCTCTTTGATGGAGGCGCCGTTGAGCTCCTCCAGCAAATTATCCGGCACCTCCGGTTGGACGGAGGCAGCCGGCGTCGCAGTCTTGCCCTTCTTACGAAGGGGTCGCCCACCGAACTCCGGAGCCACTGTGGGTTCCGGGGCTGAGTCCGATGCAAAGTCCGGGAGGTTGTCCTGCGACACCTCCGGGGCCCTCTCCTCCTGGTGAGTCCCTTCCTGGGATCCCACCTCGGCATTGTCTGCATCACGGGGGGTGGAGGCAGTCGGAAGAGAATCCATATCCGACGCCCCTAAGGACCCGCTCGACGAAGTGGGGAGATCATCCTTAGGCGGACTGCAGGGTTGTATGCGGCATTAGAAAGACATAATGTTGCGGAAAACGAAAACCTTGAAGTTATTTGGGAGTCCGGATACTTACGATCTCGCCAGAGGCTTGGCCCATGGAGGCCAGTCCTTGTTGTCGTCACTGGCATTGGCGGAATAGTCCGGTGGAAGAGTTTTCCCCTTCTTGGACACTTTGGCCTCCCTTGCTGGGGAGGCCTTCCTTTTCTTCCCTCCCCCCACTGGGGGAGAGGCTTTCTTCTACTCCTCCTCGCCCTGGAGGGAGGAGTCGGCCTCGGATTCATCATCCGATAGCACCTGAAAACGGGAACTCTTCCGAGTCCCCGTGTCCTTCTTCTTGGCCTTCTTCTCCGGCACCACGTGGGGTGCCGGAGCCAGCAACCCCGTTAGGCGGGCGTCAGCTGGGTCCTCTGGCAATGGGGCCGGACAGATAGCCTGTGCGGCCTTCTTCAGCCAGTCCTGTCAAAGGAAGGGGAGTTTAGATCCCGCATAGAGTCAAACTATGGAAAACAAGCATCCCTTAAAGGACAGAATAACTTACTTCATCAGCTGGATGCTCCAAGCTGAATCCGCGATCTTTGGTAGCGGATGCGGGAGCCTCGGCGCCCTTGAACAACACCTTCCAGACCTCTTCATACATAGTGTCGAAGAGCCCATTCAAAGTCTGGTGCTGCGCCGGATCGAACTCCCACATATTGAAGCCCCGTCGTTGGCACGGGAGAATCTGGTGGATGAGCATGACCTGGACTACATTGACAAGCTTGAGCTTCTTGTCCACCAGCTTTTGGACGCAGGCTTGGAGTCCAGTCAGCTCCTCCGAATCTCCCCAAATCCGGCCGCTCTCTTTCTAGTAGGTGAGCCGTGTGGGGATGCCGGATCTCAATTCGGGGGCCGCTGCCCATTCGGGGTCACGCGGCTCGGTGATGTAGAACCACCCCGATTGCCACTCCTTGATGGTTTCCACAAAAGTGCCCTCCAGCCACGTAACGTGGGACATCCTGCCCACCATGGCGCCTCCGCACTCTGCTTGGCTGCCCTTCACAACCTTCGGCTTGACACTGAAGGTCTTGAGCCACAAGTCGAAGTGGGGCTGGATGCAGAGGAAGGCCTCACACACGACGATAAACGCCGAGATGTTGAGGATGAAATTCGGGGCCAGATTGTGGAAATCCAGGCCGTAGTAGAACATGAGCCCCCGGACAAAGGGATGGAGCGGGAAGCCTAGTCCGCGGAGGAAATGGGGAAGGAATACTACCCTCTCATGGGGCTTGGGGGTGGGCATGAGTTCTCCCTCGATGGGGAGCCGGTGCGCGATGTCGCTGGACAAGTATCCGGTGTTGCGCAGCTTCTGGATCTGCCCCTCCGTGACGGAGGAGGCCATCCACTTGCCTCCTGCTCCGGACATAGTTGGAGAAGGTTGAGGTGAGATGTGCGGGCTTGGGCGCTGGAGCTCGGGTTCGCAAAGATGGATAAGCCAAGGAGGAAGAAGGCGCAGGTAAAAGGGTTGGATCTTTATCCCCTTATATGGGCGGACGGAAACATGCGTCCCCACCGGCCTGATAAAACTCGCTTATCCCCCAAGCGCCGCAATCAATGGCGCGGTTGGGTTACCCACGTCCGTATTGATGGGAATCCCGGAATAAGAGGAGCATGATCTCTGCTTCGACAAGACATGCCAAGGAAACCGCCACCGAATACGAGTAAAGGCTTGGAAGTGGTTTGACGTCACGCCACCGAATACGTCAGCCGATTGATCTTGTCTAATATTATTCTCTCTACGGTGGTATCTGGAATTTATTTTTGCAGAGCCGGACGCTATCCTAGTGTTCACAATCTTCTATAAATTATTCGGAGGAAGAACCCGCCTTGCAATGCCGAAGATTGCGCGCTAGACTCGTCGTCATTGAAGCCTGGTTCAGGGGCTACTAAGGGAGTTCTGGACTAGGGGGTGTCCGGATAGCCGAACTATCATCATCGGCCGGACTCCAAAACTATGAAGATACAAGATTGAAGACTTCGTCCCGTGTCCGGATGGGACTTTCCTTGGTGTGGAAGGCAAGCTTGGCGATACGGATATGTAGATCTCCTACCTTTGTAACCGACTTTGTGTAACCCTAGCCCCCTCCGGTGTCTATATAAACCGGATGGCTGTAGTCCATAGGACGAACAACAATCATACCATAGGCTAGCTTCTAGGGTTTAGCCTCCTTGATCTCGTGGTAGATCCACTCTTGTAACACACATCATCAATATTAATCAAGTAGGACGTAGGGTTTTACCTCCATCAAGAGGGCCCGAACCTGGGTAAAACATCGTGTCCCTCGTCTCCTGTTTCCATCCGCCTAGACGCACAGTTCGGGACCCCCTACCCGAGATCCGCCGGTTTTGACACCGACAGCTAGGGTTACATAGAGTCGGTTACAATGGTAGGAGATCTACATATCCGTATCGCCAAGCTTGCCTTCCACGCCAAGGAAAGTCCCATCCAGACACGGGGCGAAGTCTTCAATCTTGTATCTTCATAGTCTTGGAGTCCTGCCGATAATGATAGTTCGGCTATCTGGACACCCCCTAGTCCAGGACTCCCTCACCCACTTTGGCCTATGGCTGAAGATTTTCAGCGTCAAGCCGAAGGTCGTGGGCGGACGCCAAGCGGAGTGCGGAGGTGCCATGGTGGTCAAGATAGCCGATGTTACATGGCTCGAGGGCGCCTTCGTAGAGACCATCAAAGGGTGGCAATCGGGGTGGTTCTATATCACTGAGCCGCGTGACCCTGAATGGGCAGCGGCCCCCGAATTCCGATCTGGCATCCCCACGCGGCTCACATCTTGGAAAGAGACGGGCCTGTCGTGGGGTAATTTGGCAGAAGTGACCGGACTTAAAACCTGCATCAAGGACCTGATTGGCAGGAAGGTTAAACTTGTTACCGTGGTCCAGGTCATGCTCTTCCGCCGGATTCTCCTGTGTCAACGACGGGCTTTCAATTTGTGGGAGTTCAACCTGGCCCAGCACCAGACTTTGTCCCGGCTCTTCGACACAAAGCACGAGGATGCCTGGAAGGTGCTATTCAAGAGATCCTAGGTCTCCCCTCCCATCACCGAGGATCGCGGATTTTGCGCCAAGCGGCAAGCCAGCGCGGTGAGCTTAATTTTCCCATTTTGGGGTATTTTGTTTCATATAGTTTGACTCTATGCGGGATCTAAACTCCCTTACCTTTGACAGGACTGGCTGAAGAAGTCCGGGCAGGTCAACTGTCCGGCTCCTTTGCCCGAAGACCCAGCGGATGCTCGTATAACCAAGCTGCTGGTTCCGGCACCTCACGTGGTACCGGAGAAGAAGGCCAAGAAGAAGACCACGGGGACTCGAAAGAGCTCCCGGCGCCTGGTGGTGTCGGATTCATCGCCTGACAGCCCCGAAGCCCCCTCCGCCTCTGAAGACGAGGAGGAGGAATAAGAAGAAGCCTCTCCCCCTCCAACGGGGGAGGAAAGAAAAGGAAGGCCGCCCCAACTGGGGAGGCCGGAGGGTCCAAGAAGGGGAAGACCGTTCTGCCGGACTATGCCTCCGATGCCGAAGACGGAGGGGAGGAATGGCCATCCAGGGTCAAGCCCTTAGAAAAATCGTAAGTGTCTGGCTACCCGAATGACTTTACGGTGCTCCTCTAGTACTCGGTAATTTCTAACGCCGAGTTAAATTATGCAGTCCGCCCGGAGCTCAGCTCGGCGATTCGTCGAGCGGCTCCCTGAATTCGTCGGATATGAACAGCGCTTCACTTCCGACGGCCTCCTCCCCTCTCCCTACGGACGACGCCGAGGTGGGGTCCCGAAGGGGACCGAACCAGGAGGAGGTGGTCCTGGAGGCGCCTCAAGGCAACCTCCCGGACTCCAGGACCAAAGGGGGTAAAGCCCCAGAGGGATCTAAGTCCGGCCCTGGGCCGGACACTACTCTGGCGACCTCCGTCCACCCGGATGCGCCGGACAATTTACAGGAGGTGCTTAACGGCGCCTCCATCGACGAGGAACACCGCACTATTATGAGTGCGGTGATTCAAAAGGTTTAGTCCGCAAAGAGCGGGCTCACAGAAGCCTGTACAAGTCTGTTAACAGGTTTTGAGGTATGTGTTCGAAACATATAAAAATGTTTACCGCATAGACAGTAGCCCCTGATGCTCGGTTCGGCGTTCGGAAAGAAAAGCCGAGATGAGGATCTAAAAAGATATACACAGGAGTCTTAACATAAATGTGCCAATATGGGAGTGCAGGCTGCGCTGCTGACCTCTGCCGCACTGACTGCGGAGGTCAATGCATTGAAGGAGAGCCTCGATCGGACCGAGAACGAGCTCGGCCGTGCCAAGAAGCATCTCGAGGACAAGGAGGGTATGTAGTACCGCATGTAAATGTATATAGAAATACTTGGTTGCAAATAATGACAGGACCAACATAAATGTTGCAGGGGCCATGACCGAGGTGGCGACCCTGAAGGAAGCGGTCTCCAAGGCCGAAAATAGTGAGGCCTTGGAGCGCACCAAGTGAGAGAAGTAGGAGGCGCGGGTGGCGGAGGTGCAGCAAGAGCTCCAGGCTCTCGTGGAAAAACATGAGAGTTTGGAGCGTGACTCGAAGACTCGAGAGTCCGAGCTCGCCTTGGCTCTTGAGAGTGCCAAAACCGCTAAGGCCGAAGCCCATAAGGCCCTCCAGGAGATCGAGGCGATGAAGAAGATAGCGGCGGGTAAGGCATTCCTTATGCAAAGCAAGAATATAAAAGTAAATTATCCGTTACTTACCCGGATCTGGAGCTCTCTAGGAGCGTTCGCCGATCTGCCCCGTAGTGTATCTGATGCTGCCGCGTTCTACCGAGCCGAGGAGGGGAGCTCAACAGAAAAGGTGTTCTGGTCTCAGTATGCTGATGCCGAACATCCGGTGCCCCTGAGCGACTAGCTGAAGCAGCTGGTCGAGCTCCACAAGGTGGCCGAACAGGCCATGAAGGGCCTCATAGTTCGGCTATGGCCTGGAGAGGCCATTCCTGGGAGCTACTTCGGTATGGTGCGGCGGCTGGTGGACGCGTGTCCGTGGATTGAAGTCATCAAGCGCTCTGTCTGTATTGAAGGTGCCCGTCAGGCCCTTGCCCATGCTAAAGTGCACTGGGGCAAGCTGGACGCGGAGAAGCTTATGACGGACGCGCCACCGCCGGGCAAGGAGTATCGCACGCCGGGGATGTATTATAAGGGCGTCCTGAAGGGTGCCCGCCTTATAGCGGATGAGTGCTCTAAAGATGTAATTTTTGAGTAGACTCGCATTCGTTATCCTGTACGCTGAAAATGTTGTTCATGTGCGTTAATCAATGCTTGTTAATTTAAAATATTACCTTCTGTGCGGCCGTTTATCAAATCTGAGAGATGCAAGTCATCGGCTTCTACCCCCATGCCACGAGTGTTGGGGTGTTCGGGATAAACCTGAGCGCTCTTGTTCCCATTCTTGGGTCCATCTAGGGAGGCGTTCAGCACAACGAACCAGGCCATCGGACTTATAATGCTTTATCACTCTCACTTAGCCATAGAATTCTATAATTTTAAATTTCGGCGAAGCCCCTAGTATTCAGAAGACCGAGTTTGGGGCGCTATCCACGCCTTGGCCAGATAAATCCGGCTCCTCGCTCTAAGCGGCATAAGTCTTTAAGGACACGAAAAACCTCGCGAACAGCGACCGGTCTCTCACACTATCATGACGGTCAGTTTTAGCTTTCTCTACTGAGGTGTTAACCCAGCTCAACTGGGGCACAATCGCAGTAGTTCTCCCAGCGCTACCTTAGCCAACATTGCGGAACGTAAGGTACCAAAACATGGGAGCCGGGCAAACCCAACTATTGACCCAAGACATGATTCGGAGCCGATGCATATAATGCTATAAGTTCGGGGTGCCGCACTCATGAGAGTGTTCGGTCTTCTCACACCATATTATGGGGTGCTTAAGCCCCTGGTGTATTGGCTGTACCAAAGTGTACGGTTGCATAATGTCATGACTGAACATATTTGTATAAAAATAGATGAATACAATAATAGATAAGAGCTATGTATTGTTTATTAAAAAAGGGCTGCTATGAAAGCAGAACGATACAAATAGTGCGATAAGCAAGGGATGGGATTATTCGACATGTCCCCCTCCAGGGGCAAGCTGCGGGTCTTTAAGTAAAAACAGGTATTTAACTCGTTATAGAGACCACCTGGACATTCGACGCAACTTGTTCTCGCCCTGGTTGTTGCATCGTGTGTCCGGCGAGTCTGTTTCCGGACAGGCCTTCCGAATAGTTGGGTCCTGAAAGTATATAAAAAAAGAAAACGGCGGAATAGGGAGCCCCTAAGTGCGGTTGAGCCGCATTCTGGGCGTATCGTAGTTGTGCCCTCCCCTTATGCCCATGGTATTTTCAAAGCGTAATTATGTATGCGTGGTAACGATAGCACCATCTGGCGAGGGCTGGGGTTGGGGCCGCACTGCTATGCTTGCTCGGATCATACCAGCCGTCGCTGTTGTAGGTTGCTTCGGGCGCGCTTGCCGTTGTCCGGACGTTTAACACCCGGATTGGAGAGTTGTCTTCAGAGGTTGTTCTGTACTTCAGCCGCCTGGGCCGCTGTGTGCTCCTCCGTTCGGAGAGAGCGTTCGGTGTTTCCATTTACCGTGATGACTCCGCGAGGGCCTGGCATCTTGAGCTTGAGATATGCGTAGTGCGGCACCGCATTGAATTTTGCAAATGCGGTTCGTCCGAGCAGGGCGTGATAGCCGCTGCGGAATGGGGCTATGTCGAAGATTAACTCCTTGCTTCGGAAATTATCCGGGGATCCGAAGACCACTTCCAGTGTAACTGAGCCTGTACAGCTGGCTTCTACACCTGGTATGACGCCTTTAAAGGTTGTCTTTGTGGGTTTAATCCTCGAGGGATCTATACCCATTTTTCGCACTGTATCCTGATAAAGCAGGTTTAGGCTGTTGCCGCCATCCATGAGGACTGTAGTGAGGTGAAATCCATCAATGATTGGGTCTAGGACCAATGTGGCGAATCCACCATGACGGATGCTAGTGGGGTGGTCCCTTCGATCAAAGGTGATCGGGCAGGAGGACCATGGGTTGAACTTTGGGGCGACTGGTTCCAACGCATAGACGTCCTTGAGAGCACGCTTCTGCTCCCTTTTGGGGATGTGGGTTGCGTATATCATGTTCACCGTCCGCACTTGCGGGGGGAATCCCTTCTGTCCTTTGTTGTTCGGCGGCCGGGGCTCCTCCTCGTCATCGCTATGCAGCCCCTTGTCTCTGGTTTCGGCACTTAGCTTGCCTGCCTGCTTGAACACCCAACAATCCTTGTTGGTGTGGTTGGCTGGTTGTTCGGGGGTGCCGTGTATCTGGCACGAGCGATCGAGTATCCGGTCTAAGTTGGATGGGCCCGGAGGGTTTCTTTTGAATGGCTTCTTCCGCTGACCGGGTTTAGATCCTCTGAATCCGGCATTGACTGCCGTATCCTCGGTATTGTCGCCATTAATGCGGCGCTTGTGCTTGTTGCGACGTGACCTGCCATTGTTGTCCTTGGTATCCGAATTGCCAGGGCTCTTGGTTATGTTATTCCTACGAGCTAGCCAGCTATCTTCGCCTGCGCAAAAGCGGGTCATGAGTGTTGTGAGGGCTGCCATAGATTTTGGCTTTTCCTGTCCTATGTGTCGGGCAAGCCATTCATCTCGGATGTTGTGCCTGAAGGCTGCAAGGGCCTCGGCGTCCGGATAGCCGACTATTTGATTTTTCTTGGTTAGGAACCGTGTCCAGAATTGTCTGGCCGATTCCTCTGGCTGCTGGATTATGTGGCTTAGGTCATCGGCGTCTGGTGGTCGCACATAAGTGCCCTGGAAGTTATCGAGGAATGCGGATTCCAGGTCCTCCCAGCAACTAATTGACTCTCCTGGTAGGCTGTTAAGCCAATATCGAGCTGGTCCTTTAAGCTTAAGTGGGAGGTATTTGATGGCGTGTAGATCATCACCACGGGCCATGTGGATATGAAGGAAATAATCCTCGATCCATACCGCGGGATCAGTTGTGCCATCGTATGATTCGATGTTTACGGGTTTAAAACCCTCGGGGATCTAATGATCCATTACTTCGTCTATGAAGCACAGTGGGTGTGCGGCGCCCCTGTACTAGGCTATATCGCAACGTAGCTCGGATGAGCTTTGTCTGTTGTATTCGGCCTGGCCGTATTTATCATATCCGGAGTGACGGTAATCGTCCCATGATGTGGGGCGCCCACGCGATCCGTAGATCGATCTTGTTTGCCTTGCCTTATCCTCCAATATATCTCGCAGTTCTGTTGCGTTTCCCCGTGCTCTGGTATTTTTAGAGCGGCGTCGAGGTGCGGCTTGGGTTGAGGGCCGAAAGGCCTATCTGTCGCGGCCACGGGGTGGCCGATCGGGCGCATCATACGCTGGTGATGTAGGTTTAGTTGCTTCCTCCTCTAGTTGGGGTAGCAGCCTGCGCTAGGGGTAACTCTTGGAGGGGCGCTCGAGTTTATACTCTTCGTCTGCCAGCACTTCAGTCCATCTGTCGGCTAGCAGATCTTGGTCATCTCTAAGCTGCCGCTGTTTTTTCTTGAGGCTGCTCGCCGTGGCCATAAGCCTGTGCTTGAAACGCTCTTGTTCGATGGGATCCTCTGGCACGACGAATTCGTCGTCATCGAGGCTTGCCTCGTCTTCGGAGGGAGGCATATAATTGTCGTCCTCGACCTCTGTGCCTGCTCCTCTCTCATGAGGGCTGGCTCCTTCGTCCTCCCGCGCTGAATCCTGCTGGGGGGGTTGTCTTCGGCACTGTCCGGGGTGTTGACGTCTCCGGTGCCAGATTCGCCGTTCTTGCTTTGGTGGGATTTAGAGCGGCGCCGCTGACGTCGGCGCTTGGGTTGCTTCTTGGAGGGGTCATCCTCCACTTTTTCATCGCCATCCCCTGCTTTGGGGGTGTCCACCATGTATATGTCATATGACAAGGTGGCCTTCCAGTGCCCTATAGGTGCTGGTTCTTGGTCGTCTCCCGCATCGGCGTCCATACCGTCGATGTCTTCGGAGTCGAAGTTGAGCATGTCGGTTAGATCGTCAACAGTGGCTACAAAGTGGGTGGTGGGTGGGTTTCGAATTTCCTCATCGTCCGCATCCCAACCCTGCTGACCATAGTCCGGCCAGGGCTCTCCTGACAAAGAGAGAGACTTTAGTGAATCCAGGATATCGCCAAAGGGCGAGTGCTGAAAGGCGCCCGCGGCGGTGAACTCCATGATCGGAGCCCAATCGGGTTCGATCGGAAGGGTGCAGAATATTCGGAGTCCGGAACGGAGTCTGGCACCTTGGAGTCACGGGCCTTGCAAAGGACTAGGCTGGTATTTGGCTCTATCACCGTAGAGATTGCGGCTCCTGGGGCGGCGTCCAACCGTCCGTCCCTGACTAGCCCAGTCGGCTCCGAGCTAATGGTCGGAGCGGACACCTGAGCGGCGCTCTAGGCGCTGTCCGGCGGCGGAGCTAGATCATGCCCATCGAGATAGTGCGGCACGCTCGGCCGTGGCTCGAATCCATCGAAGATCAAGTCCCCACGGATGTCGGCCGTGTAGTTTAAGCTTCCAAACCTGACCTGATGGCCAGGGGCGTAGCTTCCGATCTGCTCTAGATGGCCAAGCGAGTTGGCCCGCAGTGCAAAGCCGCCGAATACGAAGATCTGTCCGGGGAGAAAAGTCTCACCCTGGACCGCGTCGTGGTTGACGATCAAAGAAGCCATCGGGCCTAAAGGTGACGAGACAGAGGAACTCTCAATGAAAGCACCAATGTCGGTGTCAAAACCGGCGGATCTCAGGTAGGGGGTCCCGAATTGTGCGTCTAGGCGGATGGTAATAGGAGACAAGGGACACGATGTTTTTACCCAGGTTCGGGCCCTCTCGGTGGAGGTAAAACCCTACTCCTTCTTGCTTAATATTGATGATATGGGTAGTACAAGAGTTGATCTACCACGAGATCGGAGAGGCTAAACCCTAGAATCTAGCCTATGGTATGATTGTTGTTCGTCCTATGGACTAAAACTCTCCGGTTTATATAGACACCGCAGAGGGCTAGGGTTACAAAGAGTCGGTTACAATGGGAGAAGATCTTCATATCATATCACCAAGCTTGCCTTCCACGCCAAGGAAAGTCCCATCCAGACACGGGACGAAGTCTTTAGTCTTGTATCTTCATAGTCCGGGAGTCCGGCCAAAGGTCATAGTCCGGCCATCCGCACACCCCCTAATCCAGGACTCCCTCACCCGGCTCCCATGTTTTGGTACCTTATGTTCCATTATATCAACTAAGGTAGCGCTGGGAGAACTACTGCGATTGTGCCCCGGTTGAGCTGGGTTAAGCACCTCAGTAGAGAAAGCTAAAACTGATCGTCATGATAGGGCAAGAGCTGGTTGCTGTTCAAGAGGTTTCAAGTCCCTAAAGACTTATGCCGCTTAGAGCGAGGAGCTAGCTTTGTCCGGCCTAGGCATGGATAGTGCCCCGAACTCGGTCTTCAGAATACTAGGGGCTTCGCCGAAATTTAAAATTATAGAATTTTATGGCTAAGTGATAGTGATAAAGCATTATAGTTCGATTGCCTTGTTCGTTGTGCTGAGCGCCTCCCTCGAAGGACCCAAGAATGGGAACAAGAGTGCTCAGGTTTATCCTGAACACCTCAGCACTCGTGGCATGGGGGTAGAAGCCGATGACTCGCCATCTCTCAGATTTAATAAACGGTCGCACAGAAGGTAATATTTTAAATTCAAAAAGCGTTGCTTAGCGCATATGAACAAGATTTCAGCGCACAGGATAACACGAGCGAGTTTACTCAAAAATTACATCCTTGGAACATTCATCCGCCACAAGGCGGGCACCCTTTAGGACGCCCTCATAATACATCTCGGGCTTGCGATGCTCCTTGCCCTCCGGTGGCCCATCTGTCACCAGCTTCTCAGCACCCATCTTGCCCCAGTGTACTTTAACACGGGCAAGGGCCCTACGGGCGCCTTCGATGCATACGGAGCGCTTGATGACTTCAAGCCGTGGACAGGCATCCGCCAGCCGCCTCACCAGCCCAAAGTAGCTCCCAGGCATGACCTCCCCAGGCCATAGCCGGACTATAAGGCCCTTCATGGCCTGTTCGGCTACCCTATGGAGCTCGACCAGCTGCTTCAGCTGGTCACTCAAGGGCACCGGGTGTCCGGCCTCAACATACTGGGACCAGAACACCTTCTCCGTTGAGCTCCCTTCCTCGGCTCGGTAGAATGCGGCAGCGTCGGACACACTGCGGGGCAGATCTGCGAATGCTCCTGGAGAGCTCCGGACTCTGGTAAGTAACAAGTAATTCACTTTCACGTGCTTGCTTTGCATGAAGAATGCCTTACCCGCCGCTATCTTCTTCATCACCTCAATGTCCTAGAGGGCTTTTTGGGCTTCGGCCTTGGTAGATTTGGCGCTCTCAAGGGCTGAGGCGAGCTCGGACTCTCGAGTCTTTGAGTCAAGCTCCAAACTTTCGTGTTTTTTCACGAGAGCGTGGAGCTCTTGCTGCACCTCCGCCACCCGCGCCTCCTGCTTTTCTCGCTCAGTGCGCTCCACGGCCGCATTATCTTCGGCCTTGGACAGTGCTTCCTTCAGGGTCGCCACCTCGGTTGTGGCCCCTATAATACTCACGTTGGTCCTGTCATTATTTGCAACCAGATCTTTTTATATACTTACATAAGGTATTACTTACCTTCCTTGTCCTCGAGCTTCTTCTTGGCAAGGTTGAGCTCGTTCTCGGACCGCTCGAGGCTCTGCTTCAATGCATCGACCTCCGCAGTCAGTGCGGCAGAGGTCAGCAACGCAGCCTGCATTCCCATATTGACATACTTATGTTAGACTCCTGCGTATATCTTTTAGATCCTCAGTTCGGCTTTTCTTTCCGAACACCAAACTAAGCATCAGGGGCTACAGTCTATGCGGTAATGTTTTTACATATCTTAAATACATACCTCAAAGACTGTTAGAAGGCTGGCACAGGCTTCCGTCAGCCCGCTCTTTGCGGACTGAACCTTCTGGATCACCGCACTCATAATAGTGCAGTGCTCCTCATTGATGGAGGCGCCGTTAAGCACCTCCAGCAAATTATTCGGTCCCTCCAGTTGGATGGAGGTCACCGGTGTCGTAGGCTTGCCCTTCTTACTAGGGGGCCACCTGCCGGACTCCGGAACCACTGAAGGTTCCGGTGCGGTGTCCGGCCTAGGGCCGGACTTAGAGCCCTTTGGGGTTTTATCCACTTTGCGCCTGAAGTCCGGGAGGTCGCCTTGTAGTGCCTCCAGGACCACCTCCTCCTGGCTTGTCCCCTTTTGGGACTCCACCTCGGCATCGTCCGTAGGGCGAGGGGAGGTAGCAGTCGGGAGTGAAAGACTATTCACATCCAACGAATCCAGGGAGCCGCTCGACGAAGCGTCGAGCCGGGCCTTGGGCGGACTGCATGATTATATTCGGCATTAGAAGATATTGTAACAAAGGAACGCCATGAGTTATTCTGGTATCCGGATACTTACGATTTTGCCAGGGGCTTGGCCCTGGATGGCCACTCCTCTTCGCCGTCGTCGGCGTTGGTGGAGTAGTCCGGAGAAAGGGTCCTTCCCTTCTTGGACCCTCCAGCCCCCCTAGTTGGGGCTTTCATTGAGAGTTCCTCTGTGTCGTTGCCTTTAGGCCCGATGGCTTCTTCAATCATCAACCACGACGCAGTCCGGGGCAAGACTTTTCTCCCCGGACAGATCTTCGTATTCGGCGGCTTTGCACTGCGGGCCAACTCGTTTGGCCATCAGGTCAGGTTTGGAAGCTTAAACTACACGGCCGACATTCGCGAGGACTTGATCTTTGACGGATTCGAGCCACGGCCGAGCGCGCCGCACTGTCCCGATGGGCATGACCTAGCTCTGCCGCTGGACAGCGCCCAGAGTGCCGCTCAGGAGTCCGCTCTGACCATTAGTTCGGAGCCGACTGCGCTAACCAGGGACGGACGGTTGGACGCCGCCCCAGGAGCCGCAATCTCTACGGCGATAGAGCCGAATACCAGCCTAGTCCTTTGCAAGGCCCGTCACTCCAAGGTACCGGACTTCGTTCCGGACTCTGAATCTTCCGCACCCCTTTCGATCGAACCCGATTGGGCTCCGATCATGGAGTTCACCGCCGCGGACGTCTTTCAGCACTCGCCCTTTGGCGATATCCTGAACTCCCTAAAGTCTCTCTCTTTGTCAAAAGAGCCCTGGCCGGATTATGGTCAGAAGGGTTGGGATACGGACGACGAAGAAATTTGAAACCCACCCACCACCCACTTTATAGCCACTGTTGACAATCTAACCGACATGTTCGACTTTGACTCCGAAGACATCGACGGTATGGACGCCGATGAAGGAGACGACCAAGAACCAGCACCTATAGGGAACCGGAAAGCCACCTCATCGTATGACATATACATGGTGGACACCCCCAAAGTAGGAGATGGCGAGGAAAAAACGGAGGATGACCCCTCCAAGAAGCAACCCAAGCACCGACGTCAGCGGCGCCGCTCTAAATTCCGCCAAAGCAAGAACGGCGAATCCGGCACCGGAGATAACAACACGCCGGACAGTGCCGAAGATAACCCCATGCAGCAGGATTCAGTGCAGGAGGATGAAGGAGCCAGCCCTCATGAGAGAGCGGCCGACAGAGAGGTTGAGGATGACAACTATATGCCTCCCTCCGAAGACGAGGCAAGCCTCGACGATGATGAATTCGTCGTGCCAGATGATCCCGTCGAACAAGAGTGTTTCAAACGCAGGCTTATGGCCACGGCACGCAGCCTCAAGAAAAAACAGCAGCAGCTTAGAGCTGACCAAGACTTGCTAGCCGACAGATGGACCAAAGTCCTGGCGACCGAAGAGTATAAACTCGAGCGCCCCTCCAAGAGCTACCCAAAGCACAGTCTGCTACCCCAACTTCAGGAGGAAGCAACTAGACCTACATTACTAGCGTACGACGCACCCGATCGGCAACCCCATGGCCGCGACAGAGAGACCTTCGGGCCCTCGACCCAAGCCGCACCCCGGCACCGCTCAAAACATAACAGAGTACGTGGAGACGCAACAGACTTGCGAGACATACTAGAGGACAAGGCAAGGCAGACAAGATCGATCTACGGATCACATGGGCGCTCCACATCACGTGATGATAACCGTCACACTGATATGATAAATGCAGCCAGGCCAAATACAACAGACCAAGCTCATCCGAGCTACGTCGCGATATAGCCCAGTACAGGGGCGCCGCACACCTACTATGCTTCACAGACGAAGTAATGGATCATCAAATCCCCGAGGGCTTCAAGCCCGTAAACATTGAATCATATGACGGCACAACTGATCCCGCGGTATGGATCGAGGATTACCTCCTTCATATCCACATGGCCCGTGGTGATGATCTACACGCCATCAAATACCTCCCGCTCAAGCTTAAAGGACCAGCTCGACATTGGCTTAACAGCCTGCCAGCAGAGTCAATTAGTTGCTGGGAGGACCTAGAATCCGCATTCCTTGACAACTTACAGGGCACTTACGTGCGACCACCAGACGCCGATGACCTAAGCCACATAATCCAGCAGCCAGAGGAATCGGCCAGGCAATTCTGGACACGGTTCCTAACCAGGAAAAATCAAATAGTCGACTGTCCCGACGCCGAGGCCCTTGCTGCCTTCAGGCACAACATCCGAGACGAATGGCTTGCCCGGCACCTAGGACAGGAAAAGCCGAAATCTATGGCAGCCCTCACGACACTCATGACCCGCTTTTGCGTGGGCGAAGACAGCTGGCTAGCTCATAGCAATAACATAACCAAGAGCCCTGGTAATTCGGATACCAAGGACAACAATGGCAGGTCACGTCGCAACAAGCACAAACGCCGCATTAACAGCGACAATACTGAGGATACGGCAGTCAACGCCGGATTTAGAGGCTCCAAACCCGATCAGTGGAAGAAGCCATTCAAAAGAAACCCTCCGGGCCCATCCACCTTAGACCGGATACTCGACCGCTCGTGCCAGATACACGGCACCCCCGAACAACCAGCCAACCACACCAACAGGGATTGTTGGGTGTTCAAGCAGGCAGGCAAGTTAAGTGTCGAAACCAGAGACAAGGGGCTGTGTAGCGATAACAAGGAGGAGCCCCGGCCGCCGAACAACAGAGGACAGAAGGGATTCCCCCCGCAAGTGCGGACGCTGAACATTATATACGCAACCCATATCCCCAAGAGGGAGCGGAAGCATGCTCTCAAGGACGTCTATGCGTTGGAGCCAGTCGCCCCAAAGTTCAACCCATGGTCCTCCTGCCCAATCACATTTGATCGAAGGGACCACCCCACCAGCATCCGTCACGGCGGATTCGCCGCATTGGTCCTAGACCCAATCATTGACGGATTTCACCTCACTAGAGTCCTCATGGACGGCGGCAGCAGCCTGAACCTGCTTTATCAGGATACAGTGCGAAAAATCGGTATAGATCCCTCAAGGATCAAACCCACAAAGACAACCTTTAAAGGTGTCATACCGGGTGTAGAAGCCAGCTGTACAGGCTCAGTTACACTCGAAGTGGTCTTCGGATCCCCGGATAATTTCCGAAGTGAAGAGTTAATCTTCGACATAGTCCTATTCCGCAGCGGCTATCACGCCCTGCTCGGACGAACCACATTTGCAAAGTTCAATGCGGTGCCGCCCTACGCATATCTCAAGCTCAAGATTCCAGGCCCTCGCAGAGTCATCACGGTAAATGGAAACACCGAACGCTCTCTCCGAACGGAGGAGCACACAGCGGCCCTGGCGGCGGAAGTACAGAGCAGCCTCTCAAGGCAGCTCTCCAATCCGGGTATCAAACGTCCGGACAACGTCAAGCGCGCCCGAGGCAACCTACAACAGAGCCGGCTTGCACGATCCGAGCAAGCATAGCAGTCCGGCCCCAACCCCAGCCCTCGTCAGATGGTGCTATCGGTACCACACGTACATAATTACGCTTTGAAAATACCATGGGCATAAGGGGAGGGGCACAACTACGGCACGCCCAGAATGCGGCTCAACTGCACTAAGGGGCTCCCTATTCGGCCGTTTTCCTTTTTTTTCAGGATACAACTACTCAGAAGGCATGTCCGGCAATACACTCGCAGAACACACATTGCAATAGCCAGGGTGAGGACAAGCCGCGTCAAATGTCCAGGTGGTCTCTATAACGAGCTTACTACCTATTTTACTTAAAATCCCGCAGCTTGCCCCTGGAGGGGCACATGTTAAATAATCCCATCCCTTGCTTATCGCACTATTTGTATCGTTCTGCTTTCATAGCAGCAATTTTTTAATAATAAACAATACATAGCTTCTATCTATTATTGTATTCCTTTTTATATATATGTTCAGTCATGACATTATGCAATCGTACACTTTGGTACGGACAATACACCAAGGGCTAAAGCACCCCATAACATGGTGTGAGAAGACCGAACACTCTTATGAGTGCGGCATCCCGAACTTATAGCACTATATGCATTGTCTCCGAATCATGTCTTTGGTCAATAGTTGGGTTTGCCCGGCTCCCATGTTTTGGTACCTTATGTTCCGCAATGTTGGCTAAGGTAGCGCTGGGAGAACTACTACGATTGTGCCCCAGTTGAGCTGGGTTTACACCTCAGTAGAGAAAGCTAAAACTGACCGTCATGATAGTGCAAGAGACCGGTCGCTGTTCGCGAGGTTTTTCGAGTCCTTAAAGACTTATGCCGCTTCGAGCGAGGAACCGGATTTATCCGGCCTAGGCATGGATAGCGCCCCGAACTCGGTCTTCCGAATACTAGGGGCTTCGCCGAAATTTGAAATTATAGAATTCTATGGCTAAGTGAGAGTGATAAAGCATTATAAGTCCGACGGCCTGGTTCTTTGTGCTGAGCGCCTCCCTAGATGGACCCAAGAATGGGAACAAGAGCGCTCAGGTTTATCCCGAGCACCCCAGCACTCGTGGCATGGGGGTCGAAGCCGACGACTTGCATCTCTCAGATTTGATAAACGGCTGCACAAAAGGTAATATTTTAAATTAACAAGCGTTGCTTAGCGCACATGAACAAAGTTTTCAGCGTACAGGATAACAGATGCGAGCCTACTCAAAAATTACATCTTTAGTGCATTCGTCCGCTATACGGCGAGCAACCTTCAGGACGCCCTTATAATACATCTCGGGCATGAGATACTCCTTGCCCGGCAGGGGTGCGTCCGTCAAAAGCTTATCAGCGTCCAGCTTGCCCCATTGTACTTTAGCACGGGCAAGGGCCCGAGGGGCACCTTCGATACAGACAGAGCGCTTGACGACCTCAATCCACGGACGCACGTCCACCAGCCGCCGCACTAGACCGAAGTAGCTCCCAGGCATGGCTTCTCCAGGCCACAGCCGAGCTATGAGGCCCTTCATGGCCTGTTCGGCCACCTTGTGGAGCTCGACCAGCTGCTTCAGCTGGTCGCTCAGGGGCACCGGATCTTTGGCCTCAGCATACTGAGACCAGAACACTTTTTCTGTCGAGCTCCCCTCTTCGGCTCGGTATTATGTGGCGGCATCAGACACACTACGGGGCAGATCGGCGAATGCTCCTGGAGAGCTCCGGATTCGGGTAAGTAGCAGATAATTAACTTTTATATTCTTGCTTTGCATAAAAAATGCCCCCGCCGCTATTTTCTTCATCGCCTCAATCTCCTGGAGGGCCTTCTGGGCTTCGGCCTTAGCATTTTTGGCACTCTCAAGCGCCAATGCGAGCTTGGACTCTCGAGTCTTCGAGTCACGCTCCAAACTCTCGTGTTTTTCCACGAGAGCCTGGAGCTCTTGTCGCACCTCCGCCACCCGCGCCTCCTACTTCTCTCGCTCGGCACGCTCCAGGGCCGCACTGTTCTCGGCCTTGGAGACCGCATCCTTAGGGTCGCCACCTCGGTCGTGGCCCCTGCAACATTTAAGTTGGTCCTGTCATTATTTGCAACCAAGTATCTCTATATACATTTACATACG
Source organism: Triticum dicoccoides (assembly GCF_002162155.2). NCBI lineage: Eukaryota > Viridiplantae > Streptophyta > Magnoliopsida > Poales > Poaceae > Triticum > Triticum dicoccoides. The sequence continues at coordinate 155,482,542 of NC_041385.1, forward strand.
GTATTACATACCCTCCTTGTCCTTGAGCTGCTTCTTGGCATGGCCGAGCTCGCTCTCGGACCACTCGAGGCTTCCCTTCAATGCATTGACCTCCGCAGTCAGTGCGGCAGAGGTCGGCAGCGCAGCCTGCATTCCCATATCGACATATTTTTATTGGACTCCTGCATATATCTTTTTAGATCCTCAGCTCGGCTTTTCTTTTACGAACGCCGAACCGAGCATCAGGGGCTACTGTCTATGCGGTAACATTTTTATATGTTTTGAACACATACCTCAAAGCCTATTAACAGACTTGTACAGGCTCCTGCCAGCCCGCTTTTGGCGGACTGAACCTTTTGAATCACCACACTCATAACAGTGTGGTGTTCCTCGTCGATGGAGGCGCCGTTAAGCGCCTCCAGCAAATTGTCCGGCGCCTCCGGATGGACGGTGGTCGCCAGCAGCATAGGCTTGCCCTTCTTATAAAGGCGCCGCCTGTCGGACTCTGGAACCGTTGGTGGTTCCGGAGAAGTATCCGGCCCGAGGCCGGACTTAGATCCCTCCGGGAATTTGCCCCCTTTGGGCCTGGAGTCCGGGAGGTCGCCTTGGGGCGCCTCCAGGACCACCTCCTCCTGGTTTGGTCCCTTTTGGGACTCCGCAGGGAGCGGGGAGGAAGCCGTCGAAAGTGAAGCGCTATTCACATCCGACGAATTCAGGGAGCCGCTCGATGAATCGTCGAGCTAAGCTCTGGGTGGACTGCATAATTAAATTTCGGCATCAGAAGCTATCAAATAATAGAAGGGCGCCATGAGTCATTCGGGTAGCTGGACACTTACGATTTGCCAGGGGCTTGACCCTGGATGGCCATTCCTCCCCACCGTCTTTGGCATCGAAGGCATAGTCCGGCAGAAGGGTCTTCCCCTTCTTGGACCCCCTGGTCTCCCCAGTTGGGGCAGCCTTCCTTTTCTTTCCTCCCCCCGTTGGAGGCGGAGAGGCTTCTTCTTCTTCTTCCTCCTCCTCGTGTTCCGAGGCGGAGGGTGCATCGGGGTTGTCGGGCGATGAATCCGACACCACCAGGCGCCGGGAGCTCTTTTGAGTCCCCGTGGCCTTCTTCTTGGCCTTCTTCTCGGGCACCACGTGAGGTGCCGGAACCAGCAGCTTCGTTAAACGAGCGTCCGCTGGGTCTTCGAGCAAAAGAGCCGGACAGTTGATCTGTCCGGCCCTCTTTTAGATCCCGCGTAAAATCAAATCTATGGAAAACAGATACCCCGTAATGGGAAAATTAGCTCACCGCTCTAGCTTGGCGCTTGGCGGAAGAATCCGCGATCCTCGGTGACGGGAGGTGAGACCACGGAGCTCTTGAATAGCACCTTCCATGCATCCTCGTGCTTTGTGTCGAAGAGACGGGACAGAGTCTGGTGCTGAGCCGGGTCGAACTCCCACAAGTTGAAAGCCCATCGTTGACATGGGAGAATCCGGCGGAAGAGCATGACCTGGACTACGGTGACAAGTTTAACCTTCCTGCTAATCAGGTCTTTGATGCAGGTTTGAAGTGTGGTCACTTCCACCGAATTACCCCATGACAGGCCTGTCTCTTTCCAAGACGTGAGCCGTGTGGGAATGCCAGATTGGAATTCGGGGGCCGCTGCCCATTCAGGGTCACGCGGCTCGGTGATGTAGAACCACCCTGATTGCCACCCTTTGATGGTCTCTACGAAGGCGCCCTCGAGCCATGTAACATTGGGCATCTTGCCCACCATGGCACCTCCACACTCCGCTTGGCGGCCACCCACGACCTTCGGCTTGACGCTGAAGATCTTTAGCCATAGGCCAAAGTGAGGCTGGATGCGGAGGAAGGCCTCGCACACGATGATGAACGGCAAGATGTTGAGGATGAAGTTCGGGGCCAGATCATGGAAGTCCAGGCCGTAGTAGAACATGAGCCCCCGGACAAATGGGTGAAGAGGAAAACCTAGTCCGCGGAGGAAATGGGGAAGGAAAACAACCCTCTCATGGGGCCTGGGGGTGGGGATGAGTTGCCCCTCGTCTGGAAGCCGGTGCGCAATGTCATTGTGCAGGTATCCGGCTTTCCGCAACCTTTTGATGTGCCCCTCCGTGACGGAGGAGGCCATCCACTTGCCTCCCGCTCCGGACATGGTTGGAGTAGGTCGAGGCGAGATGTGCGGGCTTGGGCGCTGGAGCTCGAGTATGCAGGGAGGGATAAGCAAAGGAGGAAAAAGGCGTAAATGGAAAGGGTAGATCCTTATCCCCTGATATGGGCGGCCGAAACTACGAGCCCCCACTGGCCTAATAAAACTCGCTTATCTCCCAAGCGCCGCGGTTAATGGCGCAGTTGGGTTACCCACGCCCGTATTGATGAGAATCCCGGAATAAGGGGACACGATGTCTGCTTTGACAAGACGTGCCAAGGAAACCGCCTTGCTAAACGCATTGAGGTGGAACAGTAAAATGAATAAAAGCTTGGCCATGGCGTGAGGTCACGCTAAGGAATACGTCAGCAGATTAGATCGGTGCAAATGTTATTCTCTCTATGGTGGCATATGGATATTATTTTGCAGAGCCGGACACTATCCTGGTGTTCAACATCTTCTATGAAGTATTCGGAGGAGGAACCCGCCTTGCAATGCCGAAGATAACTTGCACGCCAGACTCATCCTGGATTAGGGGGTGTCCGGATGGCCGGACTATGACCTTTGGCCGGACTCCCGGACTATGAAGATACAAGATTGAAGACTCCGTCCCATGTCTGGATAGGGACTTTCCTTGGCGTGGAAGGCAAGCTTGGTGATACGATATGAAGATCTCCTCCCATTGTAACCGACTCTGTGGAACCCTAGCCCCCTCCGGTGTCTATATAAACCGGAGGGTTTTAGTCCGTAGGACGAACAACAATCATACCATAGGCTAGCTTCCAGAGTTTAGCCTCTCTGATCTCGTGGTAGATCAACTCTTGTAATACCCATACCATCAATATTAATCAAGCAGGAGTAGGGTTTTACCTCCACGAGAGGGCCCGAACCTGGGTAAAAACATTGTGTCCCTTGTCTCATGTTACCATCTGCCTAGACGCACAGTTCGAGGACCCCTACCCGAGATCCGCCGGTTTTGACACCGACAGCGGCCTTCCTTTTCTTTCCTCCCCCCGCTGGAGGGGGAGAGGCCTCTTCTTCCTCCTCCTTGTCTTCGTGGGAGGAGTGCGCTTCAGAGTCATCAGACGATGAATCTGACACCACCGGGCGCCGGGAACTCTTTCGAGTTCTCGTCGCCTTCTTCTTGGCCTTCTTCTCCGGGACCAGCAGCCTCGCCAAGCGGGCATCTGTTGGACCTTCGGGCAAAGGAGCCAGACAGTTGATCTGTCTGGTCTTCTTCTGCCAGTCCTGTCAAAGGAACGGGAGCTTAGATCCCGCATAGAGTCAAACTATGAAAAACAAGTATCCCATAAAGGGTAAAACAAGCTTACTACGCTAGCTTGGCGCTTCGTGCAGAATCCGTGATCCTCGGAAATGGGGGAGGAACAACACCCTCTCATGGGGCCTGGGGGTGGGGATGAGCTGCCCCTCGTCTGGAAGCCGGTGCACAATGTCGTTGGACAAGTATCCGGCTTTCCTTAACTTTTTGATATGCCCCTCTGTGATAGAGGAGGCCATCCACCTACCTCCCGCTCTGGACATGGCTGGAGAAGGTTGAGGTGGGAAGTGCGGACTTGGGCGCTAGAGCTCGAGTGCGCGGAAATGGATAAGCGAAGGAGGAAGAAGGCGTAGATGAAAAAGGTGGATCCTTATCCCCTTATATGGGCGGACGAAACTATGTGCCCCCACCAGCCTAGTAAAACTCGCCTATCTCCCAAGCGCCATAATTAATGGCACGGTTGGGTTACCCATGCCCGTATTGATGAGAATCACGGAATAAGGGGACATGATCTCTGCTTCGACAAGACGTGCCAAGGAAACCACCTCGCTAAGTGCGCTAAGGTGGGATAGTAAAAACGATTCGAATAAAGGCTTGGCCGTGGTGTGATGTCACCCTGCGAAATACGTCAGCAGATTGGATTTGTGTACATATTATTCTCTCTATGGTGGTAGGTGGAACTTATTTTGCAGAGCCGGACATTATCCTTGTGTTCAAAATCTTCTATGAAGTATTGGGAGGAGGAACCTGCCTTGCAATGCCAAAGACAATCTGCACGCGGGGCTCGTCGTCATTGAAGCCTGGTTCAGGGGCTACTGAGGGAGTCCTGGATTAGGGGGTGTCCGGATGGCCGGACTATAACCTTTGGCCGGACTCCTGGACTATGAAGATACAAGATTGAAGACTTCGTCCCGTGTCCGGATGGGACTTTCCTTGGCGTGGAAGGCAAGCTTGGCGATACGGATATGTAGATCTCCTCCCATTGTAACCGACTCTATGTAACCCTAGCCCTCTCCGATGTCTATATAAACCGGAGGGTTTTAGTCCATAGGACGAACAACAATCATACCATAGGCTAGCTTCTAGGGTTTAGCCTCTCTGATCTCGTGGTAGATCTACTCTTGTACTACCCATATCATCAATATTAATCAAGCAGGAGTAGGGTTTTACCTCCATCGAGAGGGCCCGAACCTGGGTAAAAACATCGTGTCCCTTGTCTCCTGTTACCATCCGCCTAGACGCATATTTCGGGACCCCCTACCCGAGATCGGCCGGTTTTGACACCGACACCATCCCTCTACTCACCCAAAGTCCCACACCTGTTGTTATTCTTCGGCGACGGCAGACGAACTAGTAAACCCTTGTACAGTCGTACTCCCCTCCGCGTGGGAAACAACTGCCGAGTCTCCCTGCCTCCGTGTCGTTCCCTTCCTAGGCCTTGCCGTCGTCCACCGCCCTGGTGCTCTCAGCATGGCGTGGTCAATGTGGTCAACGGCCGACATGCATCTGAAGTGGACTGTACGTGGAGAGGCTGACAGCTGGGTCCACGGCCGCACGCAAGGAAATGCCTCCTTATTACGCGCAAAATAATGATTCCTCCACCTGACATCTAGGACCCGCCGAAAGGGCCTCTGTATTTCGCGGAAAAAACGTTACCGCCGCTGACAGCTCGGACCCACCAGCTATATCTTCGCACGCAAGGAAGTGCCTCCTTATTACGCCCAAAAAAAAGAATACTCCCCATACGATGTCCACTAAGTTGACGGGGCCTACTAAGTTGATGGGGACGAAGGGCTTTGTCAACTTAGTCAATATATGCACGATTCTAGCTCGACTGACCGTACGATGTCCATCCAACGGTCGTAGTGCTTCTTCAACCTCTGGTCTTCTTGCTCCAGCCGCCCAAAGCAGCACTGGTCGAGCCGCCTGCTCCTGCCTCCCGTGGCCGGCTGTGCTGCCATGAAGGCCTCGCCGCCTCCATACTACTCCCACCGCTGGCCAGGCCATCCCTCCACTCCACTCACCCACACCCCCTGTTATTCTGCGGCGACGGCAGCGCAGCCAAACCATTGAACCCTCGTACTCCTCTCCGCGTGGGCATCCACTGCCGCGTCTTCCCCGGCAACGCGTCGTCCCCTTCCTAGGCCTTGTCGTCGTCCACCGATGTGGTGCTCTCGGCGCAGCATGGTCAATGTGGTCAATGACCGAATTCCATCGGAAGAATATTGTACGTGAACATGCTGACAGCTGGGTCCATGGCAGCCGCAAGGAAGTGCCTCCTTATTACGCGGAAAATAATTATTCCTCCACCTGACAGCGGGGACCCACCGGACGGGCCACCAGTATTTCGCGAAAAAAACGTTTGCCCCTGACTGCTGGGACCCACCCGACGGGCCACCGTATTTCGTGAAAAAAATGTTCCCCCTGTTGTTAGGTCGGACCCACTAGAAGTGCCTCCTTATTACGCACAAAAAAATGAATAGCTCCCCTGCTAGCTGGGACCCACCTTTTGGGAGGCTGACTTGTGGGCCTACTAAGTTAACGGGCATGGAGGAGTTTGTCAACTTAGTCAATATAAACGATTCTAGCTCCAGTGACCGTACGATGTCCATCCAACGGCCGTAGTGCTTCTTCAACCTCTGGTCTTCTTGCTCCAGCCGCTAAAAGCAGCGCCGGTCGTGCCGCATGCTCCTGCTTCCCGTGGCCGGATGTGCTGCCGCGGAGGCCTCACCGCCCCCTACTATTCCCACCGCTGTCCAGGCCCTGCAGCGACGGCAGCCTCACACCGCAGCCGAACCAATGAACCCTCGTACTCCTCCCCGCGCGGGCTTACACTGCCGCGTCTTCCCCGGCTCCCCGTCGTCCCCTTCCTAGGCCTTGTCGTCGTCCACCGCCCTGGTGCTCTCGGTGCGGCGTGGTCGACATGGTCAAGGAACGACTTCCATTGGGCGTGGATTGTATGTGTAGAGGCTGACAGCTGGGTCCACGGCCGCAGCAAGGAAGTGCCTCCTTATTACGCGGAAAATAATTATTCCTCCACCAGACAGCGGGGACCCACCGGACGGGCCACCGTATTTCACGAAAAAAGTGTTTCCCCCTGACTGCTGGGACCCACCAGCTGCACCTTCGCACACAAGGAAGTGCGTCCGGGCAAAAAAAAACGATTCGCCCCCCTGACTGCTGGGACCCACCAGCTACATCTTCGCACGCAAGGAAGTGCGTCCGGGCAAAAAAAACGATTCGCCCCCCTGACTGCTGGGACCCACCAGCTACATCTTCGCACGCAAGGAAGTGCGTCCAGGCAAAAAAAACGATTCGCCCCCCTGACTGCTGGGACCCACCAGCTACATCTTCGCAGGCAAGGAAGTGCCTGACAGTCGGGACCCACCTGGTCGAAGCGTACGTAGCATTGTCATTCTAGTCACGAACGTGTACGTACATACTGGTCGATGTAGAGGCGCGCACGTGTCGTAGTATAGGCGCGCACGTGTCGTAGTAGAGGCGCGCATGTAGTATGTACACGTACGTACAACGGCGAGGGTGCAAGAAAGAAAATATGGCCACATACGTGCATATGGGCAGGGTCTCGAACGCCTACTCGCGCATATGTACATGGCTGGGTCGGAACGGAGAAACAGCGTCGTCGTCGTGTTCATGGGAAGCCAACCGGCTGGGTCGGAACGAAATGCATGGTCGTGTTCATTGAGAGGGCTTGGACGGAACAGGCGATGGAAACGAGGCATGGCGTACCGCACAACGGAGGAAACGGACCTCCTACATTCGGAATGGGGTCCTGTTGATCAGGACGGGTGTGGTGTACCACAAAACGGAGGAAACGGACCTCCTACGGTCGAAACAGGGGTCCTTTTGATCGGGAGGGGTGTGGCGTACCGCAAAACGGACCTCCTACAGTCAAAACGGGGGTCCTGTTCATCGGGAGGGTGTGGCGTACCGCAAAACGGAGGAAACGGACCTCCTACGGTCGAAACGGGGGTCCTGTTCATCAGGAGGGGTATGGCGTACCGCAAAACGGGACTCCACGGGATACTGTTCATCTCCACCGTCGACCTCCTCCAGCCTCCACGGGCTACCGTCGACCTCCTCCAGCCTCCACGGGCTCCTATTCATCCAGCCTCCACCGCGCGCTACTCCACCCGCTACTGTTCAACCACCCCTCCACCATCTACTTTTCATCCAGCCCTCCACACCACGGGGTCCTGTTCAACCACCCCTCCACGGCCACCCCTCCACCGTCTACTGTTCATCCAGCCCTCCACACCACGGGGTCTTGTTCATCCAGTGGCAACGCCACCACTCACTGTTCATCCAACCCCCCCCCCGCAACGCTCACTGTTCATCCAATCGATCAGCTTCAGTTAGCAGCAGTAGCGAAGCAATCGCTCCATCGGGTTTACTTAACAGCCATCGATCGATCGCTCGGGTTCAGTAACGCGTAGCCTGCAGTGCAATCGCTCGGGTTCAGTTAGAGCCCAACGCCTCGCTCGGGTTCAGTTAGAGCCAACGCCTCGCACACACGCGCGTACGTGTACGAGAGAAATGTGCATCGCTCGGACCCCGACCTCCCACCGTAACCGGCAACTCCCCGAAATTTTCCTCCCCCTCGCTTCTTCCATGGTTTTTTCCGTCCTGGATGGCCCAAAGAATGTCATGCAGCTGCGTCTCCGGCCCGCCCAGGACGAAAAGCCCATTTCTATCATGATTTTTTGTCATAGAAGTAGGAGCCCACCACATCTATGATGATACCGGGTTTTGTCATAATTATCGTCATAGAAGTGTCATATGTATGACAGGAAAAAAATTCGTTCGGCCCAAAATGTCACGGATGTGTCTTTTTTTTGTAGTGTATGTTGATTTGATTCAACTACATGCGTGAACATGTGCCAAGTCGAGTCACTTAATACATTCAAAGGAGGATACCATCCCATCATACCACATCATAATCATTTCAATAGCATGTTGGCACGCAAGGTAAACCATTATAACTCATAGCTAATCATGCATGGCACAAGCAACTATAACCTCTATATGTCATTGCAAATATGTTTACTTCATAATAGCTGACTCAGGAACGATGAACTCATCATATTTACAAAAACAAGAGAGGTCGAGTTCATACCAGCTTTTCTCATCCCAATAAGTCCATCATATATCGTCATTATTGCGTTTCACTTGCACGACCGAACGATGTGTATAATAATAAGAGTGCACATGCATTGGACTAAGCTGGAATCTGCAAGCATTCAACTCAAGAGAGAAGACAGAGTAATATGGGCTCTTAGTTAAATAGACAATCATGCATATAAGAGCCACTAAGCATTTTCAATATGGTCTTCTCGACCCCCAAAGGAAAGAAAAGAAAATAAAACTATTTACACGGGAAAGCTCCCAACAAGTAAAAAGAAGAACTAGAAATCTTTTGGATTTTCATTTTAATTTCTACTACAAGCAAGGAAATTAAACTAACTAATTTTTTTGGTTTTTCTTAAGGTTTATCAAACACACAAGAAGAAAACTAGAAAAAGAAATTTAAACTAGCATGGATAATACAATGAAAGAGTATGAGAAATGACGACTAGTGTGTGAACATGAATGTAAAGTCGGTGAGAAAATACGTACTGCCCTGAGCTTAGGCTTTTGGCCTAAGTTGGTTTAATACCAATGGCCGCCTGGCTGATATCCATAAGTGAAACCGGGGTACTACTGAGATGCAGAGGCGACCGCCTCCTGAGCAGCAGCGTGTTGGCGGGCTGCCTCCATTCCCCTCTCGTATTCAGCTGCTTCTTCCCTGGTGATAACATATCTTCCCTTTGCCTGATAATCAAAAAGGTAGCGAGCAAGAAGAGTAACAGGGACGACGTTGTGTCTGTCATAGATTAGTCGATAATGGAGGAATTGTTCATTCCTCTCAAGAAAATGATGATCAAACATAGCTTCTTTATCCAAATAAACAGGAGGTACAATCATATCCCCCTCTTGTGGAGCTATATTAAGAAAATTAGCCACACGGGTTGCATAAATTCCTCCAAAGAAATCTCCCCTTTTACTATTATTCTACAACCTACGTGCAACTATTGCCCCCAAGTTATAACCTTTATAACCTGACACAGCACTCTTGAGGACACAAAGATCAGGGGCACACATGTGACATACCTCGTCCTTACCGTTAATGCATCTACCAATAAAGAGAGCAAAGTAATGTATAGCAGGAAAATGAATGCTCCCTATGGTAGCTTGTGCTACGTCCCTAGATTCTCCCACAGTAATACTAGCAAGAAAATCTCTAAATTCAGATTTGCGAGGATCATTGATATTACCCCGCTGAGGGAGTTTGCAAGCAGTTGTGAAATCCTCTAAATCCATGGTATAAGATGTATCATAAATATCAAACATGACACTAGGAGAATAACGCGCAGAAATATATACGAACCTCCGCATGAAGGAATCGGCCAATTGATAATATTGAGGACACTTATCTTGTAAGAAGTCCTCCAGCTCGGCATTACGCACATACGCGTCAAATTCTTCCTTGAAGCCTGCTTTGACCATGAAATCATCGGATGGCCACTCACAAGACCGTACATTTGCGTCCCTTGGCAAATTAACAGCTTGTTCACGTATAGCAATTCTTGGCCCTTTCTTTGCCGAGGAACCTCCTTGGTACATTATTCTAAACATATTTATTTTTCTGCAAATTTCTGAAATTTTAGTAACTTCAAAATAAAAGTGAATAAATTTAAACAAGATTGATAGCACCTACTCCTACAAGTGCCTAGAGCCTATATCATGCATTGGAATTGCTTGGAACCTAAAAAATTTAACATGCAAGGTCAAGAACATGGTCACCTAAGCAGCAAAAAAATTCAATGAATAAAGCACTAGAACAAAAACTAATTGGACCAATGGAGGAGTCACATACCAAGCAACAATCTCCCAAAGCAGTTTTGCGAATGGAGCTTTGAGCTAAGAGATCGAAAATCGCAGCAAAACGAGCTAGAACTCGTGCTTGAGCTGGATGGGGATTTTTTTTGGGTAGAAGATGAAGTGTGTGGGTGCTGGCATAAGTGGAGGGGAGCCACCAAGGGCCCACGAGACAGGGGGGCGCGCCCTACAGGGGGGGCACCCTCCTCTCTCGTGCTCTGGTGCTTGCCCCTCCTGCAGTGTTTTCAGTGCCTAAAATCCTCAAATATTCCGAAAATAATAATACTAAATTTGCAGGGCATTTGGAGTACTTTTATTTTCGGACTATTTTTTAATGCACGGATAAATCAGAAAACAGACAGATAATACTATTTTTGCTTTATTTATTCTAAATAATAGAAAGTAAAAAGAGGGTGCAGAAGGTTGTGCCTTCTAGTTTCATCCATCTCGTGATCATCAAAATGAACCCACTAGCAAGGTTGATCAAGTCTTGTTAACGAACTCATTTCGAATAACACGGAACCGGAGAAATTTCGAATAACACTAAGTTACCTCAACGGGGATATGAAAATCTCCAACAATAAGAATATCATACTTTTTCTTGACAGTAGGGAGAGGAAATTCAAAACCTACAAAAATGATAGTTGGAACTTTTTCAATAGAATTGATACTATGAACTTGAGATTGCTTCCTCGAAAAGTGTACCGTATGCTCATTACCATTAACATGAAAAGTGACATTGCCTTTGTTGCAATCAATAACAGCCCCTGTAGTATTAAGAAAAGGTCTACCAAGGATAATAGACATACTATCGTCCTCGGGAATATCAAGAATAACAAAGTCTGTTAAGATAGTGACATTTGCAAGTACAACAGGCACATCCTCACAAATACCGACAGGTATAGCAGTTGATTTATCAGCCATTTGCAAAGACATTTCAGTAGGTGTCAACTTATTCAATTCAAGTCTATGATATAAAGAGAGAGGCATAACACTAACACCAGCTCCAACGTCACATAAAGTAGTTCTAACATAATTGCTTTTAATGGAACATGGTATAGTTGGAACACCCGGATCTCCAAGTTTCTTTGGTATTCCACCTTTAAAAGTGTAATTAGCAAGCATGGTGGAAATTTCAGCTTCCGGTATCTTCCTTTTATTTGTGATGATATCCTTCATATACTTAGCATAAGGATTTACTTTGAGCATATCAGTTAAGCGCATACGTAAGAAAATAGGTCTAATCATTTCAGCAAAGCGCTCAAAATCCTCATCATCCTTTGAATTGGATGGTTTAGGAGGAAAGGGCATGGGTTTCTGAACCCATGGTTCTCTTTCTTTACCGTGCTTCCTAGCAACAAAATCTCTCTTATCATAACGTTGATTCTTTGATTGTGGGTTATCAAGATCAACAGCAGGTTCAATCTCTACATCATTATCTTTGCTAGGTTGAGCATCAACATGGACATTATCGTTAACATTATCACTAGGTTCATGTTCATCACCTGATTGTGTTTCAGCATCAAAAATGGAAATATCATTGGGATTCTCAGGTGTGTCTACAGTAGGTTCACTAGAAGCATGCAAGGTTCTATTGTCTTTCTTTTTCTTCTTCTTAAAAGAAATAGGTGCCTCTAAATTATTTCTCTGAGAATCTTGTTCGATTCTCTTAGGGTGGCCTTCAGGATACAAAGTTCCTGAGTCATTCTACCAGTTCTAGTAGCCACTCTAACAGCAAAGTCATTTTTATTATTCAATTCATCAAGAAAATCATTTTGATCTTTGAGTACTTGCTCATCTTGAGTAGTGACCATAGAAGCATATTTGCTAACGCAGTGAAGTTCATCTTTAACTCTAGCTAGGTTATCGCCTACGTGTCCTATCTCAAAAGCATTATTCTTTAACTCTCTACCAACATAGGTATTAAAACTTTCTTGTCTAGCCATAAAGTCATCAAATTCATCTAAGCATGGGCTATGGAATTTACTAGAGGGTATTTCAACTTTATCATATCTATAGAGAGAATTTACCTTTACTACCTGTGTAGGGTTATCAAGACAATGAGGTTCTTCAGGCGGTAAATTAAGACCATCTATTTCTTCAATAGGAGGTAAATTCTTAACATCTTCAGCTTTAATACCTTTTTCTTTCATTGATTTCTTTGCCTCTTGCATATCTTCAGGACTGAGAAATAAAACACCTCTCTTCTTCGGAGTGGGTTTAGGGATAGGCTCAGGAGTTGGCTCAATTGGTTCAGGAACTGGCTCGGGGAGAGTCCAATTATTTTCATTAGTCAACATATTATTCAATAGTATTTCAGCTTCATCGACTGTTCTTTCCCTGAAAACACAACCAGCACAACTATCCAAGTAGTCCTTGGAAGCATCGGTTAGTCCATTATAAAAGATATCAAGTATTTCATTTTTCTTAAGAGGATGATCAGGCAAAGCATTAAGTAACCGGAGAAGCCTCCCCCAAGCTTGTGGGAGACTCTCTTCTTTAATTTGCACAAAATTATATATTTCCCGCAAGGCAGCTTGTTTCTTATGAGCAGGGAAATATTTAGCAGAGAAGTAATAAATCATATCCTGGGGACTACGCACACAACCAGGAGCAAGAGAATTATACCAAGTCTTAGCATCACCCTTTAATGAGAATGGAAATATCTTAAGGATATATAAATGGCGAGACTTCTCATCATTAGTAAACAGGGTGGCTATATCATTCAACTTGGTAAGATGTGCCACAATAGTTTCAGATTCAAGGCCATAAAAAGGATCAGATTCAACTAAAGTAATAATATCAGGATCAACAGAGAATTCATAATCCTTATCAGTAACACAGATAGGTGAAGTAGCAAAAGCAGGATCAGGTTTCATTCTAGCATTAAGAGATTGCTGATTCCATTTAGCTAATAATTTCTTAAGATCATTTCTATCATTGCAAGCAAGAATTTCCATAGCAGCTTTTTCATTCATAACATAACCCTTGGGAACAACAGGTAATACATAATCATTGGGGGAACGTTCATCATCACTATCATCAGTAATAGGATCTTTAGTAATATCATTCCCCCTAACTCTAGCAAGTTGTTCATCAAGAAATTCACCTAATGGCAAAGTAGTATCACGCACAGAAGTAGTTTCACCATGCATAGCAGAAGTGGCATCATCGATAACATGCGACATATCAGAATTCATAACAGTAGCAAGTTCAGGTGTCGCAAACTTACTCATAACAGAAGGAGAATCTAGTGCAGAGCTAGATTGCAGTTCCTTACCTCCCCTCGTAGTTGAGGGATAGATCTTGGTTTTAGCGTCTTTCAAGTTATTCATAGTGATCAACAGATATAAATCCCAAGTGACTCAGAGAATAGAGCTATGCTCCCCGGCAACAGCGCCAGAAATTGGTCTTGATAACCCACAAGTGTAGGGGGTCGCAACAGGTTTCGAGGGTGAAGTACAACCCAAATTTATTGATTCGACACAAGGGGAGCCAAAGAATATTCTTGAGTATTAGCAGTTGAGTTGTCAATTCAACCACACCTGGATAACTTAATATCTGCAGCAAAGTATTTAGTAGAAAAGTAGTATGATAGTAATGGTAATGGTAGCAACAGTAAAGGTAAATGTTTTCGGGGTTTTGTAGTAGTTGTAACAGTAGCAATGGAAAAGTAAATAAGCGAAGAACAATATGTGAAAAGCTCGTAGGCAATGGATCAGTGATGGATAATTATGCCGGATGTGATTCCTCATGCAATAACTATAACATAGGGTGATATAGAACTAGCTCCAATTCATCAATGTAATGTAGGCATGTATTCCGTAAATAGTCATACGTGCTTATGGAAAAGAACTTGCATGACATCTTTTGTCCTACCCTCCCGTTGCAGCGGGGTCCTAGTGGAAACTAAGGGATATTAAGGCCTCCTTTTAATAGAGAACCGGACCAAAGCATTAACACATAATGAATACATGAACTCCTCAAACTACGGTCATCACCGAGAAGTATCCCGATTATTATCACTCCGGAGTTGTCGGATCATAACACATAATAGGTGACTATAGACTTGCAAGATAGGATCAAGAACACACATATATTCATGAAAACATAATAGGTTCAGATCTGAAATCATGGCACTCGGGCTCTAGTGACAAGCATTAAGCACAGCAAAGTCATAGCAACATCAATCTCAGAACATAGTGGATACTAGGGATCAAACCCTAACAAAACTAACTTGATTACATGGTGAATCTCATCCAACCCATCACCGTCCAGCAAGCCTACGATGGAATTTCTCATGCACGGCAGTGAGCATCATGAAATTGGTGATGGAGGATGGTTGATAATGACGCCGGCGATGAATCCCCCTCTCCGGAGCCCCGAATGGACTCCAGACCAGCCCTCCCGAGAGAGATTAGGGCTTGGCGGCGGCTCCGTGTCGTAAAATGCGATGAAACTTTCTCCTTGATTTTTTTCTCCCCAAGATGGAATATGTGGAGTTGGAGTTGAGGTCGGAGGAGGTCCAGGGGCCCAAGAGATAGGAGGTCGCGCCCTAGGGGGGCGTGCCCCCCTGTCTCGTGGACAGGTTGTGGTCCCCCTGGCATTAATTATTTTGCCAAAAATTCTTATTAATTCCAAAAAGTGCCTCCGTGGATTTCCAGGACATTCCAAGAACTTTTCTTTTCTACACATAAAACAACATCATGGTAGTTCTGCTGAAAACAGCGTCAGTCCGGGTTAGTTTCATTCAAATCATGCAAGTTAGAGTCCAAAACAAGGGCAAAAGTGTTTGGAAAAGTAGATACGTTGGAGACGTATCAGCATCCATGATTTTTTCCTTTATATAACATTCAGACGGGGTATTCCCTACCTTTGTTCTCCTCGAGCTGCCTCTTCACGAGGTCGAGCTCTTCTTTGGCCCGCCCCAGGCTCTGCCTTAGTCCGGAGACCTCCGCAGTGGTGGCGGCAGCGGCCAGCAGCGACGCCTGCTTATTCACATAGACATAATATGATTAGACTCCTAGGAATAATATTTGATCCTCTGTTCGCCTTCTCTTCCCGAACACCAAACAGAGCATTAGGGGCTACTGTCTACAGTGTGATACTTTCTGATAATTTAAATTACTTACCTCAAAGCCTGTCAGGAGGCTGCCACAGGCTTCGGTCAATCCGCTTTTGGTGGACTGAAACTTTGCAATCACCATACTCATAAGAGTACGGTGTCCTTCATCAAAGGAAGCGCTCTGAAGCGCTTCCACCAAGTTATCCGATGCCTCTGGATGGACAGAGGTCATCAGCATAGACGGCTCGCCCCCTTGGCGCGTGGCTGTCTACCTGAATCCGGAACCACTGGAGGTTCTGGTGCAGTATCCGGCTGGGGGCCAAGCCTGCTGCGGCCCCCCTCATCCGAATCCATGGGGATCTTTCCCCCCATTAGCCCAGCATCGGGAGTCTCGCCTTGAGGCGTCTCCAGGACTACCTCCTCCTGCCCCGGTTTCCTCTGAGATAACACCTCGGTGTCATCCGCGGGCTGGGGAGTGGAAGCCGTCGGGAGTGAATAGCTATTCATCTCCAACGAGCTCAAGGACCCATCCGAGGAGGGCAAATTGATGTGGGCTTTGGGCGGACTACACAAGCAAATCTTGACATAGTAAGTAAAGCTAAGGACATGCAAAAGGTGTTGTGGCATCCGGATACTTACGACTTCGCCAGGGGCTTGGCCCTGGGTAGACACTCCTCCTCGCTATAGGCGACAGTTGTGGAGTAGTCCGGAGGGAGGGTCCTTCCCTTCTTGGACCCTTCGGGCTCCCTGAAAGGGGCGTCCTTCCTTTTTTTCTCCCCCTCGGTTTGGGGGAGAGGGTTTTCCTCCTCCTCCTCCTCATTTTCGTTGGAGGAGTGCGCCTCGGTGTCTTCAGACGATGAGTCCGGCACCACTTTGCGCCGGAGACTTTTCCTGGTCCCCACGGCCTTCTTCTTGGCCTTCTTCTCTGTCACCTCATAGGGCCTGGAACCAGCATCTCCGTCAGGAGAGCGGTTGCTGGATCTTCAGGCAACGGAGCCGGACAGTCGATCTGCTCCGCCATCACCACATATTCCTGTTAGATCAGTACGGTGGCTTAAGTTCATCCCATGAATATACTGAGGAAAGGCACATCTTGCGAAATGTAGAATGCCTACAGCATTGGCACGGCGCTCGGCGCTGAGTCCGCGGTCCTCGGAGGTGGGAGGAGGGACTTCGCTGGCCTTGAATAACACCTTCCAGGCGTCTTTGTGCGTCGTGTCGAAGAGCTCTTGCAGTGTCTGATGTTGGGCCGCGTCGAACTCCCACAGGTTGAATGCCCGTCTTTGACACGGGAGAATCTGGCGAAATAGCATGACCTGGACCACGTTGACAAGCTTGATATTCTTGGTTATCATGTTCTTGACGCAGTTCTGGAGTCCGATCAGCTCCGTGGATGCTCCCCAACCTAGGCCTTCTTCTTCCAGGAGGTGAGCCGCACGGGGATGCCGGATCGGAAATCGGGGGCCGCCACCCAGTTAGCATCGCGCAGCTCAGTGATGTAGAACCACCCCGATTGCCACCCCTTCACGATCTCCACAAAGGAGCCTTCGAGCCAGGTGACGCTGGGCATCCTACCCATCATGGTGCCTCCACACTCCGCCTTCTAGCCGACCACTATCTTCAGATTCACGTTGAAGATCTTTAGCCACAGGCCGAAGTGATAAACGCTGAGATGTTGAGGATGAAGTTAGGGGCCAGATCATGAAAATCCAGCCTGTAATAGAACATGAGCCCACGGACAAATGGGTGGAGGGGGAATCCCAGTCCGCGGACGAAGTGGGCGAGGAACACGACCCTCTCATGGGGTCCCGAAGTCGGAATGATCTGCCCTGCATCCGGGAGCCCGTGCGCAATGTCTGCGGCTAAGTATTCGGCCGCCCGGAGCTTCGTAATGTCCTCCTCCTTGACGGAGGATGCCATCCACTTGCCTCCCGCTTCGTACATGTTTGGCAGCGCGGAGAAGGTGAGAACTAGGGCGCTGGAGCTCGAGCTTGCGAGAATGGATGAGTGAGGAAGGAAGGAGGCGTGGGTGAAAAAGGAGAATCCTTATATCTTTACAAAGCCGGTAGAAACTGTGCGCCTCCCCACTTGCCCGTTAAGATCGCTTATTTCCCAAGTGCCAAGATTGATGGCGCGGTTCGGTTACCCATGCCCGTATTGATGAGAATCCCGTGGTAAGGGGACACGATCTCTGCTTCGAGAAGACGTGTCAAGGAAACCGCCTCGAATTACGTGCGGTAGCTTGTTGTGAAAAACTGTTCGAATAATGACCGAACTGTGGCATGATGTCATGCTATGAAAGCTATCACCAGATTAGATTTTTGGAATATTATACTCTCTACGGTGGAATGTGGAATTTGTTTTGCAGAGCCAGACACGATCCTTGTGTCCTAAATCTTCTATGGAGTATTCGGAGAAGGAACCCGCCTTGCAATGCCGAAGACAATTTGCGCGCCGGACTCATCGTCATTGAAGCCTGGTTCAGGGGCTACTGAGGGAGTCCTGGATTAAGGGGTCCTCGGACAGCCGTACTATATATTTTGGTCAGACTGTTGGACTATGAAGATACAAGATTGAATACTTCGTCCCATGTCCGGATGGGACTCTCCTTTGCGTGGAAGGCAAGATTGGATATTTGGATATGTAGATTTCCTTCTTTGTAGCCAACTCTGTGTAACCCTAGCCCCCTCCGATGTCTATATAAACCGGTGGGTTTAGTCCGTAGGACAAGAACAAGAATAATCATAGGCTAGCTCCTAGGGTTTAGCCTCTACGATCTCGTGGTAGATCAACTCTTGTAATACTCATATCATCAAGATCAATCAAGCATGAAGTAGGGTATTACCTCCATCGAGAGGGCCCGAACCTGGGTAAAACATCGTGTCCCCTGCCTCCTGTTACCATTAGCCTTAGACGCACAGTTCGGGACCCCCTACCCGAGATCCGTCAGTTTTGACAGC